>NC_140998.1:25274966-25657423 GCF_052327205.1 Somniosus microcephalus
GGATCCTGATGGTGAGACTCTGTTTAATCAGGATCCTGATGGTGAGACTCTCTGTTTAATAGGGATCCTGATGGTGAGACTCTCTGTTTAATCGGGATCCTGATGGTGAGACTCTCTGTTTAATCGGGATCCTGATGGTGAGACTTTCTGTTTAATCGGGATCCTGATGGTGAGACTCTCTGTTTAATGGGGATCCTGATGGTGAGACTCTCTGTTTAATGGGGATCCTGATGGTGAGACTCTCTGTTTAATGGGGATCCTGATGGTGAGACTCTCTGTTTAATGGGGATCCTGATGGTGAGACTCTCTGTTTAATAGGGATCCTGATGGTGAGACTCTCTGTTTAATCGGGATCCTGATGGTAAGACTGTTTAATGGGGATCCTGATGGTGAGACTCTCTGTTTAATCGGGATCCTGATGGTGAGACTCTCTGTTTAATAGGGATCCTGATGGTGAGACTTTCTGTTTAATGGGGATCCTGATGATGAGACTCTCTGTTTAACGGGGATCCTGATGGTGAGATTCTCTGTTTAATAGGGATCCTGATGGTGAGACTCTCTGTTTAATAGGGATCCTGATGGTGAGACTCTCTGTTTAATCGGGATCCTGATGGTGAGACTGTTTAATCGGGATCCTGATGGTGAGACTCTCTGTTTAATGGGGATCCTGATGGTGAGACTCTCTGTTTAATGGGGATCCTGATGGTGAGACTCTCTGTTTAATCGGGATCCTGATGGTGAGACTCTCTGTTTAATCGGGATCCTGATGGTGAGACTCTCTGTTTAATGGGGATCCTGATGGTGAGATTCTCTGTTTAATCAGGGTCCTGATGGTGAGACTCTCTGTTTAATCGGGATGCTGATGGTGAGTTTATCTGTTTAATCGGGATCCTGAGGGGGAGACTCTGTTTAATCGGGATCCTGATGGTGAGACTCTCTGTTTAATGGGGATCCTGATGGTGAGACTCTCTGTTTAATGGGGATCCTGATGGTGAGACTCTCTGTTTAATCGGGATCCTGATGGTGAGACTCTCTGTTTAATCGGGGTCCTGATGGTGAGACTCTCTGTTTAATCGGGATGCTGATGGTGAGTTTATCTGTTTAATCGGGATCCTGAGGGGGGAGACTCTGTTTAATCAGGATCCTGATGGTGAGACTCTGCAAATCCAGTTAGCCTAAGGAGTTTGAACTGAACAAGATCACCAGATGCCCCACTTTCAGACCTTTTTATTACTAAGCACCCCCACCTCCCGGCGTTTCACTGGATGATTTATCCATGTCTCGAAAGCTCTCATAACTGAGCTCCAATACGTTGCGGTGAGGAGACGCAGCTTCCCGCTGCTCTGTGACCCGTGATCTGCTCCAGTGAGGAGGATTATTTCAGAACTTATCTGTTCCCAATTGCAGGTGAAACAAAGTCCGACTCTCTCGGGGAGAGGGAGGGGCACAGCTCTTAGCTTCACTGAGCTTCTGAAGGCTTACTGGGTGATTCAGTATTAATGCCTCAGTATGAATATCTAAAATCCACTCACAAACCCAACCCCAAACAGATGGGCATTTAGCCAGGGAGTTGGTTGATGGGCAACAACATCACTGCTGGTTTCTGGGTGTAATAATGAAGCTGAATATTCTGCATTTTCATAACTTTGCATAAAAGTAATAATAGAAGGGTTCCTCTTTTTAAAAAAATTTTTTAAATCCCAGTGGCTCGGAGGGTGAACCTGTTACTCACTGAGGGAGGTCCCAGGTCCCGGGTCCGAGCCCTGAGCTGAGTCAGTTGATCTGAGCTCGGGCGTTAGGAATGGGCTTGGTATCAGTGGACTATAGAGGGGAAAAATCAGCCACAGTTTCGGCTCCTGATCCACTAAACCCTGCTGAAAATGTACACGTGTGCACATGCCTGTGTTTTTTTTTCATATTTGTTCCTGGGATGTGGGCGTCGCTGGCAAGACCAGCATTGTCCATCCCTAGTTCCTGGTGGTGGTGAGCAGCCTTCTTGAACCGCTGCAGTCTGTGCGGTGAAGGTACTCCCACAGTGCTGTTAGGTAGGGAGTTCCAGGATTTTGACCCAGCGACGATGAAGGATCGGTGATATTCTTCCAAGTCAGGATGGTGTGTGACTTGGAGGGGAACCTGGAGGTGGTGGTGTTCCCATGCGCCTGCTGCCCTTGTCCTTCTAGGTCGCGGGTTTGGGAGGTGCTGCCAAAGAAGCCTTGGCGAGTTGCTGCAGTGCATCTTGTAGATGGTACACACTGCAGCCACAGTACGCCGGTGATGGAGGGAGTGAATTTTAAGGTGGTGGATGGGGTGCCAATCAAGCAGGCTGCTTTGTCCTGGATGGTGTTGAGCTTCTTGAGTGTTGTTGGAGTTGCACTCATCCAGGCAAGTGGAGAGTATTCCATCGCAATCCTTACTTGTGCCTTGTCGATGGTGGAAAGACTTTGGGGAGTCAGGAGGTGAGACACTCGCCGCAGAATACCTAGCCTCTGACCTGCTCGTGTTGCCATAGTATTTATGTGGCTGGTCTAGTTAAGTTTATGGTCAATGGTGACCTCCAGAATGTTGATGGTGGGGGATTCGGCGATGGTAATACCGTTGAATGTCAAGGGGAGGTGGTTAGACTCTCGCTTGTTGGAGATAGTTATTGCCTGGCACGTCTGTGGTGCGAATGTTACTTGCCACTTATCGGCCCAAGCCTGAACATTGCATGCGGGCATGGACTGCTTAATTATCTGAGGAGTTGTGAATGGCGCTGAACACTGTGCAGTCATCGGCAAACATCCCCATTTCTGACCTTATGTTGGAGGGAAGGTCATTGATGAAGCAGCTGAAGATGGTTGGGCCTTGAACACTGCCCTGAGGAACTCCTGCAGTGATGTCATGGGGCTGAGATGATTGACCTTCAACCACCACAACCATCTTCCTTTGTGCTAGGTATGACTCCAGCCAGTGGAGCATTTTCCCCCCGATTCCCATTGACTTCAGTTTTACTAGGGCTCCTTGATGCCACACTGGGTCAAATGCTGCCTTGATGTCAAAGGCAGTCACTCTCACCTCACCTCTGGAATTCAGCTCCTTTGTCCATGTTTGGACCAAGGCTGAAAAGAGGTCGGGAGCCAAGTGGTCTTGGCGGAACCCAAAGTGGGCGTCAGTGAGCAGGTTATTGGTTAGTAAGTGCCACTTGATAGCACTGTCGATGACACCTTCCATCACTTTGCTGATGATTGAGTGCTGACTGATAGGGCGGTAATTGGCCAGGTTGGATTTGTCCTGCTTTTTGTGGACAGGACATACCTGGGCAGTTTTCCACATTGTCGGATAAATGCCAGTGTTGTAGCTGCACTGGAACAGCTTTGCTAGAGGCGCGGCTAGTTCTGGAGCACAAGTCTTCAGCACGACAGCCGGGATGTTGTCGGGGCCCATAGCCTTTGCTGTATCCAGTGCGCTCAGCCGTTTCTTGATATCACGTGGAGTGAATCGAATTGGCTGAAGACTGGTTTCTGTGATGGTGGGGACCTCAGGAGGAGGCTGATATGGATCATCCACTCGGCACTTCTGGCTGAAGATGGCTGCAAAAACACTTCAACCTTGTCTGTTGCACTCACGTGCTAGGCTCCACCATCATTGGGGATGGGGATTGGGGATGGGTTTGTGTGTGCACGTGCCTGTGTTTGTTTGTGCACGTGGATGTGTGTGTACGTGTGCGTGGATGTGTGTGTACGCGTGCATGTGTGCGTGTGCGTTTCCTGTGGGCATGTGCCTGTGTACGTGTGTGTGCATCTTTTTCTCTCGGTTTCTATCTTGCTCTTCCTCCCTTACTCTCTATTCCTACTTGCTTTCTTTCTCACTCTTTATTCTGTCTTCTGTCCCATCCTCTTTTTTGTCTCTCACTCCACTTGCTACCCCTCCCTCTGTACCTTCTTTCCAGCTCTTTCTTTGTTTCCTCATTCTCCTGTCCTCCTTCCTCTTGTCCTCCTACTGTCTGTCTGCCTTTCTTCCTCTCTTTCCTCTTCTCTCACTCTACATGCATATGGGACCGATGTGAATATTAGAGTGTGAAGGATGTCCTGAGACTGTGAACAAGTCAGCAGTTATGTTACGCTGCCCTGAGCTTCACTCAATTCAATTCAATTCAAATCGCTTTATTGGCATGACAAGTTACATCTTATGTTGCCAAAGCATCGGAAAACATTCATGTTTGTTCACAAAAATACAGATCTATCCATACAGTGTATAAACAGATATATCCCTGAGTGTATAAATATACTTTCATATAATTTATATATACTCTTTTCTTATATTTAGTGGTTGTCCCTCTGTTTATGGCAAGCTGTAACATAGTGTGCCGCTAGTGTTACACAATTTCTCTCTTCCCCTAGTAGGTATGGGAGTTTTTGGTCGCCATTCAAATTTCTGAATTCCGGGCATATTTTTGTGAATTTGGGGTAGAAATTCTCCCTTATGACCTGATATTTTCTACAAGCTGTGAGGAAGTGCATCTCTGTCTCCACCACTCCCTGACTGCAGTGAGAGCATATCCTGTCCTCTCTTGGTAGCCGGGTCTGCCTGTGTCTACCTTTTTCGATCGCCAGGCTATGTTCACTAAGTCTGTACATTGTCAAAGTTTTTCCTCAGTTTGCTATCCTTTACCATGGTCAGGTAATCAGCCATGTTGTATTGTCTGTTTAGGGCCAAGAGCTGTATCCAGGAGTATCGGTTACACTGTGCTTGGGTGATCAATCTGAGATTGAATCCATTTTAATGATTATCTGACTTACAAGGAAAAGGGGAAGGGGAGACAACCGAGGTTACAGTACTACCTCTGGGTCCTAGTGCCCACTGTATTCATGCCACTAACCAAATGGCTATTTATGCCACTAACCAAATGGTTATTTAGTTTAGCCAAAGACAGCCAAGCTGGCAGCCTGCAAAAATCAAGGCACTGATTTTTTTTTCTTCTTGAAAATCAAAAATCAAATCTGGAAGGAAATAAAAGTACAAGGTTTTCTGCTCCAGTTTCTGTGTTTTTAAAACAATTAACCCAACTTTCACTGCTCTTATTCTGAAGCTGTTGAATAATGCAGGGTTACAGTTCCTGAGGCACTATGGAATGTCAGTACAACGTTAAATCTTCATGTGAAAGAGAGACTTGCATTTTTATAGCGACTTTCATGACCTCAGGACGTCCCCAAGCACTTTGCAGCCAATGAGCTACTTTTTGAAGTGCAGTCACTGTTGTAATGTAGGAAACGCGGCAGCCAAATTGCGCACAGCAAGCTCCCACAAACAGCAATGAAGTAAGTGACCAATTAAACTGTTTTAGTGATGTTGGTAGAAAAATAATTTTGGCCAGGACACCGGGGAGAACACCCCTGCTCCTCTTTCGAATAGTGCCGCGGGATCTTTTACGTCCACCTGAGAGGGCAGATTCGGGCCTCGGTTAAACGTCTCATCCAAAAGACGGCACCTAAGACGCTGTAGCACTCCCTCAGTACGGCACCGGAGTGTCAGCTGAGATTATGGGCTCAAGTCCTGGGGCTTGAACCACGACCTTCTGACACCGAGGTGAGCATGATACCAACTGATCCAGGACTGACACCTAGACAGGAAGTATAAGAACAACAGAAAATGCTGGAAAAACTCAGCAGGCCAGGCAACATCCGTGGAGAGAAATTAGAGTCAACGTTTTGGGTCAAAACCCTTTATCAAGACTAAAGAGGCTTGATAAAGGGTTTTGACCCGAAACGTTGACTCTAATTTCTCTCCACGGGTGTTGCCTGGCCTGCTGAGTTTTTCCAGCATTTTCTGTTGTTATTCGGACTTCCAGCATCTGCAGTATTTTGCTATCGTCACAGGAAGTATAAGAAGGCTATTTGACTGTGGGAGGCTATGCCTTGACATGTGCTCACACAACAGCCACATTTCCTGCACTTTCCAGCAGGGGTCAGCAGATAGCAATCAGGAGGAGGAACACCTCCCTCACCCAGGGATGCTGAGGTCAACTGAAGAACCAATTAAGATCAGTTAACTCAGCACAGACCAGGGATGGAATCTGATCTCTTGCAGGCCTGTATGGCTCACTTCTTCACTGGGCGGTGCATCTACCAATGGACCCAGCAAGGGGCAGCATTGCCATTATTATTTCTTTAAGAAGGATGGGTTCAGTGTAAAATGGTGGGATTGAGGAAAGATCTTTCTCTGACTTGATCATACATTTTCAAACTGTAAGACACAGATCCTGTAGGGGTTCTACGAGTGATCTCAAGAGTCCCACAAGTCCACCCACTCTCTTGGGTGATGTGAAAGCTCCCATGGCACCAATCGAAGAAGAGCAGGGGAGTCCTGGCCAATATTTATGTCTCAACCAACATCACTAAAGCAGATTACCTGGTCATGATCACATTACAGTTTGTGGGGCCTTGTTGCGCACAAATTGGCTGCCATATTTCCTACTTGATGTGCCTCAATAATTCCGAGACTCGAAGTTAGCAGAACAAAAACAAGGCTTTTATTAACTTAGAAAGTAACACGTAAGAGAGAGAGATGTCTTCCTTCTGGAGACTGAGGCCAGACTGAAGCTAGCTTACAAACGGGGCCAGGTATGGGCGGAGCCCTACACACAGCACATTCCAGCACATTCCAGTATACAATACAGCACATTCCAGTACACAATACAATGAGGTCTGGGGGAAGGGAAATGACACTGAAACCAATCTCAGTCACAGGCAGTGGTGAATGGAATATTTCATCACATTCACCCCTTCTATAGATTTAGTCTGTTCGGGGGTTTGATAGTCCTCTGCGACCGACGTGGCTGTTGCGGTGCCGCGGGTGTCGGCTGGGTGTCCCCGGTAGCCTCCTGGGTCTCTGCCGGGGGTGCCGCCAGGGTTGTTGGAGGGGTAGTTGGTGGGGGTGCCGTTGGTCGGTGTTCTTCCGGGGGTGATGAAAGAGTAGTGGGTGGGTAAGAGTTGCTGTGATCGTCGTTGCCGCTATTGCCGTGGTTGTTGTCAATGCCGGCTGGGGCGATGTCTTTTATGGACACGGTGTCCTCCCTTCCGTCGGCGTGCTGGACATATGCGTATTGGGGGTTGGCGTGGAGTAGGTGTACTGGCTCCACGAGAGGGTCCGTCTTGTGGCCCCTCACATGCCTTCGCACGAGTACCGGACCTGGGGTGGAGAGCCATGACGGCATGGATACGCCTGAGGTGGATTTCCGGGGAAAGACAAACATTCGTTCATGAGGCGTGGTATTAGTGGCCGTACACAATAGCGACCGTATCGAATGGAGCACATCCGAGAGGACTTCCTGCCAGCGGGAGATAGGGAGGCCCTTGGTCCTTAGAGCTAGAGTGACTGCTTTCCATACTGTCCCGTTCTCTCGCTCCACTTGACCGTTACCCCGGGGGTTGTAGCTGGTGGTACGGCTCGTGGCGATCCCCTTGGACAGCATGTACTGGTGTAGCTCTTCACTCATGAAGGCCGCCCCCCTATCCGTATGGATGTAGCTCGGCATACCGAACAGGCTGTTGAGGCATTTAATGACCGTGGCGCTGGTCATGTCTGGGCAGGGGAAGGCGAATGGGAACCGGGAGTATTCGTCCACAATGTTCAGGAAGTAAACATTGCGGTCGACGGACGGGAGGGGGCCCTTGAAATCTAAGCTGAGCCGCTCAAAGGGCCGTGTAGCTTTGATTAAGTGGGCTCTATCTGGGCGGTAGAACCGAGGCTTGCACTCAGCGCAAGTGCGGCAGTTCCTGGTCAGGGACCGAACTTCCTCAATCGAGTAGGGTAAGTTACGGGACTTTATGAAGTGGAACAGCCGCGTGACCCCTGGGTGGCAGAGGTCATTGTGGAGGGTCTGTAGCCGATCCCCGGTGGCGCTGGCACACATCCCTCGTGAGAGGGCGTCAGGGGATTCGTTAAGGGCCCCTGGCCGGTAAATGATGTCGTACTCGAAGGTGGAGAGCTCGATCCGCCACCTAAGAATCTTATCATTTTTAATCTTCCCCCTCTGTTTATTATTGAACATAAACGCTACCGACCGCTGGTCGGTAAGTAGGGTGAAGCGTTTGCCGGCTAGGCAGTGGCGCCAGTGGCGCACTGCCTCCACGATGGCTTGGGCCTCCTTTTCCACGGAGGAGTGTCTGATCTCGGGCCCTTGGAGGGTCCTCGAGAAGAAAGCTACGGGCCGCCCCGCCTGGTTGAGGGTGGCCGCCAAGGCGAAGTCAGACGCATCACTTTCCACTTGAAATGGAGTGTTCTCGTCCACTGCCTGTAGCGTGGCCCGCTCAATATCCTGCTTAATGCTTTTGAAGGCGGCGTGGGCCTCAGCAGAGAGCGGGAAAGAGGATGCTTTCAAGAGGGGGCGGGCTTTGTCGGAGTAGTTGGGGACCCATTGGGAATAATAAGAAAATAACCCCAGGCACCTTTTCAGGGCTTTGGGAGTGTTGGGCAGGGGCAGCTCCCGTAGGGGGCGCAATCGGTCGGGGTCTGGCCCGATTTCCCCATTCTCCACCACGCTGCCTAGTATGCAGAGGCGCGTGGTGTTGTAAACGCACTTGTCCTCGTTGTAGGTGAGGTTGAGTTTTTGTGCGGTTTTCAGGAACCTCTCGAGGTTCGAGTCGTGATCCTGCTGGTTGTGACCGCAGATGGTGACGTTGTCGAGGTAGGGGAAGGTTGCCTGCAAGTGGTGGTCATCGACCATGCGGTCCATCTCCCTCTGGAAGACCGAGACCCCATTCGTCACCCCAAAGGGGACTCTGAGGAATTGGTAGAGGCATCCGTTCACCTCGAAGGCGGTGTACGGGCGGTCCTCTGGTCTGATAGGGAGCTGGTGGTACGCTGACTTGAGGTCGATGGTGGAGAACACCCGGTATTGGGCGATTTGGTTCACCATTTCTGATATGCGGGGTAGCGGGTAGGCGTCTAGTAGGGTGTACCTGTTGATCGTTTGACTATAGTCGATCACCATCCGTTTCTTCTCGCTACCCCTTACCACTACCACTTGGGCGCGCCACGGGCTGTTGCTGCGTTCAATAATGCGCTCTTTCAGGAGCCTGTCTACCTCGGTCGCGATAAACCGCCTGTCCTCCCAGCTGTACCTCCTGCTTTTGGTCGCTATTGGCCGGCAGTTAGGGGTAAGGTTCGCGAATAGCGAAGGCGGCTTTACCTTCAGGGTAGCCAGACCGCACACTGTGAGGGGCGGCTGGGACCCACCGTACTTGAGCGTGATGCTTTGGTGGTTGCACTGGAAATCCAGGCCCAAGATCACGCTCGCACATAGGTTCTTCATGATTAATACTTTAAAATTATCATATACAGTTCCGTTAACGCACAATTGTACCGTGCAGTAACCCAGAATGGTCGATGTTTGGGTTTTATCAGCCATAGAGATGGTACCCTGAGTAGGGACCACCTTTAGGGAGAGTTGTTGTGCCAGTTCTGGGTGGATAAAGCTCTCCGTGCTTCCACTGTCAATTAAGCATTTAACCCAGCACCCGTTTACCTCGATGTCCACCATTGATCTGGATAGCGGGTGTGGCCTGGTCTGGTCCACTGTGACCGATGCCACTGTAGGGCCCTGATCGATACAAGATGGCGTCCACGCTGTCTGCTCACAAGATGGCGGACCCCACGAGGTCGGGCAAGATGGCGTCCAAGATGGCCGCTCCCACGGCGCACACGCGGCGGTGGCGGGTTTTCCGGCGGTTGGTTTTCCGGCGGGGTTCCCTCTGCACACCTTCCCGAAGTGCCCCTTCTTACCGCACTTAAAGCAGGTGGTGCCTTTCGCCGGGCACAGGTTTCTGGTGTGCTTTGGCTGCCCGCAGAAGTAGCAGTTGGGTCCCTGACGCGTCGCGGCTGTCGTAGGGCTTCTGGGGGGAGAGCGGGGCCCAGCCGGTGTCGGGCTGTCGGGCGGGGAAGATGCCTTCCAAGATGGCGGCGCCCTCGGTGCACACGTGGCGGCGTGGACGGCGCGGGCTGAAGAGTAGGCGTCCGAGTTTCTCTGGGCCACATCCAGGGATCGCGCGGTGTCCGCAGCCTGTTTCAGGTCCAACCCCGTTTTTTCCAGCAGTCTTTGCCGGATGTAAGTGGAGCTGAGGCCTGTGATGAAGGCATCGCGAACAAGCTCGTCAGTGTACACTGCGGCTTTTACATCTCGGCACTTGCAGTCTTTGCCAAGCATTTTCAGGGTGCTTAGGAACTCCTCCACCGATTCCCCAGGTCGCTGTGCGAGGGTAGCGAGCAGGTGCCTAGCATACACCTCATTCGTAGGCTGCTGGTAATGCGCCTTTAAGATGTCGCAGGCGGCCAGGTACGTCTCGGCGTCTTGGATGAGGGGGTAAACCCGGTGGCTTACCCAATTCCGCAGAATTCCGAGTCTCATCCTCGCAGCGTCCGTAGCGTCTTTGACGGCTGCGGAATTGTCCAGGAAGAATTCCATACACTCAAACCAGTGTCCGAAGCGTGCTGATGCGTCCGGAGCATGTTGATCCAAATCCAAACGTTCGGGTTTCAGGAGGTGATCCATAGTGTTGAAAAATAAGTTAATAAAATTGATGTGCCTCAATAATTCCGAGACTCGAAGTTAGCAGAACAAAAACAAGGCTTTTATTAACTTAGAAAGTAACACGTAAGAGAGAGAGATGTCTTCCTTCTGGAGACTGAGGCCAGACTGAAGCTAGCTTACAAACGGGGCCAGGTATGGGCGGAGCCCTACACACAGCACATTCCAGTATACAATACAGTACATTCCAGTACACAATACAATGAGGTCTGGGGGAAGGGAAATGACACTGAAACCGATCTCAGTCACAGGCAGTGGTGAATGGAATATTTCATCACACTACTTAACAACAACAACAACTTGTATTTATAGAGCGCCTTTAACGCAGTAAAACATCCCAAAGGGCTTCACAGGAGCGTTATCAGACAAAACTTGACACCGAGATACATGAGATATTGGGACAGGTGACCAAAAGCTTGGTCAAAGAGGTAGATTTTAAGAAGCGTCTTAAAGTAGGAGAGAGAGGCGGAGAGGTTTAGGAGGGGATTCCAGAGCTTAGGGTCCTACACAGCTGAAGGCACGGCCGCCAATGGTGGAGCGATTAAATCAGGGATGCACAAGAGGCCAGAATTGGAGGAGCGCAGAGATCTCTGAGAATTATCGGGATGGTGGAGGTGACGACACTTCAAAAGTAATTTGTTGTTTGTGAAGTGCTTTGGGAAGCCCCGAGGATGTGAAAGGGGAGTTTGTTTGTCCATTCATTCATTTTCCTTCATCTGGGAGTGGGCAGACCAGGAGCACAGCGTTGAGTGACTAGCGCATTATTTCTGTAGTTGAGCATGAATTAAAAATACTTTGGGTGGCGGTAGCGCGGTTTTCCTTTGGGTGTGTAGCAAGTTAGGGGGATAATGAGTCCCCGAGAGTGCGTCACTTTGAAAGCTGCTACTCCCTCTAGCAATGGCCCACACTGGATTTCGACAACATTACCCTACAAATAGGGTTGGTAGAGTTGCGAACCGTGCTGGTGCTCCAACGTTTTGCCAGAGAGGAAATCGGAAGATCAAGTGGACCACTCATTAAGGTTCCCAACTCTGCTTGGACATATTCTCGGAGGATGTGTCACACGACCTCCCACCTTTAACTGCTCCACTCAGTTAAAACAGCTTTCCCCGCCCCCCCCCCCCCCCCACCCCCTAATTTTCCAATATTTTTATAACTAATAAACAAAAAAAGTGATCAAAGAAAATGGGGGAAAAAATACTTTTTTCGACGCCTGCTATGATTTTTCTCCCGGGGTTTTTTTTTGCTCTCAGCGGTGTCCTGGAGATTAACCTTTAATTCCTGGAGACTCCAGGGCAATCCAGAAGGGTTGGCGACCCGACCACTCACACCCACTCTCCTGGCAGTCAGTTACAGAAAACAGCATTAGTACAGGATTGGGAAACGCTACTGAGCCCCAAACAAAGTCAAACTTGTAGTAGCCTCTTTCGCAGTGGTCAATTAGGCTGGGGGGTTGGGGGGTCTCCTCTGACATAAGCACTGCTACATCGAATCATACAGCACACTAGGAGGCCATTCAGCCCATCGTGCCTGTGCCGGCTCTTTGAAAGAGCTATCCAATTAGTCCCCACTTCCCCCTGCTATCTGGTCATTATCACATTGCTGTTTGTGGGACCTTGCTGTGCACAAATTGGCTGCCGCGTTTCCTACATTACAACAGTGACTGCACTTCAAAAAGTACTTTATTGGCTGTAAAGCGCTTTGGGACAACCGGTGGTCAGGAAAGGCGAGTTCCTTCTTTCTATTCTGTCCCCATAGCACTGTAAAATTTTTCCCTTCAAGTATTTCTCCAATTCCCTTTTGAATGTCATAATTGAATCTGCTTCCTCCACCCGTTCAAACGGCGCGTTCCAGGTCACAACAACTCGCTGCATTAAAAATTTGCTCCTCATCTCGCCTCCTGGTTCTTTTGCCAATTATTTTAAAAGCTGTTTAACCCAATGGTATTAAACAGAGCGCTTTACCACACAGCCCTGCACCACAGCTGAAATATCCCCCAACCCCCGCACCCCCCACCACTAAATAAATCCCGCTGATAAAAGGCTTTGAAAACATGGCTGACTTCCAGTCACAAGACGCACAGCGGAGCATGGAGCATGCTGGGAGATGGAGCCCCTCCCTGGAAAATTCCCATGAATTGTTTTCGATGCCCAGTGTTTGGTGCATTCCTCATGGTTTATCTCCGCAGTTAGTCGTGATGAAGGAATGTTAATGCTATACTCATCGGCTGTGAGAAGTACCACAGGAAACCGCAAAAGGATATAAAAAGCAACAAAAAAAAAGTACATACGGCAGAGTCAGTGAGAGAACAAAAACACTTGCTCTGTGGGTTGGGAAGTCTCTACTGATGGAATTTGCTGAATTTATCTTGGCAGTGGTGTCATTCTGAGAGCTCTCAAACTCAACGCCTTCACCTTTGTTATTCTTCCAAAGATATTTCTCTCGAGTACCTCCATAACCTTTTCCTTTTTAAACAGCATTTTCCTGGCAGTGGCACCTGCGCAGTGTTTACCCACCCCACCAGGATATGATTCTTCCTACAGGCCTTCTTTCCTCTGCGATTTCCTTGGCGTTTTACCCCCCCCCACCCCGTATTCTTCCCATCATGGAACACCATCAGACCAACAAATGCATTTGGTGGGGTGGGGTGAGGTGGGGAGGGGTGGGATGAGGTGGGGAGGGGGTGGGGTGAGGTGGGGAGGGGTGGGGTGGGGGGGTGAGGTGGGGAGGGGGTGGGGTGGGGTGAGGTGGGGAGGGGGTGGGTTGGGGAGGGGGTGAGGTGGGGTGCAGAGGGGTGGGGAGGGGGAGGGGGTGGGGAGGGGGAGGGGGTGGGGGAGGGGTGTGGAGGGGTGAGGTGGGGGTGGGGTGGGGAGGGGGTGGGGTGGGGTGGGGAGGGGGTGGGGAGGGGGTGGGGTGGGGAGGGGGTGTGGTGGGGTGTGGAGGGGTGGGGGTGGGGTGGGGTGGGGAGGGGGTAGAAAGCAGGGAGGGATGCAAATCTGAAATTGAAACAGAAAAAAATGTTGGAACCCCAGAGCGGTTTGATTGTTCCGCCCTATGTCTGCCATGTCCTCCAGCCCCACGTCGCAACTCGCACCCTCTGGCCTTCTAACCTCCCCCCCCCCCCCCCAAATCCACACCCACCATCAGTGGCAGAGCCATTAGGCATCCCGCCATTGCGCTCTCCTTGAACCTTATTACCCCTCTCATCTCCCCGACCAAAAGTCTCTTCAAAATCTACCTCTGCAACCATACCTTAAATCTTCTCTGAACTAGGAACAGGAGTAAAAAGAGAAAAGAAAGACTTCCATTTATATATCGCCTTTCACGACCTCAGGACATCCCAAAGCGCTTTACAGCCAATGAAGTACTGTTGAAACATAGAAGATAGGAGCAGGAGAAGGCCATTCGGCCCCTCGAGCCTGCTCCGCCATTCAATGAGATCATGGCTGATCATTCAAATTCAGTACACTGTCCCTGCTTTCTCCCCATACCCCTTGATCCCTTTAGCCTTAAGAAATATATCTAACTCCTTCGCGAATATTATTAATGAATTGGCCTCAACTGCCTTGTGTGGTAGAGAATTCCACAGGTTCACCACTCTCTGGGTGAAGAAATTCCTCCTCATTTCAGTCCTAAATGGCTTACCCCTTATCCTTAGACTGTGACCCCTGGTTCTGGACTCCCCGGCCATCGGAAACATCCTTCCTGCATCTAGTCTGTCTAGTCCTGACAGAATTTTATAGGTTTCGATGAGATCCCCTCTCATTCTTCTAAACTCCAGCGAGTATAAGCCCAATCGACACAACCTCTCCTCATACATCATTCCTGCCATCCCAGGTATCAGCCTGGTGAATCTTCGCTGCACTCCCTCCATGGCAAGAACGTCCTTCCTCAGATAAGGCGACCAAAACTGCACACAATACTCAAGGTGCGGTCTCACCAAGGCCCTGTACAACTGCAGCAAGACATCCTTGTTCCTGTACTCGAACCCTCTTGCTACGAAGGCCAACATACCATTTGCCTTCTTAACTGCCTGCTGCACCTGCATGCTGACCTTCAGCGACTGGTGCACAAGAACACCCAGGTCTCTTTGCACTTCCCCTTCTCCCAATCTATTGCCATTCAAATAATAATCTGCCTTCCTGTTTTTGCCACCAAAGTGGATAACCTCACATTTATCCACATTATAGTGCATTTGCCATGTTTCTGCCCAAATGTCGGAGTTTCACGACATCCTCCTCACAGCATACCCGCCCACCCAGCTTTGTGTCGTCTGCAAATTTGGAGGTATTACATCCAATTCCCTTGTCCAGATCATTAATGTATATTGTGAACAGCTGGGGTCCTAGGACCGATCCTTGTGGTACCTCACTAGTCACTGCCTGCCACTCGGAAAACGACCCGTTTATTCCAACTCTCTGCTTTCTATCCGCCAACCAGTTCTCTATCCAAGTCAATACCTTGCCCCCAATCCCATGTGCCTTAATTTTGCACGCTAATCTTATGCGGGACCTTATCGAAAGCCTTCTGAAAGTCCAAATACACCACATCCACTGGTTCTCCCTTATCTATTTTACCAGTTACATCCTCAAAAAATTCCAATAGATTAGTCAAGCATGATTTACCTTTTGTAAATCCATGTTGACTTTGTCCGATCCTGTCGCTGCTTTCCAAGTGCTCTGCTATTACATCTTTTATAATGGACTCTAGCATTTTCCCCACTACCGATGTCAGGCTTACCGATCTATAATTCCCCACTTTTTCTCTACCACCTTTTTTGAACAGTGGGGTAACATTAGCTACCCTCCAAACCATGGGTACCGTTCCAGAGTCTATCGAGTTCTGGAAGATGACCAGCAATGCATCTACTATTTCTAGGGCCACTTCCTTAAATACCCTAGGTTGTAGATTATCAGGCCCTGGGGATTTATCTGCCTTCAGTCCCATCAATTTTCCTAACACCATTTCCCTACAAATACTGATTTCTTTCAGTTCCACCCTTTCATCAGACCCTATGTTCCCTGGAATCTCTGGGAGGTTATTTGTGTCCTCCTTTGTGAAGACAGAACCAAAATATGTATTTAGTTGGTCTGCCAATTTTTTGCTCCCCATTATAAATTCCCCTGATTCTGACTGCAAGGGACCTACGCTTGACTTCACCAATCTTTTTCTCTTCACATATCTATAAAAGCTTTTACAGTCAGTTTTTATGTTCCCTGCAAGCTTACTCTCATATTCTATTTTCCCCTTCTTAATTAATCCCTTTGTCCTCCTTTGTTGAATCCTAAACTGCTCTCAATCCTCAGGACTATTGCTTTTTCTGGCCAATTTATATGTCCTCTCCTTAGATCTTATACTATCCCTAATTTCCCTTGTTAGCCACAGTTGAGTCACCTTTTTTGTTTTATTGTTATGCCAAACTGGGATGAACAAATTCTGTAGTTCATCCATTCGGTCTTTGAATGTTTGCCATTGCCTATCCACCGTCAACCATTTGAGTGACATTCTCCAATCAATCCTACCCAACTCGCTCCTCAGACCATCGTAGTTTCCTTTATTTAAATTTAGGACCCTAGTCTCTGAGTCAACTACTTCATTCTCCATCTTAATGAAGAATTCGATCATATTATGATCACTCTGACCCAAGGGGCCTCGTACAACAAGATTGCTAATTAATCCTTTCTCATTACATAATACCCAGTCTAAGATGGCCTGATCTCTGGTTGGTTCCTCGACATGTTGGTCCAGGAAACCATCCCGTAAACACTCCAGGAATTCCTCCTCCACATTATTGTTACTGATTTGGTTAGCCCAATCTATATGTAGATTAAAGTCACCCATGATGACTGCTGTGCCCTTATTGCACACTTCTTTAATTTCCCTTTTAATGCCATCCCCAACCTCCGCCTTACTGTTTGGAGGTCTAAATACCACTCCCACTAACATTTTCTGCCCCTTAGTATTTCTCAATTCTACCCATACAGATTCCACATCACCAGAGCTAATATCCTTCCTTACAATTGTGTTAATCCCTTCTTTAACCAGTAATGCTACCCCACCTCCCTTTCCTTTTTGCCTATCTTTCCTGAATATCGAATACCCCTGGATGTTGAGTTCCCAGCCTTGGCCATCCTTGAGCCACGTTTCCGTAATCCCAACCAAATCATAATCGTTTACCTCTATTTGCGCAGCCAATTCATCCACCTTATTACGAATGCTCCTCGCATTAAGACACAAAGCCTTCAGGCGTGTTTTTTTAACGCTCTTAGACCTATTAGAATTATTATTTACTGTGGCCATGTTTGATTTAAACCGTTGATTTCTCTGACTGCCACTTTTGTTTTTCTCCTTCCTATCTTTCGCTTTTATCCTTGCTTCCCTTTCCTCTGTCTCCCTGCTCAGGTTCCCAACCCCCTGCCATTTTAGTTTAAACCCTCCCCCAGAGCACTAGCAAACACTCCCCCTAGGACATCGGTTCCAGCCCTGCCCAGGTGCAAACTGTTCGGTTTGAACTGGTCCCACCTCCCCCAGAACCGGTTCCAATGTCCCAGGAACTTGAATCCCTCCCCCTTGCACTATTCCTCTAGCCACGTATTCAGCTGAAATATCCTTCTATTTCTACTCTGACTAGCACGTGACACTGGTAGCAATCCTGAGATTACTACCTTTGAGGTCCTATTTTTTAATTTACCTCCTAACTCCCTATATTCCGCTTTTAGGACCTCATCCCGCTTTTTACCTATATCGTTATTGCCTATATGCACCACGACAACTGGCTGTTCACCCTCCCCTTCCAAGATGTTCTGCAGCCGCTCTGAGACATCCTTGACCCTTGCACCAGGGAGGCAACACACCATCCTGGAGTCTTGTTTGCGGCCGCAGAAACGCCTATCTATTCCCCTTACAATAGAATCCCCTATTACTATAGCTCTACCCCTCTTTTTCCTCCCGTGCTGTGCAGCAGAGCCACCCCTTGTGCCAGGAAGTTGGCTGCTGCTGCTGCTTTCCTCTGATAAGCCATCTCCCCCAACAGCACTCAAAGCGGTTTATCTGTTTGAGAGGGGGATGTCCACAGGGGACCCCTGCACTACCTGCCTGCGCCTAGTACTCTGCCTGTTGGTCACCCATTCCCTTTCTTCCTGTCCAACCTCTACCTGCAGTGTGTCCAACTCCATAAACGTGCTATTCACGACGTCCCGAGCATCGCGAACGCTCCAGTATGCATCCAATCGCAGCTCCAGTGCCGCAATGCGATCTGTCAGTAGCTGCAGCTGGATGCACTTCCTGCACATGTAGTTGTCAGGGACACAGGAAGTGTCCCTGAGTTCCCACATATCGCAGGAAGAGCATACCATGTGGTCGGGCTGTCCTGCCATGACTTACCCTTTAATTAATTGAATTTGAATTAAATCAATCAATCCCACTAATTACACTACAGTTAAATGGTTTACCAACAGTCCCCACTACACCAGAGAGACCTTAGTAACTATAAACCAGAGTTAAAGTTTAAAAAAGAGAGAAATACTCACCAACCAATCACTTACCTGCTTCCTGGTGATGTCACACTTTGATTACTTTATACCTCTCTCCCCCGCTGCTGAATTGGTAAGCCTCGTTCGCTGCTGCTGCCGCTTTTAAACTACCGCTGCGCTCCTCAATCCACTCCCAGGTCTGCTCCAGCCGCTCTGGTCGGGCCTCGTTCACTGCCGCCACTTTTAACTGCCGCCGCGCTCCTCAATCCACTCCCAGGTCCACTCCAGCTGCTCTGGTCAGGCCTCGTTCACGGCCGTCGCTTTTAACTGCCGCCGCGCTCCTCAATCCACTCCCAGGTCCACTCCAGCTGCTCTGGTCAGGCCTCGTTCACTGCCGCCGCTTTTAACTGCCGCCGCGCTCCTCAATCCACTCCCAGGTCCGCTCCAGCCACTCTGAAGTGTAGTCACTGTTGTAATGTAGGAAACATGGCAGCTAATTTGGCCACAGCAAGCTCCCACAAACAGCAACGTGATAATGACCAGATAACCTGTTTTAGTGATGTTGATTAAGGGATAAATATTGGCCCCAGGACACTGGGGCTAACTCCCCTCCTCTTCTTCGAAATAGTGTCATGGGATCTTTTACATCCACCTGAGAGCAGAGACAGGGCCTTGGTTTAACATGAAAGACGGCACCTCCGACAGTACCTCACTCCCTCGGTACTGCACTGAAGTGTCAGCCTAGATTTTTGTGCTCAAATCTCTGGAGTGGGACTATGAACCCACAACCTTCTGACTCACGGGTGAGAGTGCTGCCAACTGAGCCAAGGCTGACACTGGGTAGACCATTCAGCAACTTTAACCTGTTCTGTCATTCAGTTAAATCATGGCTGATCTGTAGCTGAACTCCATTTACCTGCCTGGGTTCTATTTCCCTTAATACACTTGACTAACAAAAATCTATCAATCTTAGTTTTTCAATTGACCCAGCCTTTTTGAGGCAGAGTCCCCAATTTCCACTACCCTTTGTGTGAAGAAGTGCTTCCTGATGGTTAACAAGGCAAATGGTATGTTGGCCTTCATAGCGAGAGGGTTTGAGTACAGGAACAAGGATGTCTTGCTGCAGTTGTATAGAATTTTGGAAGATGACCAGCAATGCATCTACTATTTCTAGGGCCACTTCCTTAAGTACCCTAGGATGTAGATTATCAGGCCTTGGGGATTTATCGGACTTCAATCCTGTCAATTTCCCTAACACCATTTCCCTACAAATACTGATTTCATTCAGTTCCTCCCTCTCATTGGACCCTATGTTCCCTGACATCTCTGGGAGGTTATTTGTGTCCTCCTTTGTGAAGACAGAACCAAAGTATGTATTTAATTGGTCTGCCATTTCTTTGTTCCCCATTATAAATTCCCCTGATTCTGACTGCAAGGGAAAGAAAGACAGCCATCCTGTGCTTGGCTTTTATGACCTGGAGCCCGAAATTTACAAATACAGTCCAAGCCACAAACGTCCTGCACCAAAAAGCAATTAAACTCTGATTGACCTCGGATTCTGTTTAAAGCCACAAAGTAATGTAGAGAGGCCAGTTTCAACATAACGCCATCTCCGCAGCGGAATAATACGTCGTGCGTTACACGGTGAGACACTCCTGTTGTTACAAAACAGCGTCAGTAATGCCACGAGAGCCCCCCCCGCCCCCCCCTCGAGCAGTCAATAAATCGACTCCTTCCAATTGGTTGAGGTTGGTACGTCTCATTATAACCCGTGAGTTCATGTTTCACAGCGGGTCCCACAAGCCGAAAATTGCTTGCCAGGTTTCATTCCCATAGAGGAAGCAGATAACCCGGCCTCAAATAAATACGTTCTGTTATGGGACACCAAGGTAACATGTAGAGGGGCCAGGCTGATGTTATCTTTGTCTCTATACCTGCACCCTATCTCCATGATTGTAAAACCTACAACATTACGACACAGCCCTTGCTCCATCGCTGTCGCGGAATTAGTTTTAATCAACTTCAAAGGAAGGTTTAGGCCCAGTTGAGGATGAGCGGGGACCACCACTGTCCACTGGGTAGGTGAGAAAGGAGCCTCTGGAAAAACCAGGCCCTGAATAGGCTCGTGGCCGTGAACAGGGGCTTGTTTGAACCATTACCCCAGCAAGAGTCAGCACCTTCAACAGATGGGGAGTCAAAGAAGAGTGAAATAAATGAACAAACTTCTTTATAGAGAAAAAAAATATGCTCACGATATTTTCTCGACTGCCGTTCATAAATCTCACAGAGCGCTGGATTTCATGTTCCCTTCCAAGGTCAAAAGCCACGCGATCTCCAGGTCGACTCAGGAACCGGAGATGACGCCGGAAAATAACAAGCTGAGGAGCTGGAAGCAGAAGAGCCAGCACCGCCACAAGCGCCGGTGGTCACCTCAACGGGCGCAAGGCGTCCAGGCGCAGCCGAAGTTTGGGTCCAACTTGGAGGAAGTGAATCCTTTCGTCCTGGACCTGAAGAATTTCCCCGACCTGACTAACACCGATCTCAGTGCTCAGAACCCAAACATTCAGGTGAGAGAAATGATTAATATACTCTGACTGTAAGCATAGGAAAGCCTTGAGACGAGAGATGGCCCCTCAAGCCCATTCCTTCCACTGTCCCCAGACATGATTGAGGAAACTTTCAGAATATTCAGCCATCCCAATGCCTCCATTGTTTAACCACATCCTATTTCCCTCAAATATTGAAGCATAGGAACCTCTGGGTCTCGTGCAGTATCCCCCCATCTATACCTATCCCTATCGCCTCCAATACCATTTCCAACCAAATGTTCATCCAGCTACTTTAATCGACGCACCTTTGACTTTTTGCTGGGAGTCTGATTGTTCTATGTTTGTACTATTGTGTGGGTAAAATCCCTTCTGGTCTCCCAAAAACCCATTGTTCAACAGGGTTGTGATATAACAACTCGAGAGACAATTCACTGAAACCTGCTTATACACCATAGAAAAAATCTGCAGATTATTTAATACTGGACTCTGCCTGATCTCATTTTTACATCGCAAAATGGTTCCAGAGCATTTGAAGGAAGGCAAACCTACCCTGCCTCTATGCATGATTTTTCTTTTTCTCGCCATCTTTTAATGTTTTCACTGAGGACGTGAGCCCTTTCTCATTCCCCACCCCCACTGCTACAATATCATGAATCACTGGGGACATGCAACCCTCGGCCGAATTGAGACTTTTCGCTCCTTCACGCTTAGCCCTGAAACATATAGGGGGGAAAAATTTGGTTGCTTAGCGCCTCCCGTTGGGCGCTAACGGGGCGCAAAGCAACTAGCGCCCAGGTGCGGTGCCGCTAACGCCTCCCGCAAAATTCAGTGGGAGGTTAACGGCGGCGGTAGCCAGTAGCGCCCTGTGGGTCTGCACCTCCGGCGATGATGTCATCGCTGTGCACAGCGCCCTGCTCGCACCCCGGCTGCAAACTTGGCTCGCGCCCCCTGACCTACCGCCGGACGCTACGTTCGACAGGGTCAGGGGGGCGTTTTTGTGGCTGGGGTGGCGCAAATTAAAGGGCAGGTGCCGGGCGGCCAATCTTTCTGGGCCACCTGCCAGCACCTGCCCCCTCTGGACTCCTCCTGCGGGGTGCTGGCCGCGATCCGTCAGCCTAGCACTCCTCTTGAGTGCCGTGCTCTTTTGCCAGCACCCTGCTCCCTGGTCTAGGCCCCGCCCCTTTAATCAGGGGAGGAAGACCGGCAGTACCGTGGCGCTACGTGCCGGCGCGTGTGGCACTGCTGCACGGAGCGCCGCGATATTCAATGGAAGCGCCCCAAGAGGGTGGGGGAGCGCTTCCAGGAGCGTCCCGCCTCCTGCTTGGTGCTCTACCATTGAATTTCGGGCGCGGGGGCACTAACTTTTTTGGGGCGCTAAAAGTTATCGCTCCAAAGGGGGTGCAAGCCAATTTTCCCCCCGTAGAGTTCTTAGACATTGACAGACCGGGACCAGTTCATCATGAACAGAAAATGCTGGGGGTGTACAGCAGGGTTATCAGCATCTGAAAAGAGAAAAGACAGCTTCGTACTTCATTCATTACCGCTGCAGCCATCAGTTTGCTCAACGGCTCACTCACCTCCATCTTAGATGCCCTTGTCCGGAGAAAAAATCTTCACTGTCTCCCATCCCAGTTGCTCCCCCTGGTATGGCCTCCATCTTCACTGCTTCACGTTCAAGGCACAAACTTCAGTGGATTTTGGTGAACAATTGGTTTAGACATCCATCACCAGATCTGGCTGGAGCACATCGAGCACTATTGGGCCTCATTGTCCATTGCTAAAAGCGCCCACTTCTATAGAGGATCATCCTGGAGAACATAGATAACACCGCACCACCCCCCCAGCTTCTTTACTCTACTACTAACTGCTTCTTTAAGCCCCTCTCGCCTGCCCCCTTCACACTCACCTCTAACATCAAATGTGAGGAGCTCATAGTCACCAAGATGGAGACCAACCGTTCCGTTGCCTCTGCTGCTTCCCCCGCACCTTTCAGCAAGCCAAACCTCCCCCGACCCCCGACCCTAGCCATGACCCCCCATCTCTCTCCAGTTTATCGCCCATCTCCCTCCCAAATACTCTCTCTGAGTTAATCTTGTCCATGAGTCCCACCTCCTGCTACCTTAATCTCATTCCCACTAAACTGCTGACCACCCAACTTCCTTTCCCGGCCCCTATGCTAGTTGACATTGTAAATGGTTCCCTCTCTTCAAGTACTGGCCCCTCTGTTTCGAAACCACTGTCATCATCCCAATCCTCAAACAAAACAACCCTTGACCCCTCTGTTCTTGCAAACTACCACCCCATCTGAAACCTCCTTTTCCCCTCAAATTCTTGACTATGTTGTTGCCTCCCAAATCCATGCCCATTTTCCCCACAACCCCATGTTTGAATCTCTCCAGTTGGGGTTTGCACCCCTCCTATAGCACAAAAATAGCCCTAACCAAAGCAGCAGAGGCATTGTGACTGACTGTGGTGCATTATGTTGACCTTATCTGAGGAAGGATGTTCTTGCCATGGGGGGAGTGCAGCGAAGATTCACCAGACTGATACCTGGGATGGCAGGAATGAAGTATGAGGAGAGATTGGGTCGATTAGGCTTATATTCGCTAGAGTTTAGAAGAATGAGAGGGGATCTCATTGAAACTTACAAAATTCTAACAAGACTAGACAGACTAGATGCAGGAAGGATGTTCCCGATGGCGGGGGAGTCCAGAACCAGGGGTCACAGTCTAAGGATAAGGGGTAAGCCATTTAGGACAGAGATGAGGAGGAATTTCTTCATCCAGAGAGTGGTGAATCTATGGAATTCTCTGCCACACAGGGCAGTTGAGGCCAATTCATTAAATATATTCAAGAAGGAGTTGGATATATTTCTTGAGGCTAAAGGGATCAAGGGATATGGGGAGAAAGCAGGGACAGGGTACTGAATTTGGATGATCAGCCATGATCTCATTAAATGGCGGAGCGGGCTCGAGGGGCCGAATGGCCTACTCCTGCTCCTATCTTCTATGTTTCTATTATCCCTCTTCTACCTCACTACAACTTTTGGCACGGTTGACCACACCATCCTCCTCCAATGCCTCTCTTCTGCTGTCCACCTCAGTGGGACTACCCTATCTTCATTCCCTTCTCACATCTGATCGTAGTCAGAGCATCTCCAGCAGTGGCTTCTCTTCTCACCCCACACAGTGACTTCAGGAGCACCCTTTGCACACTCCCTCTTCCTCGTCTACATTCTGCCTCTCAGCAACATCATCTGAAGACATTAGGTCAGCTTGCACATGTATGCTGACGACACCCAGCTCTACTTCTCTGCTACCACTCTTGACCCCTCCATTGCTTCTTTGCTGTCGGACTGCTTGTTCGGCATTCAATTCTGGAATAACTGCAATTTCCTCCCGAAGGCCAACACCATCATCTTCGGCCCCGCCAGAAACGCCATCAGCCCTGCCACCGTTTCCTTCCCACTCTCCACCATTGTCTCAGGCTGAACTGAACTATTTGCAAGATTGAACCTATTGAACTCCAAGCGGAGCTTCTGACCTCCATCACAAAGAATGCCTGCTTCCACCTCCATAACCTCTCCCACCTCAACCCCTGCCTCAGCCCATCTGCTGAAATACTCAATAATGCCTTTCTCCCCTCCAGAGTCAACGTGTCCAACGCTCTCCTGGCTGCCCTTCCATCCTCCACCCTCGATAAACTTCAGCTCTTCCAAAACTCTGCTGCCTGTATTCTAACCTGCACCATCACCCCGCTACTCATTGACCGATGCTGGACCCTGTCCCCCAGCGCCTCAGATTAAAAATTCTCATCCTCATGTTGAAATCTCTTCATGACCTTGTCTCTCCCTATCTCTGTAACCTTCTGCAGCCCTACAGCTATCCCTCTCCCCAAACTCTCCGTTCCTCTGACTCTGGCCTCTTGTTCTCCTCTCCTTCCTTCGCCCCACCTTTAGCAGCCGTGCCTTCAGGCGCTTTGGCCCCATGCTCTGGAATTCCCTCCCTGAACCTCTCTTCCTTTAAGACCCTCCTTAAAACCACCCCCTCTTTGACCCTTCCTGGTTACCCTTCCTAATCTCATCTACTTTGTCCTGCCGTCCATTTTTTGCCTCGCGCCTTTGTGAAGCACCTTGGGACGTTTTTCTACATTAAAGGCACGATGTAGATGCAAGTTGATGTTGTTGGTGAAGTGGAGACGCCTTGTCCGAACCAGTTAAACAAAGTGTTCTGTGATAGAGTATTAAGAATTAAAGCCTTTTATTGCTGTATCCATTGAAAACTCCTCAAATACCTGAAAAAAATTAAAATACTGGATTCTAACCCTTAAACTGCTGACCTATCCAGTGAAATTTCAGTCTCCTGTTTTGGGCAATTTAAAAAAAAAAAGCATTCTCAACTCACACACTGTGATGCTGCAATAACCACTGAGATTAGATTAAAGCTAATTTGTTGTGAGGAAAAGCTTTATTACTGTAATATTAACCCTATACCACTAAACTACACAAAGCATAACTAAATAAAACAAGACGTGTTAAACCCTTCAGCCCTCCATGTCTTCCCCCATTACCATCCTCTCTCTGTCTGCTTTGCTCTCTCTCTCTCTCTCTCTTTCTCGTTTGTGTTATCTTAATTTTTTAAACAGTTATTGTACCCAGTTCCACCACATCTACTTACTTTAATAAAATCATTAAAAATAATTTTGGTCCCTGGCTTCCCAGGTTCAACTTTTGCGGGTGGGTGAGGCCCACAAAGGGACAATTGGTATCCCATCAGTCCAAAGGCCAATTCTTCAGTCTAGTCCCAGAACCGTGAAGGTTCACCTGGCGCACTCGTAAATGCAAACCTTTGACACTGTTTAAAGCTTCAGACAGAGAGCATTGCTGTGGACTGTCTCATCTTACCTTTGGCAATGGTCGGCCCAATCGCACCAAAAGTATTAAGTCATTATTTTTGCACAGGAAGACTTAATAAATACATTCACTGAGTCAGTCACAAAGAGGAAGCAAACATGACTTCAGTGTGCCAGAGAAACAGGCAGTGTGTACTGGATCACAGCAAATCCTGTAGCTTGAGGCTGAAGGTTTCTAACAGTTTATAAATCAGTCAGTCTAGGGATCATCTGGACTGATAGCAGACTTGTTACCCTGATGGCCCTTTCAGATCGACACTGATAACATTTGACTTGATGACCCTTGGCCTGATAACCTTTATGATGCCCCCATCACCCGCAACCCCGCTCCCACCCACCGGCCCCGCCGATAGCCCTGCTAACACCTCCCTGGTAAACCTGGCTCTTGTCGCTTCTACTTTCTAAATGCTGCCCTGTGGATTTTAAAACTGCCCACTACAGGCCACAGCTAGAGAATTTTACATTGTTTATGTTCCGTATCAATGACAACTGAAAATGGGCATTACGCGGCACCATGTAATGGGCGTTACACAGCACCATGTAATGGGCGTTACACAGCACCATGTAATAGACATTACACAGCACCATGTAATGGGCATTACGCAGCATCATGTAATGGGCATTACGTGGCACCATGTAATGGGCATGACGCGGCACCATGTAATGGGCATGACGCGGCACCATGTAATGGGCATGACGCGGCACCATGTAATGGGCATTACGCGGCACCATGTAATGGGCATTAAGCAGCATCATGTAATGGGCATTACACGGCACCATGTAATGGACATTACGCAGCATCATGTAATGGGCATTACACGGCACCATGTAATGGGCATGATGCGGCACCATGTAATGGGCTTTATGCGGCACCATGTAATGGGCATTACGCAGCACCATGTAATGGGCATTAAGCAGCACCATGTAATGGGCATTACGCAGCACCATGTAATGGGCATTACGCAGCACCATGTAATAGACATTACGCGGCACCATGTAATAAACATTATGTGGCACCAGGCAATGGGCATTACACAGCACCATGTAATTGGTGTTACACAGCACCATGTAATAGACATTACGCAGCACCATGTAATAGACATTATCCGGCACCATGTAATAGACATTGGGGCAGAAATTCCTCCCCAAACGCGTGAGTACGGAAGGGGTACTCACGCGTCTGGCCGGAGGAAATGCCGGTTTTCAGCATGCACAGCACATGCGCTGAAAACCGGCATTTCCTCTCCTCTCACCCAAGAGTTGAAGAGGCTAGCGCGTGCGCTGTAGGGGGCAGCGCGTGCGTCTTGAATTTCCTGTGTTTTGGGGGATTTGCGCATGTCTAAAGGCCTCCGGGACTTACACTTGTAAAAAGCACACGTAAGTATTTATTTTTACAGGTAAGTGGTGTTTTAGTGTAATTTAGAATTTTTTTTCCCACAGGTTTATTATTTTAAACAATCTACAATAAGGTAAGTTTAGTTTTAGACCCTTATTAAAAATTTATTTTTTTCAAAAAAAAAAATTATTGTTTAAATTATTTTTTTAAACTTATTTATACTTAATTTAATGATTGGGATGTTTTTTAAAATTTTATTTAAAGTTTAAGTAGTGTTTTGGGGTGCAGTACTTCTCATGAGTTTGACAGTTCTTACTCTCAAACTTATGAATGAAGTTTCCCCTCCCCTGATTGGCTGAACAGTGCTCACCTGATCCCAGCTGGCACATCGCACTAACTACGCCGCTGGGTCAGGTTAGCGCAGCGCGCCGACATCAGAACCTGGCCACTGACAGGAAATCCACTGCGGGCCAGGTTTCAGATGTCGGCGCGCAGGGTGAGCGCACATCGGGGGCTTGCACGCGCGGCAAGCCCCCGACACCAGGTTCTGGGGCATTATGCGGCACCATGTAATAGACATTACCCGGCACCATGTAATGGGCATTACGCAGCACCATGTAATGGGCATTAAGCGGCACCATGTAATAGACATTACGCGGCACCATGTACTAGACATTACGCGGCACCATGTACTAGACATTACGCGGCACCGTGTAATAGACATTACGCGGCACCATGTAATAGACGTTACGCGGCACCATGTAATAGACGTTACGCGGCACCATGTAATAGACGTTACGCGGCACCATGTAATAGACGTTACACGGCACCATGTAATAGACGTTACGCGGCACCATGTAATAGACGTTACGCGGCACCATGTAATCGACGTTACGCGGCACCATGTAATGGGCGTTACACGGCACCATGTAATGGGCTTTACGCAGCACCATGTAATGGGCTTTACGCGGCACCACACGGCACCATGTAATAGACATTACGCGGCACCATGTAATAGACATTACGCGGCACCATGTAATAGACATTACGCGGCACCATGTAATAGACATTACGCGGCACCATGTAATAGACATTACCCGACACCATGTAATAGACATTACCCGGCACCATGTAATAGACATTACACGGCACCATGTAATAGACATTACTCGGCACCATGTAATGGGCTTTACGCGGCACCATGTAATGGGCTTTACGCAGCACCATGTAATGGGCATTACGCGGCACCATGTAATGGGCTTTACGCGGCACCATGTAAAGGGCATTACGCGGCTCCATGTAATGGGCATTAAGCGGCACCATGTAATGGGCATTACGCGGCACCATGTAATAGACATTACACGGCATCATGTAATAGACATTACGTGGCACCATGTAATGGGCATTAAGCGGCACCATGTAATGGGCATGACGCGGCACCATGTAATGGGCTTTATGCGGCACCATGTAATGGGCATTACGCAGCACCATGTAATGGGCATTAAGCAGCACCATGTAATGGGCATTACGCAGCACCATGTAATGGGCATTAAGCAGCACCATGTAATAGACATTACACGGCATCATGTAATAGACATTACGTGGCACCATGTAATGGGCATTAAGCGGCACCATGTAATGGGCATGACGCGGCACCATGTAATGGGCTTTATGCGGCACCATGTAATGGGCATTACGCAGCACCATGTAATGGGCATTAAGCAGCACCATGTAATAGACATTACGCGGCACCATGTAATAGACATTATGTGGCACCATGTAATAAACATTATGTGGCACCAGGCAATGGGCATTACACAGCACCATGTAATTGGTGTTACACAGCACCATGTAATAGGCGTTACACAGCACCATGTAATAGACATTACACAGCACCATGTAATAGACATTACGCGGCACCATGTAATAGACATTACGCGGCACCATGTAATAGACATTATCCGGCACCATGTAATAGACATTGGGGCAGTAATTCCTCCCCAAACGCGTGAGTACGGAAGGGGTACTCACGCGTCTGGCCGGAGGAAATGCCGGTTTTCAGCATGCACAGCACATGCGCTGAAAACCGTCATTTCCTCTCCTCTCACCCAAGAGTTGAAGAGGCTAGCGCGTGCGCTGTAGGGGGCAGCGCGTGCGTCTTGAATTTCCTGTGTTTTGGGGGATTTGCGCATGTCTAAAGGCCTCCGGGACTTACACTTGTAAAAAGCACACGTAAGTATTTATTTTTACAGGTAAGTGGTGTTTTAGTGTAATTTAGAATTTTTTTTCCCACAGGTTTATTATTTTAAACAATCTACAATAAGGTAAGTTTAGTTTTAGACCCTTATTAAAAATTTATTTTTTTCAAAAAAAAAAATTATTGTTTAAATTATTTTTTTAAACTTATTTATACTTAATTTAATGATTGGGATGTTTTTTAAAATTTTATTTAAAGTTTAAGTAGTGTTTTGGGGTGCAGTACTTCTCATGAGTTTGACAGTTCTTACTCTCAAACTTATGAATGAAGTTTCCCCTCCCCTGATTGGCTGAACAGTGCTCACCTGATCCCAGCTGGCACATCGCACTAACTACGCCGCTGGGTCAGGTTAGCGCAGCGCGCCGACATCAGAACCTGGCCACTGACAGGAAATCCACTGCGGGCCAGGTTTCAGATGTCGGCGCGCAGGGTGAGCGCACATCGGGGGCTTGCACACGCGGCAAGCCCCCGACACCAAGTTCTGGGGCATTATGCGGCACCATGTAATAGACATTACCCGGCACCATGTAATGGGCATTACGCAGCACCATGTAATGGGCATTAAGCGGCACCATGTAATAGACATTACGCGGCACCATGTACTAGACATTACGCGGCACCATGTACTAGACATTACGCGGCACCGTGTAATAGACGTTACGCGGCACCATGTAATAGACGTTACGCGGCACCATGTAATAGACGTTACGCGGCACCATGTAATAGACGTTACGCGGCACCATGTAATGGGCGTTACGCGGCACCATGTAATGGGCTTTACGCAGCACCATGTAATGGGCATTACGCGGCACCACACGGCACCATGTAATAGACATTACGCGGCACCATGTAATAGACATTACGCGGCACCATGTAATAGACATTACGCGGCACCATGTAATAGACATTACGCGGCACCATGTAATAGACATTACCCGGCACCATGTAATAGACATTACCCGGCACCATGTAATAGACATTACCCGGCACCATGTAATAGACATTACCCGGCACCATGTAATAGACATTACACGGCACCATGTAATAGACATTACTCGGCACCATGTAATGGGCTTTACGCGGCACCATGTAATGGGCTTTACGCGGCACCATGTAATGGGCATTACGCGGCACCATGTAATGGGCTTTACGCGGCACCATGTAATGGGCATTACGCGGCACCATGTAATGGGCATTAAGCGGCACCATGTAATGGGCATTACGCGGCACCATGTAATAGACATTACACGGCATCATGTAATAGACATTACACGGCATCATGTAATAGACATTACGTGGCACCATGTAATGGGCATTAAGCGGCACCATGTAATGGGCATTACGCGGCACCATGTAATGGGCATTACGCGGCACCATGTAATAGACATTACGCGGCACCATGTAATGGGCATTACGCGGCACCATGTAATGGGCATTACGCGGCACCATGTAATGGCCATTACGCGGTACCATGTAATGGGTGTTACGCAGCACCATATAATGGGCGTTACACGGCACCATGTAATAATGGGCATTACACAACACCATGTAATGGGTGTTATGCGGCACCATGTAACGGGCATTACGTGGCACCATGTAATGGGCATTATGCGGCATCATGTAATGGGCATTACGCGGCACCATGTAATGGGCGTTACACGGCACCATTTAATGGGCGTTACACAGCACCATGTAATAGGCGTTACACAGCACCATGTAATAGACATTACGCAGCACCATGTAATAGACATTATGCGGCACCACGTAATAGACATTACGCGGCACCATGTAATAGACATTATCCGGCACCATGTAATAGACATTGGGGCAGAAATTCCTCCCCAAACGCGTGAGTACGGAAGGGGTACTCACGCGTCTGGCCGGAGGAAATGCCGGTTTTCAGCATGCACAGCACATGCGCTGAAAACCGGCATTTCCTCTCCTCTCACCCAAGAGTTGAAGAGGCTAGCGCGTGCGCTGTAGGGGGCAGCGCGTGCGTCTTGAATTTCCTGTGTTTTGGGGGATTTGCGCATGTCTAAAGGCCTCCGGGACTTACACTTGTAAAAAGCACACGTAAGTATTTATTTTTACAGGTAAGTGGTGTTTTAGTGTAATTTAGAATTTTTTTTCCCACAGGTTTATTATTTTAAACAATCTACAATAAGGTAAGTTTAGTTTTAGACCCTTATTAAAAATTTATTTTTTTCAAAAAAAAAAATTATTGTTTAAATTATTTTTTTAAACTTATTTATACTTAATTTAATGATTGGGATGTTTTTTAAAATTTTATTTAAAGTTTAAGTAGTGTTTTGGGGTGCAGTACTTCTCATGAGTTTGACAGTTCTTACTCTCAAACTTATGAATGAAGTTTCCCCTCCCCTGATTGGCTGAACAGTGCTCACCTGATCCCAGCTGGCACATCGCACTAACTACGCCGCTGGGTCAGGTTAGCGCAGCGCGCCGACATCAGAACCTGGCCACTGACAGGAAATCCACTGCGGGCCAGGTTTCAGATGTCGGCGCGCAGGGTGAGCGCACATCGGGGGCTTGCACACGCGGCAAGCCCCCGACACCAAGTTCTGGGGCATTATGCGGCACCATGTAATAGACATTACCCGGCACCATGTAATGGGCATTACGCAGCACCATGTAATGGGCATTAAGCGGCACCATGTAATAGACATTACGCGGCACCATGTACTAGACATTACGCGGCACCATGTACTAGACATTACGCGGCACCGTGTAATAGACATTACGCGGCACCATGTAATAGACGTTACGCGGCACCATGTAATAGACGTTACGCGGCACCATGTAATAGACGTTACGCGGCACCATGTAATAGACGTTACGCGGCACCATGTAATCGACGTTACGCGGCACCATGTAATGGGCGTTACGCGGCACCATGTAATGGGCTTTACGCAGCACCATGTAATGGGCATTACGCGGCACCACACGGCACCATGTAATAGACATTACGCGGCACCATGTAATAGACATTACGCGGCACCATGTAATAGACATTACGCGGCACCATGTAATAGACATTACGCGGCACCATGTAATAGACATTACCCGGCACCATGTAATAGACATTATCCGGCACCATGTAATAGACATTACCCGGCACCATGTAATAGACATTACCCGGCACCATGTAATAGACATTACACGGCACCATGTAATAGACATTACTCGGCACCATGTAATGGGCTTTACGCGGCACCATGTAATGGGCTTTACGCGGCACCATGTAATGGGCATTACGCGGCACCATGTAATGGGCTTTACGCGGCACCATGTAATGGGCATTACGCGGCACCATGTAATGGGCATTAAGCGGCACCATGTAATGGGCATTACGCGGCACCATGTAATAGACATTACACGGCATCATGTAATAGACATTACGTGGCACCATGTAATGGGCATTAAGCGGCACCATGTAATGGGCATTACGCGGCACCATGTAATGGGCATTACACGGCACCATGTAATAGACATTACGCGGCACCATGTAATGGGCATTACACAGCACCATGTAATGGGCGTTACACAGTACCATGTAATGGGCATTACGCGGCACCATGTAATAGACATTACCCGGCACCATGTAATGGGCATTACGCGGCACCATGTAATGGGCATTACGCGGTACCATGTAATGGGTGTTACGCGGCACCATGTAATGGGTGTTACACGGCACCATGTAATGGGCATTACGCGGCACCATGTAATGGGTGTTACGCGGCACCATGTAATGGGCGTTACACGGCACCATGTAATGGGCATTACACAACACCATGTAATGGGTGTTATGCGGCACCATGTAACGGGCATTACGTGGCACCATGTAATAGACATTACACGGCACCATGTAATGGGCATTATGCGGCATCATGTAATGGGCATTATGCGGCACCATGTAATGGGCGTTACACGGCACCATTTAATGGGCGTTACACAGCACCATGTAATGGGCATTACACAGCACCATGTAATGGGCGTTACACAGTACCATGTAATGAGCATTACACACCACCATGTAATTGCATTACGCGGCACCATGTAATGGGTGTTACGCGGCACCATGTAATGGGCGTTACGCGGCACCATGTCATGTGCGATACGCGGCACCATGTAATGGGCATTACGCGGCACCATGTCATGTGCGTTACGCGGCACCATGTAATGGGCATTACGCGGCACCATGTAATAGACATTACGCGGCACCATGTAATAGACATTACGCGGCACCATGTAATGGGCGTTACACAGCACCATGTAATAGGCATTACACAGCACCATGTAATGAGCATTACACAGCACCATGTAATAGACATTATGTGGCACAATGTAATGGGTGTTACGCGGCACCCTGTAATAGACATTACGCGGTACCATGTAATGGGCATTTCGCAGCACCATGTAATGGGCATTACGCAGCATCATGTAATGGGCATTACGCAGCACCATGTAATGGGCATTACGCGGCACCATGTAATGGGCATTACGTGGCACCATGTAATGGACATAAAGCGGCACCATGTAATAGACATTAAGCGGAACCATGTAATAGACATTATGCGGCACCATGTAATAGATATTTGGTGGCACCATGTAATAGACATTACACGGCACCATGTAATGGGCATTACACAGCACCATGTAATGGGTGTTGCACAACACCATGTAACGAGTGTTACACAGCACCAGGTAATGAGCGTTACACATTCACCATGTAATGGGCGTTACACAGCACCAGGTAATGGGCATTATGTGGCACCATGTAATGGGCATTACACAGCATCATTTAATGGGCGTTACACAGCACCATGTAATGAGCGTTACACAGCACGATGTAATGAGCGTTACACAGTACCATTTAATGGACATTACGCGGCACCATGTAATGGGCATTATGCGGCAACATGTAATGGGCATTACGCGGCATCATGTAATGGGCATTACGCGGCACCATGTAATGGGCTTTACGCAGCACCATGTAATGGGCATAACACGGCACCATGTAATGGGCGTTATGCGTCACCGTGTAATGGGCGTTACGCAGCACCGTTTAATGGGCATTATGTGGCACTGTGTAATGGGCATCACGTGGCACCATGTAATGGGCATTACGCGGCACCATGTAATGGGCATTATACAACACCGTGTAATGGGCATTATACAGCACCGTGTAATGGGCAGGAGACAGTACCGTGTAATGGGCAGGAGATAGCACCCTGTAATGGGCAGGAGGCAGCACCGTGTAATGGGCAGGAGACAGCACCCTGTAATGGGCAGGAGACAGCACCGTGTAATGGGCAGGAGACAGCACTGTGTAATGGGCAGGAGACAGCACTGTGTAATGGGCAGGAGACAGCACCATGTAATGGGCAGGAGACAGCACCGTGTAATGGGCAGGAGACTGCACCGTGTAATGGGCAGGAGACAGCACCGTGTAATGGGCAGGAGACAGCACCATGTAATGGGCAGAAGACTGCACCGTGTAATGGGCAGAAGACTGCACCGTGTAATGGGCAGGAGACAGCACTGTGTAATGGGCAGGAGACAGCACCGTGTAATGGGCAGGAGACAGCACCGTGTAATGGGCAGAAGACTGCACCGTGTAATGGGCAGGAGGCAGCGCCCTGTAATGGGCAGGAGACAGCACCGTGTATTGGTCATTACACAGGAACATGTAATGGGTGCCACATAACACTATTTAATGGGAACTACACAACTCCATGAATGTACTCTACACATGAACATGTATTCCATGGGGCACTTGTGAAATCTCCTGATTCCCCGTGTTGCCAGTCTGCTCCTGGTCAGGACTCGGTGACCAGGCTGACAACTGAATAATGCCCACTTGGGCAAGGTTCATGGAACTGTACCTCAGCAAAGAGCCAGCACCTTCAGGGCAGGAGTGCAAGAGAGGGGAGAAAAATTACCAGAAAAACAGTGAAAGTTGCACGGAGGTGAAGGAAGGTGGGGTCGTGCAGTGGTTGTGGCCGTGGACTAGTAAACCAGAAGTTGAGAGTTCAAATCCCGCCATGGCAAATTGAGCCATTAAATTTGATAAGTCTGGTAATTTATGGACTGTCACTTGAAAGCTACTGGACTGTTGTGAAAGAGCACCTGGCCTATATGCGACTGCAGTCCCGCAATATTTGGCCGACTCTTGGTGCTATCAGGGCAATGCGGTGGGGAGGAGGGGGTTGGGAATTAATGCTGCATTGCCCACAGGTCGAGAAGAAATTAAATTGAAAGAGAATGAGGACTCGGTATCGCATTGCCACCAAGTGCGCCTGTCGTAGGGCAACCATTCAAAGGGCTGGATTCGTCGCGGTGACCGGAGGCAGACACGTCACCTTAGGGGGCTCTATGACGTTGGCACTTGGGGCTGGCTGGCCTGGAATAATCTGCAGCATCGGAAGGCTGAAGCATCCTCTCCGAAACCCCTGCTCCACAACAGGAGCCCGTTACGTTTTCAGCAGTCATTCTATTCAGTCCACCAAATGCGAATAAAATCGTAATTGCACCATTAAGCCCAACGTTAAAAAATAACAGGAAATGAAGCTATCTTAAGAACAGCCCCCAGCAACACAGCCGGCAATAATTGGGCGTCAATAATCCTCGAAGCAGATGACTATTTTGGGTCAACTCCTCATTACTCAGAACAGGGCCAAAAAGAAGCTTTCTGATCATTTCAAAGCATTTTCCTGCCATCCATTGCAACTAACAACAATTCAGTGTATTTGATCTACCCGCCCCTCATTTCCTTCCTGTACTAATTGGGTGCTTTTATTTTCTATTTTTGATCGGTCCTTTTTAAATGGATCATTTTCCACGCTCTCTTCATGAGGTTTGCTCACCCACCTTACGCTGGCCACTCCACACACCAATCCCCTGCCTGAGAGGGCAGGCCTGGGGCCTTCTCCCAGGCCTTTGGTTCTGCGACTGGTCCTAGATTCTCTTCCTTTATCTTATTTCTTTTTATCTTCCAATCCTGTGCATTCCGATGTTCTTAACCTTGTTCCTATCAGCACAGGAATGCTGTTCTACTGAAGTTCCTCATCAGTTTTATGAACATAAGAACATATGAAATAGGAGCAGGAGTCGGCCATTTGGCCCCTCGAGCCTGCTCCGCCATTCAATAAGATCATGGCTGATCTTCTATCTCAACTCCACTTTCCTGCCCTATCCCCATATCCCTTCATTCCCTTAATATCCAAAAATCTATCGATCTCTGTCTTGAATATACTCAACGACTGAGCCTCCACAGCCCTCTGGGGTAGAGGATTCCAAAGATTCACCACCCTCAGAGTGAAGAAATTTCTCCTCATCTCAGTCCTAAATGGCCGACCCCATATTCTGAGACTGTGACCCCTGGTTCTGGACTCCCCACAGCCAGGGGAAACATCCTGCCTGCATCTACCCTGTAAGAATTTTGTATGTTTCAATGAGATCACCTCTCATTCTGAATGTGTTCCACACGTGGCTGCTGATTACCCACAAGGGAAGTTGGTTGCCCCTGTAAGCGCCCCCACCCCGCCCCCCCTCCGCCCCACCCCCAGTCTCACACTTCCACCATGCGAACCTAAGCCTCCGGCACATGGTTTCATACAACAGACACACGGCGTTACTTTTATCTGCACTGTAACACATTCCCATGTCCCCCACCACCACCACCATCTAGGGGTTGCCAACCCTCCAGGATTGCCCTGGAGTCTCCAGGAATGAATCTCCAGGACACTCGCAGCGGGCAAAGCCAGGAGAAAAATCATAGTGGGTTTTATTTTTAATTTACTTGGAACACTTGAAAAGAGGCTGTTTGACTGACGATCAAGAATCATCCAATCAAGTAATGAATAGTCTATTTGCTTGGCCGATTGGCCGTGGGATGGCAGCGTACCGCAAGTACGGACATGTTGGGCGACCAATGGCGGGAGTGTGTGTGGGGGGGCGGGGCGGTCGGAGGCAGGTCACATGATGGCATCTCCAGGAATATGTCCAACCAGAGTTGGGAACCCTGCCACCACCATAAGCACCAACCAACACCAGACTTAACTCCCAAAACTTCGGGTTAAAATGTGTTTTGCCTTCTATCTGTGCAATGGGATTGGTGATTTGTAGGGATAGATTCACACAGAAAGGATCAAAAGAACTTCATGGGACAGGATGGGTGGAAAACTGTCTAAAAAGGTTTAAGAATTGGTGCTAAATCTGCTTGACTGGTAATGTGCATTTAAAATTTACTGGGTCAACTCAGTTGCATCTTTACTCAAAGGTCCAGGTGGAGACTGTGGCAAATGTAAGGTGCACAAATGTAGTGGAGAGGAAATTTGTGTGTAAGTAAAATTTTAAAGGATTTGGACGATTGAAGGGGAGTGTCACAAAGTGCAGACAAAGAAATGCTGAAAGCCTTTAGAAACGCTCATAACAGGGGCATCTAAAGGCATTAACAGCCCTGGCCGTGGCTGAAGGTGCTGGGGATCAAGAAGTGACAATTAAGGCAAAGGGGGCCTATATGGGCAGTCTCTCGGCCATGGCGGAGTGTTCTGTCACCAGCTGCCTGACCCAAAACCTCAGAAGACACTTATCCACAGCCAGTGGCAGATAGGTGCAACAATACCTGCAATAGGGTAGGCGTAATCTTGGGGTGTGTGTGGCCAATCTTGGAGTGGGTGTGGCCGATCGTGGGGTGGGTGTGGCCGATCTTGGGGTGGGTGTGGCCGATCTTGGGGTGGGTGTGGCCAATCTTGGAGTGGGTGTGGCCGATCTTGGGGTTGGGTGTGGCCGATCTTGGGGTGGGTGTGGCCGATCTTGCGGTGGGTGTGGCCGATCTTGGGGTGGGTGTGGCCAATCTTGGATTGGGTGTGGCCGATCTTGGGTTGGGTGTGGCGTAATCTTGGGGTGGGTGTGGCCGATTTTGGGGTGGGTGTGGCCAATCTTGGAGTGGGTGTGGCCAATCTTGGTGTGGGTGTGGCCAATCTTGGGGTGGGTGTGGCATAATCTTGGGGTGGGTGTGGCCAATCTTGGATTGGGTGTGGCCGATCTTGGGTTGGGTGTGGCTGAATCTGGGGTGGGTGTGGCCAATCTTGGGGTGGGTGTGGCCAATCTTGGATTGGGTGTGGCTGAATCTGGGGTGGGTGTGGCCAATCTTGGGGTGGGTGTGGCCGATCTTGAGCTAGAAATAACTTTAATGCAGCAAAACCAATTTTTTTTGTGGCCCTTTAAATGTATTTACCTGTACCCCAGACACCCAGACAATTACAATGGGCGTTATTTTATGTTGCCTTGGGGGGGGGGAAAGTGGAGAAAGATACGGATAACCTCAGAAAGGCAATCCCATGCCATTTAAATATTATAATGATGAAGCTCCCACTGCTTGAAGCAAGAGCTTCTGTCACTTGCCTCCTCGCCCCCTCCACCGCCCCCCAGAAATGTACGTCAAATACACTATTGAGATGGACACCTGTCATTATGGGTTGCTGCCCATTTTCCTCATCGGAATACCCTGAAAACAAATGCTAAGAGGGTGTGCCAACGGGAAAAGCGGCCACGATGGTTTATTTGCTACTGGGCTCTTGAGGGCGGTGATGTCTCGGGAGGCCAGCAAGCCAGAGTTGAATAATGAAAAATCAAGGAGAGATTAATTTTTTTTTACCGGAGTCTAGATTTGCCTTTGGGGAATAAAGAAGTATTTATGTCAAGTTTTCCCTCAGGAGACTTAATGAGGGGTGCGGGTAGACTCCATGATAGGGTACTTGTCCGGCCACACGGGCCATTCTGTTTCCATGGTTTTCATGGCACCATAAGATGGGGATAAATGTTTGACACCCATCTCCTTCCTGTGGTGTATGTAACCTGTTCCACCTTAAGAGAACTACCTTAAGAGATGTACTACTTTCTCTTGGCTGCTGTATACTGTAATACCGGTGGTGACCACACCGGTATATAAACGTTGTGTAGGGATTTGCTGGGCAGTTCAGCCCTGACCTGTTAAAGTTATTCTTGTGGTCTGTGTCCAGTGATTTATAATAAGCATAACTGGGACACACAGACTTAACAGTGGCGACGAGTCCGATCTTACCCTGCGGCAGTTTTACATCTAAGGCAGCTTCGTCCTCAGAACGGGTGTCGAGAAGAGGCATCCGCCCTCATCATCCTGCTGAGCACCATCGCATGGGAGGCATCGAGAACCCGGGTTAAAAAGAAAAATTCTGACCACGAAGCCCTCCATCAGCGACAGGCAGTGATCATCCCTTCTACCACGGTGGTGGGTAAGCCGATCAGCGACACGAGCAGAAAGTCGGCCGCGTTGACTGTGGAGTGGGGGAGGGAAAACGGAGGAAAAAGGGCGGAGAACTCGACCACGGCCGGTGAAAAGGGCCGGGCTGCAATCGAGGCCGAGAGGCGCAGCGACTGGGGCAGCTTAAGGCACGAGAGCCGCGGAGAACTCAAACGCAGCCGGTGTAAAGGACCGGCCTGCATGCGGGGCTGAGAGGCGCAACAGCAGGGGAAGCGTGAATGCCCACGGGAACCACGGGGGAGTAAAAGCAGCGTCGGGGAATTGAGAACCGCTGGGGAGGCGAGAACGGCAGCAGCACGGCAATCGCCATTGCAGCCAGCGGGGGAAGAAGGCAAACGCGGGAATCCGCCATTGTAGTCGGCGGGGGAAGAAGACGAGCGCGGGAAAGACCGCCAAGCACGGGAAGCCACCATTTTAGTAGGCGGGGGAAGAAGACAAGCGCGGGAAGCCGCTGTAGTGTATGTACCTTTAAGAGCCCCTGTGTACTGTAATACCGGTAGTGACCACTCGGGTATATAAGCCTGTATAGCGTCTTGTATCTTTTAATTCAGCCCTGACCTTCGACTAGTAAAGACCTGTTAAAGTTATTCTTGTGGTCTGTGTGCAGTGATTCATATTAACCATAACTGGAACACACAGACTTAACAGTGGCGACGAGTACGATCTTACCCTGCGGCAGAGACATATCCAAGGCAGTTTGACGGGCGTCGAGAAGAGGCATCCGCCCTCATCATCCTGCTGAGAAAAGACTCGGGTCTGAAGAGCAAGGAAGAATCCTGACACGAAGCCTTCCATCAGCAACAGGCAGTGATCATCCCTTCTATCATGGTGGTGGGTAAGCCGATCAGCGACGAGCAGCAAGTCGGCCACGTTGGCTGTGAAGTAGGGGAGGGAAAAATGGAGGATATAAGGGCGGAGAACTCGACCACGGCCGGGGAAAAGAGCCGGACAGAAGTCGGGGCCAGAGGCGCTGAGACTGGGGCAGCGTAAGGCACGGGAGCCGCGGTGAATGCAAACGCAGCCGGTGTAAAAGACCGGGCTGCAAGCGGGCTGGGAGACGCAACAGCGTCGAGAGAGAGCGCGACCGCGACCGGTGAAAAAGGCCGGGCAGCTACCGAGGCCGCGAGGCGCAGCGACCGGGACAGCGTAAGGCGCGGGAGAAAATTAAAAAAATAAAAAACCGCGGAGAACTCAGCCGCAGCCGGGGGAAAGGACCGGACTGCAAGAGGGGCTGGGAGGCACGATTTGAGAACCGCTGGGGAGGACGAACGCAGCAATACGGCAATCGCCATTACAGCCAGCGGGGGAGAAAGGCAAACGCGGGAAGCCGCCATTTTTGTAGGCGGGGGAAGAAGACAAGCGCGGGAAACCGCCATTTAAAAAAAAAAATTAAAGAAAAATTTCTTTTTGTTTCTCAAGAAGATTGCGAGGATGCCTAAGCGTGGTAACATCAACGATTTCGATCCCGATGTTGAAGATTGGGCCACGTATGTAGAACGCATAGAGATTTATTGTAAGGCAAATAAAATATCTGATGAAGATAAAGCACTAACCTTACTAAACTCAATGGGTGCAAAGACATACGGGCTATTGAAGCATCTTCTATCACCAGCTAAACCGGCGGATCAGGCTTTCGCTAATATTGTTGCTGTCCTGAGAAATCATTTGAACCCCACACCGCTGATGTTAGCGGAACGATTTAAATTTTATGCGAGAACGCAACTGAAAGAGGAAAGCAACGCGGAGTATTTAATTGAACTGCGTAAGCTAGCGAAATACTGTCAGTTTGGGGAAAGACTGACAGAGGCACTGAGAGACAAATTCGTGTGTGGATTGTCGAAAGAAGGAACACAAAAGCGGCTGCTTGAAGAGAATGATCTTACACTTGATAAGGCTGTCACTATTGCAGCATCGCACGAAGCCGCAGCGAGAGGCACTGCGGAAATGCAGCTGAAGGCAGCGGTACTCAGCGTAGATCAAATGGCTTTGGGTACAGCGAAATGTTATCGTTGTGGAAAGACAACACACGATCAGAACCAATGCTGGTTTAAAAACCAGGAATGTAGAAAATGTGGCAAGCTTGGTCACATAGCTAAAGTATGCCGGTCAGGAAAGAAGACCAGCAACAAAAAGTCACCGCAGGAAAAGTGCAGAAAGGTACATAAGGTGGCTGAGAAGAGTTCGGATGAACAGAATTCGGATTCAGACTCCAACAGCAAGGAACTGCGTAGTCTGAGAATTCACAATGTGAGTAAGGAAGCTGACCTACAAACTATCTGGGTCACACTGCAGATAGCAGGAGTCCAAGTGAAGATGGAATTGGACACCGGATCGGCGTTGACGGTCATGAATAAGCAAGATTACAAAAGGTTATTCACACATATTCCCCTACGGGATACGGAGATAGTATTGCAGACATACACGGGGCAAAGAGTATACCCCATCAGAAAGATAAAAGTCAAGGTGATACACAAGGGCAAAGAACACCAAGGAATGGACTTATATGTACTACCTGAGGGAGGTCCACCACTTCTGGGACGGGAGTGGATCAGGAAAATAAATATGGACTGGCACTCCCTAAAAGCAATAACGGTAGATTCCGGAAAAAAAGATGTCAAACCTGAACAATTGTCCAGAATATTGGATGAGGCTAAAGAGGTGTTCCAACAGGGACTGGGAACACTGAGAGGAATTAAGGCAAAAATCAAGATTGCAGAACATGCAAACCCAAAAATTTTCAAAGCCAGACCGGTACCTTATGCGATACGACCTGCTGTGGAAGCTGAGCTGGAAGGGCTAGAACGTTCAGGAGTACTGTCTAAGGTGGACTGGAGTGAGTGGGCCACGCCCATTGTTCCCGTCATGAAGCGTTCATCGAGTAACAAGCCAGGGGAACCGGGGAAGGCCCGCATCTGTGGAGACTTCAAGATCACAGTTAATCCGGTGCTTCACACGGTGCAATATCCGCTTCCGCGGATTGAGGATATCTTTGCTTCATTGTCTGGCGGGAAACACTTCACCAAGATAGACCTGGCGCAAGCGTACTTACAGATGGAAGTTGAGGAAGAGTCGGGCCAGTATCTCACAATCAACACGCACAGAGGCTTGTATCGATATAATAGACTGGTTTTTGGAGTGGCTTCGGCTCCAGCAATTTGGCAGAGGGCCATGGAGCAGGTATTACAGGGAATTACAAGCACTCAATGTTACTTGGGCGATATCCTGATTACAGGAGATGACGATGAGGAACACCTTGCAAATTTGAAACTGGTGCTCACCAGATTGAAGGAATATGGACTTCGAGTTAATCGCCAGAAATGTGAGTTCTTTCAGAAACGGATCTCGTACTGTGGTCATGTCATTGACCAGGAGGGGCTGCACAAGTCACCTGACAAGATCGAAGCTGTTGTGAAGGCTCCCGCTCCGGAAAATGTATCCCAGTTGAGGTCGTTCCTAGGGTTGATTAACTATTACCATAAGTTTCTGCCAAATCTATCCACGGTGCTGCACCCGCTCAATGCTCTTTTGCAGAAAGAAGTACCATGGAAGTGGAGCGAGGACTGTAAGAAGGCCTTTCGCAAAAGCAAGGCATTGATCACCTCAGAGGAAGTGTTGGCTCACTTCAACCCAACGCTACCTATTCGTTTAGCTTGTGATGCTTCTCCTTATGGTATTGGAGCAGTACTCTCACACAAGTTGCCAAATGGCTTGGAAAGGCCAGTCGCATTTGCATCCAGATCATTGATCTCCGCTGAGCGCAACTATGCTCAGATAGATAGGGAGGCTCTCAGCCTTGTGTGGGGAGTAAAGAAGTTTAATCATTACCTGCAGGGCCAGAAGTTTACACTGTTGACAGACCACCAGCCGTTGGTATCCATATTCAACCCTAAAAAGGGCGTTCCCATTATGACAGCGCAAAGGCTACAGAGGTGGTCCCTTTTCCTAGGGGCACACCAATATGACATAGAATACAAAGGATCAAAACAGCATGGGAATGCTGACGGTTTATCGCGCCTACCGTTGCCAACGGTAGAAGAGGCGCCTACAGTGGACCCAGTGGAGATGTTCCACTCAACCATAGTGGAATGTCTACCAGTAACAAATTCTACCATTGAAAAGGAAACGAGAAATGACCCGACTCTCTCACGAGTCTACGATTTAATGGTGAAGGGATGGCCAGCACATGGCGAACACTGTTGCCAGCATTCTCGCAAAGAAGAGAACAGCTGTCAGTGTGCCGAGGAACCTTGATGTGTGGATCCAGAGTGGTGATTCCACCCAAACTCCAGTATAAAGTGCTAAAGGAGCTTCACGAGGGGCATCTGGGTGGAGAGAAAATGAAGAACCTAGCCAGAGCGTTTGTGTGGTGGCCAGGTATCGATGGAGACATCGAAGAAATGACCAAGAGCTGTCTAGGATGCCAGAAGGTCCAAAATGCCCCACCACAAGCCCCTCTACATCCATGGGAGTGGCCCTCATCTCCATGGCAAAGGGTACATATCGACTTTGCTGGTCCATTTATGGACTCAATGTTCTTAATCGCGGTGGATGCACACTCCAAGTGGCCGGAGGTAATAAAGATGTCCTCCACCACCACGGAAAAAACCATCACAGTATTAAGGACCATATTTGCCAGGAATGGGCTGCCGGAACAGATCTGTTCTGATAATGAACAGCAATTTGTGCCCGAAGAATTCAGGAAGTTCTTAAAAAACAATGGGGTTAAGCACTACACGTCCGCCCCATACCATCCCGCCACCAATGGATTAGCTGAAAGGTTTGTCCAGACCTTCAAGAAGGCCATAAAGGCCATGGGTAATGAAGACATAAATCTACAACATAAGGTAGATAACTTCTTGTTTGCGTACAGGAATGCAACACATGTGGTTACAAACCAAACTCCCGCCATGATGATTTTCAATAGAAGACTAAGATGCCGGCTGGATTTGATCAAGCCAAACATCAGAAGGGACGTAGAGAACCGGCAATTTCAAGGCATGAATGAAAGGCCAACTAGAACCTTCCAGATAGGTCAACAAGTTTTGGCCCGGGACTACCGTACCGAGAAATGGCAGCCTGGAACTATTTTCACACGACTAGGACCGCTGATGTATACCGTGGACATTGGTGAAAGCATAATAAGGCACCATGCTGACCAGATCATAGAGTCATCCAAAAAGGGACAACCTACACCACAACTCTATACGCCTAATGATGAAGCAGAGATACCCATAGTATCTACCTCCGATCCGGTGATACTGGAACCAGATGAACCCGACACTGGCATTCAAGCCGAATCGACCTTGCCAAAAGAACCTACTACACCACCGAAAACTACTACACCACCGAGGCGTTATCCGGACCGAGTCAGGAAGCCTCCAGAGAGACTGACTTATAATTGATTAACTGCAGCAAATGTGTAGATTATTGTTCTTGTAAACATGTTAATTAATGATTACTTAAAATGTTATGTACTAATTATCTAAAAGGGGAGGAGTTGTAGTATATGTACCTTTAAGAGCCCCTGTGTACTGTAATACCGGTAGTGACCACTCGGGTATATAAGCCTGTATAGCGTCTTGTATCTTTTCGTTCAGCCCTGACCTTCGACCAGTAAAGACCTGTTAAAGTTATTCTTGTGGTCTGTGTGCAGTGATTCATATTAACCATAACTGGAACACACAGACTTAACAGCCGCCATTTTGAGAAAAAGAAAAATTAAAAAACTTGCAAGGATGCCTAAACATGGGAACATTAATACCTTTGATAGCGATATCGAAGATTGGACCACGTATGTAGAACGCATGGAAGTTTATTGTAAAGCAAATAAGGTACCAGATGATGAGAAAGCACTAACCTTATTAAGCTCAATGGGTGCGAAGACATACGGGCTATTGAAGCACCTTCTATCACCAGATAAACCGGCGGATCAGACTTTCGCGAATATTGTTACTGTCCTGAAAAATCATTTAAACCCCACGCCGCTGATGATAGCGGAACGATTTAAATTTTACAGAAGAACGCAGCTGAAAGACGAAAGCAACGCTGAATTTTTAATTGAACTGCGTAAGCTATCAAAGTACTGTCAGTTTGGAACAGGACTAGCAGATGCGCTGAGAGGTAAATTTGTGTGTGGATTGTTAAAAGAAGGAACACAAAAGCGACTGCTTGAGGAGAACGATCTTACGCTTGATAAAGCTGTCACTATTGCAGCATCGCACGAAGCCGCAGTGAGAGGCACTGCGGAAATGCAGCTACGGTCACCGGAACTCAGCACCAATCAAATGGTCTTGGGTACAGTAAAATGTTATCGTTGTGGAAAGACAACGCACGATCAGAACCAGTGCTGGTTCAAAAATCAGGAATGCAGAAAATGTGGCAGGCTTGGTCACATAGCTAAAGTATGCCGGTCAGGAAAGAAGACCAGCAACAAAAAGTCACCGCAGGAAAAGTACAGAAAGGTACACAAGGTGACAGAGAACAGTTCGAACGAACAGAAGTCAAATTCAGACTCCAGCAGTAATGAACTGGGTAGTCTAAGAGTACACAATGTTGGTAATGAAGCAGACCTCCAAACAATCTGGGTCACACTTCAGATAGCAGGAGTCCAAGTGAAGATGGAATTGGACACTGGATCGGCATTGACGGTCATGAATAAGCAAGATTACAAAAGGTTATTCCCACATATTCCCCTACGGGATACGGAGATTGTATTGAAAACATACACGGGGCAAAGAGTATACCCCATCGGGAAGATAGAGGTCAAGGTGGTCCACAAGGGCAAAGAAAGCTGAGGAATGGACTTATATGTGCTACCTGAGGGAGGTCCACCACTACTGGGACGGGAGTGGATTAGGAAAATAAATATGGACTGGCATTCCTTAAAAGCACTAACGGTAGATTCCGGTAAAAAAGATGTCAAACCTAAACGATTGTCCAGAATATTGGACGATGCTAAAGAGGTGTTCCAACAGGGACTGGGAACACTGAGAGGAAATACAGCAAACATCAAGGTTGAAGAACATGCAAACCCGAAATTTTTCAAAGCCAGACCGGTACCTTATGCGATACGACCTGCTGTGGAAGCTGAGCTGGAAGGGCTAGAACGTTCAGGAGTACTGTCTAAGGTAGACTGGAGTGAGTGGGCCATGCCCATTGTTCCCGTCATGAAGCGTTCATCGAGCAACAAGCCGGGGGAACCGGGGAAGGTTCGCATCTGTGGAGATTTCAAGATCACTGTTAATCCGGTGCTTCACACGGTGCAGTATCCGCTTCCGCGGATTGAGGATATCTTCGCTTCGTTGTCTGGCGGGAAACACTTCACCAAGATAGACCTGCCGCAGGCGTACTTACAGATGGAAGTTGAGGAAGAGTCACGCCAGTATCTCACGATCAACACGCATAGAGGCTTGTACCGGTATAATAGACTGGTTTTTGGGGTGGCATCGGCTCCAGCAATTTGGCAGAGGGCCATGGAGCAGGTATTACAGGGAATTCCAGGCACACAATGTTACCTGGACGATATTCTGATTACAGGAGATGATGATGAGGAACACCTTGCAAATTTGGAACTGGTGCTCACCAGATTGAAAGAATATGGACTTCGAGTTAATCGCCAGAAATGTGAGTTCTTTCAGAAGCGGATCTCGTACTGTGGTCATGTCATTGACCAGGAGGGGCTTCATAAGTCTCCTGACAAGATCGAAGCTGTTGTGAAGGCTCCCGCTCCGGATAATGTATCCCAGTTGAGGTCGTTCCTAGGGTTGATTAACTATTACCATAAGTTTCTGCCAAATTTATCCACGGTGCTGCACCCGCTGAACGCTCTTTTGCAGAAGGGAGTACCATGGAAGTGGAGCGAGGACTGTAAGAGGGCCTTTCGCAAAAGCAAGGCATTGATCACCTCAGAGGAAGTGTTGGCTCACTTCAACCCAACGCTGCCTATTTGTTTGGCTTGTGATGCTTCTCCATATGGTATTGGGGCAGTACTCTCACACAAGTTGTCAAATGGCCTGGAGAGGCCAGTTGCGTTCGCATCCAGATCATTGACCTCCGCTGAGCGCAACTATGCTCAGATAGATAGGGAGGCTCTCAGCCTTGTGTGGGGAGTAAAGAAGTTTAATCATTACCTGCAGGGCCAAAAGTTTACGCTTCTGACAGACCACCAGCTGTTGGTATCCATTTTTAACCCTAAGAAGGGTGTTTCGGTGATGACAGCACAGAGACTCCAGAGATGGTCCCTTTTCCTAGGGGCACATCAATATCAGATCGAATTCAAAGGTACAAAGCAGCATGGTAATGCTGATGGGCTGTCGCGCCTGCCACTACCTACAGAGGAGGAGGCACCGACGGTTGACCCTGTTGAGTTATTTCACTCGACCATCATCGAATGTTTATCAGTCACCAATGCAAGTATTGAAAGAGAAACCAGGAACGACCCGACACTGTCCCGGGCCTACGAAGTGACAGTGAAGGGATGGCCAGCACATGGTGATCCACTGTTACCGGCATTCTCAGCAAGACGAGACCAGCTGTCCGTCTGTCAAGGAACATTGATGTATGGAACAAGGGTGATTATTCCTCCTAAGTTAAGAGAGAGAGTTCTAAAGGAACTGCATGAAGGTCATCTGGGGGGAGTCAAGATGAAAAGCCTTGCTAGGGCTTATGTGTGGTGGCCGGGTATCGACCAACAGATAGAGGATCTGACGAAAAGCTGCTCAGGGTGCCAAAAAGTGCAAAATGCACCTCCGATTGCACCGCTGCATCCATGGGAATGGCCTTCAACCCCATGGCAACGTGTACATATTGACTTTGCTGGTCCATTCATGGACTCCATGTTTTTAATTGCGGTGGACGCACATTCTAAATGGCCAGAAGTGATTAAGATGACTACCACTACCTCGGAAAAGATGATCGCGGTGCTAAGAACGATATTTGCAAGAAATGGATTGCCAGAACAAATATGTTCAGACAACGGACCGCAGTTCGTGTCAGAAGAATTCCAGAAATTCATGAAGAAGAATGGGGTGAAACATTATACCTCTGCCCCATATCATCCGGCTACAAACGGGTTGGCCGAGAGATTTGTACAAACGTTCAAAAAAGCAATAAAGGCCATGAGCGAAGATCAGATTCCACTACAACACAAGGTGGACAAATTCCTACTGGCATATCGAAACGCCACTCATGCAGTGACAAACCAAAGTCCTGCCATGATGTTCTATAACAGGAGGTTGCGGTCCAGGTTGGACTTGTTAAAACCAAATGTGCAGAGGGAAGTTGAAAACAAACAGTTCCAGCATATAAATAACAAGACCACTCGGAGTTTCGAAATAGGACAACCAGTGTTAGCCCGGGACTATAAAAACGAGAAATGGCAATCTGGAACAATTCGGGCCAGACAAGGACCCCTGATGTACACGGTAGATATTGGTGAAAATGTAATACGGCGTCATGCTGACCAACTGGTAGAATCGAGAACAAGGGTCGAACCCAGGGTTACGGCAGAGACAACCGTGGAAGAAGTTAGTGAACCTGAAGCATCTACCTCAGAAGTGAATGTACCTGAGGATGATGTCCAATCCATAAGAGATCAACTAGATGAGTCACCCCAGCAACGAGAATCAGAGACCCCTGAAAGGCGTTATCCAGCTCGAATCAGGAGGCCTCCTCAGAGACTGAATCTTTGAACTGTTTTGCATGAAGTTGTATATATATATATCTATATATATGTTATTATGTTATGTTAAATGGGGATATAACTGTTAAGCTAAAAAGGGAGGGTTGTGGTGTATGTAACCTGTTCCACCTTAAGAGAACTACCTTAAGAGATGTACTACTTTCTCTTGGCTGCTGTATACTGTAATACCGGTGGTGACCACACCGGTATATAAACGTTGTGTAGGGATTTGCTGGGCAGTTCAGCCCTGACCTCCGAATAGTAAAGACCTGTTAAAAGTTATTCTTGTGGTCTGTGTCCAGTGATTTATAATAAGCATAACTGGGACACACAGACTTAACACTTCCCTTGTTCATCAGGACTTTAGTCGCATTTTCGTATCGGCTTAACTTCAACCTCACGCTAACATAGCGATGGTGTAACTAAATTAAACCTTTTTTTTCATCGTACAGTCACTCTGGAGTCCCCTGTTCCTTGTATCCACTCAGTGGGCCCCCACAGTTTTAACAGCGCTCCGTTCAATATAAACCATCTGCCATGCAGTCTACTGCACAAGTGGGGATAAGTATTTGAACTGGTTCTGGCATTGGTCTTAAACCCACAAGAAAAGAGTGGTTTAAAATCCAATAGGAACCTATTGCTGTACCCTCCCTGCTGAAGTGGAATGTCTCGCATTATAAAGTTAAATCCCTTGAGTATAGACGATTAAGGGGTGATGTAATTGAGGTGTTTAAGATGATTAAAGCAGTTGAAATTATTTCCTCTGGTGGGGGGGGGGGGGGGGGGAATCCACAACAAGGGGGCATAACCTTGAAATTAGAGCCAGGCCGTTCAAGGGTGAAAGGCAGGAAGCACTTATTCACGCAAAGGGTTAGTGGAAATCTGGAACACTTCCCCTCCCAAAAAACGGTTGAGGCTTATGTTATGGAAGAGAATTAAGGGATACGTAATCAAGTCGGGTGGAAGGAGTTAAGATACAGATCAGCCATGATCTAATTGAATGGCGGAACAGGCTCGAGAGGCTGAATGGCCGGCTCTTGTTCCTATGATGAGAAGAGAGGGACAAGCGTGTGCCAGTGTGTTATCAGTACCTTACTGAACATCTGCCTTCCCAACCGGAAGGCTGGGAGTATGAGTCTCAAGCTGCCTCCCACTGTTGAGCGTCCGTTCACCTATAGATGGAGCACCACACTATGCATGAAGGGAAAAACTGACTATCCTCATTCTGGCTGATTACAGAGTGACGTTGATGACGGTTGCAGGATCAAGTTATGTCCTCGCTGACTCAGCCAGTTGTGGTTCCTGGAGGGTAAAAAAAAAAGTGTGTGGCGGGGGGAGGAAATTGGGGATTTAAAACTAAAATTGACTTTTTAATTTGTTATAAGCAATTGAAACTTGGCTTTTCTGTTCATCAGGTCACGATTGAGGTAGTGGATGATCCTCAGGCGGAAATTGAGATGGATCTCCTGAAGGGTAACCGAAATGACTGGTCCATCTCCTCGGCAGAATGGCTGTCCCACAAAGACATCTTCTGGCCCTTGTTTTGGGAGTATCCCGACTCGACCGAAGTCGGCAGCTTGGATTCCACCAACGGGATGGATGGCGACGACGAGGATGATTATGTTGTGGAGTATGAGGGAGAGGATACGTTCCTCGGCACCTTGGATGGAGCCTGGGATAGGAACTGGCCTTCACAGAAGAGCTGGTCCTCCAAGGAGAAGTTTAACTATGGTGAGTCTGTTGGAACAAGCGTTTCCGGGCATCTACCTTTCACTTGCAGCGTATATCGAGGTAAGGAGGCATGACACGGATCGGGAAGAGGACAAACTTCCATTGTGTAGAATGATCGTGTCAGAGATATATACAATTCCCATTCCCTCTCTCCTTTCCAAGCAGGGCTACCAAATTAATGCCAAATTTGAGGTTAGCCGATCCATGGGCGGGTGGGGGGGGGGGGGCGGGGGGGTGCGGGGGTCATCCTAACTGAATCCGCTCGGCGGGAGACTGCCAGGATCGGATCAGGATCAGGATCCCGTTTTACACTCTGCCTGATTTTACTTTCCATTGAAGTCCGATCCGATCCTATCAGTTGCCCACTGGATGGGTTGGCTTTATGTGGCCCTATTACAATCTTAACATCTATTGAGGTTTGGTGGCCATATGTGCGAGTTGGTTTTAGTACCTGGTCATACGGCCCACCAGCTGGCATCCCTAACCTCCTATCTCCTCTAGGTAGCCACTCTGGAGGTTATTTTTGCCTGTGCCTTTCCTCAGCACTCCCCGATCAAAGGGGATGATTTTTTTTCTGTGTGCTAAGTCTAGTGAAACTGTAAATGTATTCAAGATTTTGCTACACTACAATAGTGCCGACACTTCAAAAGTACTTCATTGGTTGTGAAGCGCTTTCGGGTGTCCTGAGGTCATGAAAGGCGCTATATAAATGCAAGTCCTCTCTCTTTCTCTCACACACTAAGTACAAAGGAAATCTTTCTCCCACGAGATCATGAGGGGATCCTAATCCTAGACCTTGACCAATGCTGCTCCATAGCTGGTTTGCAGGAGGTGGGTGAAAGTAGGGTTGCCAACCCTCCCGGATTGCCCTGGAGTCTCCAGGAATTGAAGGTTAATCTGCAGGACACTGCTGCAAGCAACACCCCGGGGAGAAAAATCATAGGGGCATTTAACAAAACCTCAAGACTTTTGTTTGTTAGTTGTAAAAATATTGGAGTCAAGAAAGAGAAGGCAGTCAAAAATCATCCAATTGGCGTGGGAACACGTTGCGCCGTGAGACTGGACAAGCTGGGCGACCAATGGCGGGAGCGTGGGGGTGGGGCAGTTGGCAGGAGGAGGTCATGTGATGAAATCTCCAGGAATACATCCAACCAGAGTTGGCAACCCTAGGGGAAGGTGGCACTGATTGGCCCCTGGACTTTTATCAATGGTTGTAAAAGTTGCCAGGAATCTTTGGCGCTACCTAATTGCATTCCTGAGAGTCCTGCGTTTCCCTCTTGATTGACAGGCAATGGTGTTTGATGTGTCTCCCGGGCTTGTTGAGTGGCATTGCTTTGTTGTTGGTTCTCTGGCGATGGTGTTATTCCTGGGCCTCAGAGGTTTGATGTGTGTCTTTAGATCTTGCTGATGACTTTGTCGGTCCAGACTTTACTTGTAGGTAACTGGTAACAGATTCTTTGTATTGTGATCATTCTCAGTGATTTCAAAAGGTTTTTGTCTGTTCGATGTGCTATGGCAATGTCATTTTTTGGCATCGTAAACATTACGGGTTCAGCACATTCAATTTTCAGAAAATTGGGTGGTGGTGCAGAGGGATCAATAATGTTAGTTTGAACTTGTTTTACGTTCTTTGTCATCAAAGGTTAAACAAAAAAGGAATAATTTTACCTTCGTCATTTTGGCCTCTATTTATAAACTAGGTCTTCAGTTTACTGCTAGGGCAGTCTGTTTCACACTGGTTGCCTAATTGTGACACTTTCAGGTACTGATTATTAAGGGATGTCTTTAACTAATATACACAACAATAACAACTTGCATTTATATAGCACCTTAACGTTGTAAAACATCCCAAGGCGCTTCACAGGAGCGTTCTAAAACAAAATTTCACACCGAGCCACATAAGGAAATATTAGGACCAATGACCAAAAGCTGGGTCAAAAAGGTAGATTTTAAGGAGCGTCTGAAAGGCGGAGAGGTCTGGGGAGGGAATTCCCGTGTTTAGTGCCTAGGCAGCTAAAGGCACGGCCGCCAATGGTGGAGCGATTAAAATCGGGAATGCACAAGAGGCCAGAATTGGAGGAGCGCAGAGATCTCTGAGGGGTTGTCGGGCTAGAGGAGGTTATAGAGATAGGGAAGGGTGAGGCCCTGGAGGGATTTGAAAACAAGGATGAGAACTGATATGAACCAGTGATACTTTCTGAAGTGTGGTGTCGACTGGTTGGCTTGAAGCAATCCATGACTAGTAGATGCTGGACGGGACTGATTAATTCCTTTTACCTGATCTGATTATTGTAACTTGAGCTTTAGTTTACTTACTTTAGGATATTAATGTGATCAGACCATCCACTGTTGTTAGTGGTGTCCTTGTAAATCCTTGTGACCCAATGTCACTAGCTACTGGTCTAGACCAAAATAGAAGCAAGGGAGTATCGAAAAATTTTCTTATTATACCAATGGAGAAACTGGAGGGGCATCTTTCAGTGCGAAGGACTTTCCCTGTTTGGTATTATTGATGAGCAAATCTACCCCATCTGAACACTTCCATATCTAAAGGAGCCATGTATCCCTGAAATCTGGTCTTGCCTAGTCCCTTCTTGCAATCTAGTATACTGTATTCGCTGCTCACGATGTGGTCTCCTCTACATTGGGGAGGCCAAACGCAGATTGGGTGACCGCTTTGCGGAACACCTCCGTTCAGTCCGTAAGGGTGACCCCGAGCTTCCGGTCGCCTGTCACTTTAATTCACCGCTCCATTCCCACTCAGACCTCACCGTCTGCGGCCTCTTGCATTGTTCCACGGAAGCTCAGCGTAAGCTCGAGGAACAGCACCTCATCTTCCGATTAGGCACTTTACAGCCTTCCGGACTCAATATCGAGTTCAACAATTTCAGATCATAACCTCGACCCCTATTATATTTTTATATATTTTTTATCCACACTTTTGGTTTGTGCCTTTTCTTTTTTTCTCTCCCACATGGCAGCTGTCTTTCACTCTGCCAGCGCATTTCACACTTCATCTAGAGCCAGCCTTTGTCTCTTTACCTGTCCTATTACCATCTCGTCTCGCCTTGAATATCTCTTAATGTCTCTTCACCTCTCAGACCTTCCCTTTTGTTCTTTCATCCCCTCCCCCATTTCCCAGCCCCCAAACTTGCTTTTTCATCCGTTTCATTTCCTGCTTTTTTCTCAGTTCTGACGAAGGGTCTTCGACCTGAAACATTAACTCTGTTTCTCTCTCCACGGATGTTGCCTGGCCTGCTGAGTTTTTCCAGCGTTAATTGATTAAGGTGATGGAACATTTTTGTTGATGACGTGAATCGTGGCACTGGTACACCTTTGCAGCTCACCTCCCCGTTACCTGTGATACTTGGTAGACGTGTTGTTCAATTCAGTAGATCACCTGGTCTCCATCCATGGGAGTCAGTGCTGTTCCTGCTCTTTCACTCGCTCCCCAAGCAAGAGAAAGCTTCCAGCTTTGGATAAATACTTGAAGAGGAAACATTTGCAGGGCTACGGGGAAAGAGCAGGGGAGTGGGATTAATTGGAGAGCTCTTTCAAAGAGCCGGCACAGGCACGATGGGCCAAATGGAACCCTTCTGTGCTGTCAGATTCTATGATTCTAAGTTGCATGGTTTGGGAGGTTTGGAAAGAAGTTTAGGTTGTAGAGAAGGAAAATTACATTTCCAGTTTGGATGTCGACTGATTAACTGGGCTTTGTTCCTTTTCCAAGGATTCTGTAACTCTGCCGTAAGGCACACTGCATCTGTTTCTTTCTCTTGTTGGAGTTCTTCCAGTATTGAAATATTGAAGGCAGTTGCATGTGCAAGAACTCCAGCTGCTTCTTCAATCCCTTAGTGTAGGGTTGGGTTGGGTGTTCCCTGGGGGGAGGTGGGGTGGGGGTTGGGGGGGTGGAGGTCCTGGGGCTGGTGTGGGACTCGTCGCTGGAGCAAGGGGAGAGGAAGTTGCAAGTGAAGAAGGGGAAATTGTTCGGGGATGCCTGTTGGGGGAGGAGAGAGTGAAGCAGGTTTTATAGTGAGGCTTCCAGAGTGCTGATATAAATGAGAATGTTCTGTTCCAACTAAAACACTTTGGCACATAAGATCCATGTGGAATATTCACTTGCTGTTCGTAAACACTTGTGTGTTCACCAGATGGTGAGAACACCAAATGTGCTCTTACAGATGGTGAACCTCGTATTCTGTGCGGGGCTGTGTATCAATAAGCTAATCTACGGCGTCAGCCGTGGCTCAGTGGGCAGCACTCTCGCCTCTGAGTCAGAAAGTTGTGGGTTCACAGTCCCCACTCCAGAGACTTAAGCACAAAAACCCAGGGTGACACTCCCAGTGCAGTGCTGAGGGAGTGGAGTACTGCACTGCCGGATGTGCCGTCTTTCAGTTAAACCGAGGTCCCCGTCTGCTCTCTCGGGTGGATGTAAAAGATCCCGCGGCACTATTTTGAAAAAGAACAGGGGGAGTTCTCCCTGGTGTCCTGGGCCAATATTTATCCCTCAATCAACATCACTAAAACAGATGATCTGGTCATTATCACATTGCTGTTTGCGGGAGCTTGCTGAGCGCAAATTCTGTCACATTTCCTATGTTACAACAGTGACTACACTTCAAAAAGTACTTCATTGGCTGTAAAGCGCTTTCAGACGTCCTGAAAGATGCTATATAAATGCAAGTCTTTCAATCTTTTTATTGGTTGCACCTATGTCCTGTTAGGCCAGCTCTCTCCTTATCGTCTCAAAGTATTCCATTCTTCCTTTCCACTAGCGCATGTGATTCTTTGTTGTCTCTGCATAGTTGTGCACAAAGTTCATTTTGAACCACCAGTCTAGCAGGGCAGACATCTGCCCCATCGCTAAACCGTTAACAAAACAAAAAATCCTCAAGGCGCTGATATTTGGAATGTGGGATATCGTCTGCCCTGCAGTACGAATGTACATAGAAACATAGAAGATAGAAGCAGGAGTAGGCCATTCGGCCCCTCGAGCCTGCTCTGCCATTTAATGAGATCATGGCTGATCATCCAAATTCAGTACCCTGTCCCTGCTTTCTCCCCATATCCCTTGATCCCTTTAGCCTTAAGAAATATATCTAATAAGAAATATATCTTAAGAAATATATCTAATATATTCAAGAAATAACTCCTTCTTGAATATATTTAATGAATTGGCCTCAACTGCCTTCTGTGGTAGAGAATTCCACAGGTTCACCACTCCCTGGGTGAAGAAATTCCTCCTCATCTCTGTCCTAAATGGCTTACCCCTTATCCTTAGACTGTGACCCCTGGTTCTGGACTCCCCGCCATCGGGAACATTTTTCCTGCATCTAGTCTGTCTAGTCCTGTTTCCACAGAACTGGCGGGCAGGAAAAGACCAGCTGGACCATCAAGCCTGCCCACCAAACCATAATGACAAGAGCATCATGACTAAACACTTTATACGCACCCAGCCCCTCCCTCCCACCCACCATCAAGCCTGCCCCCCTTCCTTACCTGAGGAAGGACGTTCTTGCCATGGAGGGAGTGCATCGAAGATTCACCAGGCTGATATCTGGGATGGCAGGAATGACATATGTTTCTATGTTTCCCGCAGATGTGCCACCTCCAGGCAGGGTGTTGCAGCGAGACAGGGTGCCCCAGAGGGAGTGGACGTCACAAAGAGATCCGCTGTCCCAGAGCACTGTGCCACCAGACAGCCGCAAGAGCTGGCTCTTAACTGACCCCGAAAACACACGTGCCGCTCCCACAGCTGCTGTCGGCCTGCAGGTTAATCGCTGCTCACTTCAAAAGACTTAGGGGTTGGGTGGGGTGGGGGGGGGGGGAAGAGTTCAATAGACTCTTCAAACTAGTCATTGAAAAGCTGTCAGTAAAACCCAGCTGTTAGTGTTTACTGAGCATTGAGCAATCATGGAAATCAGTAGCTGCCCTGCTCCTTGGAGCTTGTTTATTAGCGCTTGTTAATCATTCGCTTTTCTGGCCTTGTAGAAGTAAGCCAGATGTGGGGAAATTCCAGAACCATTACGCGGGCAGAGACTTGGTGACGTCTTTTCCAACATAAAACTAGTCATAAAAGCATCAACTTCATGTGAAACAGGGCGAACCACCAATATTTGAAATTTATCAAACACACTTCTTCCAGGCTAAGACAACCTGCCACGGCGGCGCTCGCAGTACGTCCGCGAATACCGCATTTTACGAGGGCAGAGGCGTCGCACCATGGAACGCACAATATGTTATTTTGCTGCCAAGGTGGTGCTGTGCCCCTTTAAGGCCGCCAAAGTCTTATTGTGGTTCAGTAAACACAGGCTCAGGTCAATCAGAGTGTTGTTCGGTAAGGGAACTGTGCAGATTAGAATCTGATGGTCAGTTTCAGGCTGAAGGATAGAAATGGAGGTCAGAAGCGACCAGCATTTTAAGACTTGTTTTCAATCTGTAACAAAGCATTGCATCTGCGCGTGCCCGATGTGCTGGGCATGGGCACTCCTGCCATAGAACCCTATCTATAGAGAGAGAAACAGGCGGGAGCCTCACTAATCTTTGCAGAACGGGTTCCCAAGACATAGTTAGGACCCCAATGCTGTTTTGAAGTCTTTTGAGCGACACCCGCCCATGGTAAATATACCCACTATACTAGAGCAGCAAATGGCCAAACCACCATAATTTAAAGGGATTGCTAGGAGCTGGTCTGGATGTTCAATATTTGTCTTTACAAGTATTGAAATGATCAATGTGAGATATAGAAATAAAATGTATGTGTATTTTTGTGTGTTTTTTTTTCAATTCGTTTATGGGATGTGGGCGTCACTGGCAAGGCCAGCATTTATTGCCCATCCCTAGTTGCCCTTGAGAAGGTGGTGGTGAGCCACCTTCTTGAACTGCTGCAGTCCGTGTGGTGAAGGTACTCCCACAGTGCTATTAGGTGGGGAGTTCAGGATTTTGACCCAGTGACGATGAAGGATTGGCGATATATTTCCAAGTCAGGATGGTGTGTGACTTGGAGGGCAACTTGGAGGTGGTGGTGTTCCCATGTGCTTGCTGCCCTTGTCCTTCTAGGTGGAAGAGGTCGCGAGTTTGGGAGGTGCTGCCAAAGAAGCCTTGGCGAGTTGCTGCAGTGCATCTTGTAGATGGTACACACTGCAGCCACGGTACGCCGGTGGTGGAGGGAGTGAATGTTTAAGGTGGTGGATGGGGTGCCAATCAAGCGGGCTGCTTTGTCCTGGATGGTGTTGAGCTTCTTGAGTGTTGTTGGAGCTGCATTCATCCAGGCAAGTGGAGAGCATTCCATCACACTCCTTACCTGTGCCTTGTAGATGGTGGAAAGGCTTTGGGGAGTCAGGAGGTGAGACACTCGCCGCAGAATACCCAGCCTCTGACCTGCTCTTGTTGGCACAGTATTTATGTGGCTGGTCCAGTTAAGTTTCTGGTCAATGGTGACCCCCAGGATGTTGATTCCCCCAGGGGATTCGGCGATGGTAATGCCGTTGAATGTCAAGGGGAGGTGGTTAGTCTCTCACTTGTTGGAGATAGTCATTGCCTGGCACTTCTGTGGCGTGAATGTTACTTGCCACTTATCAGCCCAAGCCTGAATGTCGTCCAGTTCTTATTGCATGCGGGCATGGACTGCTTCATTATCTGAGGAGTTGTGAATGGCATTGAACACTGTGCAGTCATCAGCGAACATCCCCATTTCTGATCTAATGTTGGAGGGAAGATCATTGATGAAGCAGCTGAAGATGGTTGGGTCTAGGACAGTGCCCTGAGGAACTCCTGCAGCGATGTCCTGGGGCTGTGATGATTGACCTTCAACCACCACAACCATCTTCCTTTGTGCTAGGTATGACTCCAGCCAGTGGAGAGTTTTCCCCCTGATTCCCATTGACTTCAGTTTTACTAGGGCTCCTTGATGCCACACTCGGTCAAATGCTGCCTTGATGTCAAGGGCAGTCACTCTCACCTCACCTCTGGAATTCAGCTCCTTTGTCCATATTTGGACCAAGGCTGTAATGAGGTTGGGAGCAGAGTGGTCTTGGCAGAACCCAAACTGGGCATCAGTGAGCAGGTTATTGGTGAGTAAGTGTCGCTTGATAGCACTGTCGATGACACTTTCCATCACTTTGCTGATGATTGAGAGTAGACTGATGGGGTGGTAACTGGCCGGATTGGATTTGTCCTGCTTTTTGTGAACAGGATATACCTGGGCAGTTTTCCACATTGCCGGATAGATGCCAGTGTTGTAGCTGTACTGGAACAGCTTGGCTAGAGGCGCGGCTAGTTCTGGAGCACAAGTCTTCAGCACGATAGCCGGGATGTTGCCGGGGCCCATAGCCTTTGCTCTATCCAGTGCGCTCAGTCATTTCTTGATATCACGTGGAGTGAATCGAATTGGCTGAAGACTGGCTTCTGTGGTGGTGGGGACTTCAGTGTATATATGTATGTGTGTATATGTATATGTGTGTGTGTATGTTGCTAGTGCTGTTGGGGAGGGTTTAAACTAATTTGGCTGGGGGATGGGCACCAGGATGTACCATTAGATGGAAGAAACAAGGTTCACAAAGGATTGGGAGAGACAGATAGCACTAGAGTAAGAAATAGTAAGGTATTGGGTGGGGTCAGACCCAGAGAGAATACAAGAAGGTCTAAGCGAGGTTTACAGTGCATGTGTGTAAATGCACGAAGTGAGCTGCAGGCGCAAATAGCCACATGTTGTGGTGATAACGGAGACCTGGCTCAAAAAAGGGCAGGATTGGGTACTAAATATTCCTGGATATAAGGTGTTCAGGAAAGATAGAGAAGGACAGAAAGGAGGTGGGGTGGCAGTATTGATTAAGGAGAATGTTTGAGCGAGAGGATGTCCTGGAGGGGTCAAGGACAGAATCTATTTGGTTAGAGTTGAGAAACAATAGAGGTGCCATTACACTACGAGGTGTATTCTATAGACCAACAAATAGTGGGAAGGATATAGAGGAGCAAAATTGCAGGGAAATTACAGAGAGGTGCAAGAACTATAGAGTAGTGATAATGGGGGACTTCAACTATCCTAATATAGACTGGGATAGTAATAGTGTAAAGGGCAGAGCGGAGGAAGAATTTCTGAAGTGTGTTCAGGAGAACTTTCTTGATCAGTACGTTTCCAGCCCAACGAGGAAGGAGGCATTGCTGGATCTGTTTCTGGGGAATGAGGTGGATCAAGTGGAGCAAGTGTCAGTAGGGGGACATATAGGGAACAGTGATCATAGTATCATAAGGTTTAGATCAGCTATGGAAAAGGACAGGGAGCAATCTACAGTGAAAATACTTAATTGGAGGAAGGCCAATTTCAGTGGGTTGAGAATGGATCTGGCCTGGGTAAATTGGAATCAAAGATTACAAACGGCACAGAAACAGGCCATTCGGCCCAACCAGTCCATGCCGGCGTTTATGCTCCACTCGAGCCTCCTCCCGTCTTTCCTCATCTAACTCTGTCAGCATAACCCAAAGATTGGCAGGCAAAACTGTAATCGAACAATGGGCTGCATTTAAAGAGGAGACGGTTCGGGTACAGTCGAGGTACATTCCCATGAGGGGGAAAGGTAGGGCAACTAAAGTCAGAGCTCCCTGGATGATGAAAGAGATAGAGGCCGCGATTTCGCCCACTGAGAAGGGACCGGGGCAGCTGGGTCGGTAGCGCAGTCCCAGCCCACTGCTGGCTCCATCCCGCTCTGTTGAACTGATTTTACGTAGATTGGGCTTGTTAAGCCCCGCCCAGTGAAGTTCCCGGCCAAGTAAAAGGAAGCGGGTCTGATGGCGCATCATCAGCCGGATTCGTTAAAGGGGCCATGTCCACATTGATTTTGACAGTTGTGCTCTCCGCGTTCTACAGCATTGAGGTGCTGCAAACACTGATGATCACTGCACAAAGGTGTACGGCTGCACCCAGGTCCTCCCATGACTCCCTCCATATGCTTATAGAGGGAGTCACAGCACGCAGGGAGGTTCTCTTCCCTTCCAATGTGCGGAAGAGACCTCCCCAGGAGATCAAAACAGCCTGGTTGCACATTGTACAGGAGGACACAAGCAGGGATGTGGTCAGGAGGACCAGGCTGCAGTGGCGTGAACCTTTCAATGATCTCAGTAGATCACGAAACGTTACTGCCAAGCCACGCTCAACCTCATTCAGCTGTGCCACTCATCACATCCCCATCACTGTGCCTTCCCTACCCTACTCCTGCACATCCTTACTCACACCAACTTACCTTGTACCTCCACCCATCCATCTCTATCTACTTTATCACTTCCCCATCCCACTAGCCAACCCTCACACTCACCCTCATCCTAGTGCAAGCATATCAACTAATAACACACAAGGGTAGGCACTTGGGTGTTTTAGCCAATGTTCATGTAAAGTTTGTGGTAATGTGGTGTCAAACATTGAAATCTTTATTTTCAACACTTTGCATTCTTGGACAGATTTGTGTGCACCTTTGGAAGTGGCTAAGTGAGTTGCAGTGAATGGTGAGACATAACGGTACCCCCCACAATGGTGGTGAGTGTGAAAGGAATGGCTTGGGCATTGTTGGGATGCTTTATGGAGTTGGTGTGGGGTGGTGCCAACCTGATACATCATGTGGCAGCCAGGGTGTACAGTGTCAAGTGAAGTAAATGTGGCCATGGTGAGGCCATCCCTGGTGTCCCAGGCAGCAATGTGGTCGGGTGTTGATGCCCTGTGTCCTGTGCAGCATCAGTTGATTGCGGAGAAGGTTGGTGGTGTTGTTGCTGCTGGTGTGCCCGGTGATGCTGGTGTTGGGGCTGACCAAGGTGAGATATTTTCGAGGGCACCGATGCTGATGGAATAGATGGCAGGTGTGGTTGAGATGACAGAAGCGATCTATCAATGGTGAGCGAGGTTGTTCCAACGAGGTGGTGCTGGATAGAGAGTTGGCTCCAAACAGTTGCAAGCTGCAGAAAGCTCAATATATCTTCCAAATGCAGTAACCCACAGTTTCTGAGCTTTGAAAGTGAACAGTTGTAACATGGGATCTTTTATACAACTTTGGCAGCTGTCAGGTCATGAGATAATTCAGTGCTGAACCCACTCACGACATGCTGAGCTGATGTGTTCCCCGAGCCGCTGGTAACCCGTGGGGGGAACACGTAAAATTGAAAGGCAGGCAGAAAATAATATTTAATTGGCTGTTAACTATGCATTTAATGATGTCAATTGCCTCCCCCGCTGCTTGGTGTCGAGTCTGTTCAGCGCTGACAGACCCGACACCTGGGAGACTCGCGTGGAGGCAGGTTGACAGCGGGGTCCCGACCCACTGTCAATCATTTCTATTTTCACAGCTGACCCGCCTCCGATCCCGTCCTCTCAGCGCTGGTAAAATTCCGGCCAGAGAGTACGATGAAGCAGAAAAAAGGGGTGTATGACAGATGTTAGGTTGAAAATACAAGTGAGAACCAGGCTGAATATAGAAAGTTCAGAGGGGAAGTGAAAAAGGAACTAAGAGGGGCAGAGAAAGTGTTTGCGAATAGATTGGCAGCTAAAATAAAAGGGAATCCAAAAGTCTTCCATAGGCATATAAATAGTAAATGGGTAGTAAGAGGAGGAGTGGGGCCAATTAGGGACCAAAATGGAGACCTACGCATGGAGGCAGAGGGCATGGCTCAGGTACTAAATGAGAACTTTCCATCTGTCTTTATCAAGGAAGAAGATGTTGCCAAAGTCATAGTGAAAGAGGAAGTAGTTGAGATACTGGATGGGATAAAAATTGATAGAAGAGGTACTAGAATGGCTGAAATAACAACAGAAAATGCTGGAAATACTCAGCAGGCCAGGCAGCATCCATGGAGAGAGAAACAGAGTTAACGTTTCAGGTCTGGGACCCTTCATCAGAACTGGAAAAAGCTGGAGATGTAATAGATATTAAGCAGGTGCAGAGACAGGGAGGGGGGGTTTAGGAGGGGAGGAAGAAATAGAAAGAACATCCTGTACTTTTGTAAGAGGCAGGAAAGATAAAATGTTGCAAATGGGAATGGCAAAAATCATACTGCATGAAAAATGGGGGCAGGGATAATTATCTGAAATTGTTGAACTCAATGTTGAGTCCGGCAGGCTGTAAAGTGCCCAATCGAAAGATGAGGTGCTGTTCCTCGAGCTTACATTGAGCTTCATTAGAACAATGTATTAGCCCGAGGACAGAGAGATCAGAGTGGGAGTGAAGCGGTGAATTAAAGTGACAGGCGACCGTAAGCTCAGGGTCACCCGTACGGACTGAACGGAGGTGTTCCGCAAAGCGGTCGCCCAATCTGCGTTTGGTCTCCCCAATGTAGAGGAGACCGCATCCTGAGCAGCGAATACAGTATACTAGATTGCAAGAAGTACAAGTAAATCGCTGTTTCACCTGGAAGGGGTGTTTGGGGCCCTGGACAGTGGGAAGGGAGGAGGTAAAAGGGCATGTGTTGCATCTCCTGCGCTTGCACGGGAAGGTGCCAGGTGAAGCAGCAGGGCTGTTGGGGGTGATTGAGGAGTGGACCAGGGTGTCGCGGAGGGAGCGGTCCCTTCAGAATGCTGAAAGGGGAGGTGAGGGGAAGATGTGTTTGGTGGTGGGATCACGTTGGAGGTGGCGGAAATGGCGGAGGATGATCCGTTGAATGTGGAGGCTGGTGGGGTGAAAGGTGAGGACAAGGGGAACCCTATCATGGTTCTGGGAGGGAGGGGCAGGGGTGAGAGTAGAAGTGCGGGAAATAGAACGGACACGGTCAAGGGCCGTGTCAACCACAGTAGAGGGGAATCCTCGGTTGAGGAAAAAGGAAGACTTCCATACTAGTGCTTCTGACATGTCTTCCTTTTTCCTCAACCGAGGATTCCCCTCTACCGTGGTTGACACGGCCCTTGACCGTGTCCGTTCTATTTCCCGCACTTCTGCTCTCACCCCTGCCCCTCCCTCCCAGAACCACGATAGGGTTCCCCTTGTCCTCTCCTTTCACCCCACCAGCCTCCACATTCAACGGATCATCCTCCGCCATTTCCGCCACCTCCAACGTGATCCCACCACCAAACACATCTTCCCCTCACCTCCCCTTTCAGCATTCCGAAGGGACCGCTCCCTCCGCGACACCCTGGTCCACTCCTCAATCACCCCCAACAGCCCTGCTGCTTCACCTGGCACCTTCCCGTGCAAGCGCAGGAGATGCAACACATGCCCTTTTACCTCCTCCCTTCCCACTGTCCAGGGCCCCAAACACCCCTTCCAGGTGAAACAGCGATTTACTTGTACTTCTTGCAATCTAGTATACTGTATTCGCTGCTCACGATGCGGTCTCCTCTACATTGGGGAGACCAAACGCAGATTGGGCGACCACTTTGCGGAACACCTCCGTTCAGTCCGTACGAGTGACCCTGAGCTTCCGGTCGCCTGTCACTTTAATTCTCCGCTTCACTCCCACTCTGATCTCTCTGTCCTCGGGCTATTACATTGTTCCAATGAAGCTCAACATAAGCTCGAGGAACAGCACCTCATCTTTCGATTGGGCACTTTACAGCCTGCCGGACTCAACATCGAGTTCAACAATTTCAGATAATTATCCCTGCCCCCATTTTTCATGCAGTATGATTTTTGCCATTCCCATTTGCAACATTTTATCTTTCCTGCCTCTTACAAAAGTACAGGATGTTCTTTCTATTTCTTCCTCCCCTCCTAAACCCCACCCCCTCCCCCTGTCTCTGCACCGGCTTAATATCTGTTACATCTCCAGCATTTTCCAGTTCTGATGAAGGGTCCCAGACCTGAAACGTTAACTCTGTTTCTCTCTCCACGGATGCTGCCTGGCCTGCTGAGTATTTCCAGCATTTTCTGTTGTTATTTCAGATTTCCAGCATCCGCAGTATTTTGCAATTATACTAGAATGGCTGACTGTACTTAAAGTAAATAAGTCACCAGGACCAGATGGGATGCATCCTAGGATGCTGAGGGAAGTAAAGGTGGAAATTGCAGAGGTACTGGCTATAATTTTCCAATCCTCCTTAGACATGGGGGTGGTGCCAGAGGACTGGAGAATTGCAAATGTTACACCCTTGTTCAAAAAAGGGTGTAAAGATAAACCCAGCAACTACAGGCCAGTTAGTTTAACCTCGGTGGAGGGGAAGCTTTTAGAAACGATAATCCAGAACAAAATTAGCAATCACTTGGTCAATCACAGAATCACAGAAACCCCACAGTGCAGATAGAGGCCATTTTGGCCCATCGAGCCTGCACCGACACATATCCCACCCGATCCCCGTAACCCCTACACCAACACATATCCCACCCTATCCCCGTAACCCCACGTATTTAATCCCCCTAACACTAAGGGTCAATTTATCATAGCCAATCATCCTAACCCGCACATCTTTGGACTGTGGGAGGAAACCGGAGCACCCGGAGGAAACCCACGCAAACACGGGGAGAATGTGCAAACTCCACACAGACAGTCACCCGAGGCCGGATTCAAACCCGGGTCCCTGGCGCTGTGAGGCAACAGTGCTAACCACTATGCCACTGTGCTGCCCAAGTGTGGATTAATTAAGGAAAGCCAGCACGGATTTGTTAAAGGCAAATCGTGTTTAACTAACTTGATTGAGTTTTTTGACGAGGTAACAGGGAGGGTTGATGAGGGCAATGCGGTTGATGTGGTGTACATGGACTTCCAAAAGGCGTTTGATAAAGTGCCACATAATAGGCTTACCAGAGAAGTTGAAGCCCATGGAATAAAAGGGACAGTGGCAGCATGAATACGAAATTGGCTAAGGGACAGGAAACAGAGAGTGGCGGTGAACGGTTGTTTTTTGGACCGGAGGAAGGTAGACAGTGGTGTTCCCCAGGGGTCAGTACTAGGACCACTGCTTTTCTTGATGTATTTTAATGACTTGGACTTGGGTGTACAGGGCACAATTTCAAAATCTGCAGATGACATAAAACTTGGAAGTATAGTGAACAGTGAAGAGAATAGTGATAGACTTCAGGAAGACATAGACAGGCTGGTGAAATGGGTGGAAACATGGCAGATGAAATTTAACACAGAAAAGTTGGTAGGAAGAATGAGGAGAGGCAATATAAACTAAAGGGTGCAATTCTAAAGGGGGTGCATGGACAGAGAGACCAGGGGGTGTATGTGCCCAAATCATTGAAGGTGGCAGGGCAGGTTGAGAAAGCAGTTAAAAAAGCTTACGGGATCCTGGGCTTCATAAATAGAGGCGTAGAGTACAAAAGCAAGGAAGTTATGATGAACCTTTATAAAACACTGGTCCGACCTCAACTGGAGTACTGTGTCCAATTCTGGGCATCACACTTTAGGAAGGATGTGAAGGTGCAGAAAAGATTTACGAGAATTATTCCAGGGACGAGGGACTTCAGTTACATTGATAGATTGAAGAAGCTGGGGTTGTTCTCCTTGGAACAGAGAAGATTGAGAGGAGATTTGATAGAGGTGTTCAAAATCATGAGCAGTCTAGACAGAGTAGATAGAGAGAAACTGTTCCCATTGACGGAAGGGTCGAGGACCAGAGGACACAGATTTTTAAGGTGATTGGTAGAAGAACCAAAGGCGACATGAGGGAAAAAAAATGTACGCAGTGAGTGGTTATGATCTGGAATGCAATGCCGGGGAGGGTGGTGGAGGCAGATTCAATCGTGGCTTTCAAAAGGGAATTGGATAAGTACCTGAAGGAAAACATTTTCGCAGGGTACGGGGAAAGGGCGGGGGAGTGGGACTAGCTGAAGTGCTAGGGCTCGACGGGCCGAATGGCCTCCTTCTGTGCTGTAACCATTCTATGATTGTATGATTTATGAATTTCTTGCATGATCTCTTTTTGCTTTAATATTCTAGTCCTCTATTTATAAAGCCAAGTAAACCATATGTTTTTTTTAAATCAACTTGCCCCGCCACCTTTAAGGATTTGTGTATATAGACACCAAGGTCTCTCTGCTCATCGGGTCATCTACACTTTACAAAATCCTGCCATTTATAGTTACTGTCTTTCCATATTAGTCCTCCTAAAGTGCATCACATCACACTTCTCCACACTGAACTCCATCTGCCGTGCTTCTGCCCATTTCACCATCCTGTCTATGTCATCCTACTGGCAGCTCTACTGGCCAAGAAGGAGTTGGAGGTCAAACTTGCTGTGCAGAGGGGCCACCACAGAACACAGATTCACAGGTTCAAGGTCAGCTGGGGGAAGTCTGCAGCAAGTGGCAGGATCCCAGACCGATGCTGGAAATGAAAGATAGAACTGGCCGGATTTCAGCTGGGAAGAAAGTAAAGGAAAAATATTTAGCCCACTACCTGGGATAGTGTAGCATGATTTGTTGTTCTGTATAGTACTTGACGCATAATAGAAGAAGTTGAAAAGCTCTGGAATTGACACTTTGCACAGTCATATATATTCTGTAAAATAAACTAACTTGACTTGACTTTACATTCACCTGGTCTCGCCAGTGTGTTCATCGGTCCCACCTTTCTGAGGATTGGAGCAACACGTGAGGGCCCACGTCAGGATTAGGATATCCAGTTCATATAACAAAGTGGTCTCACTGTAGTTTCCCAGGTTATGCGATTGTATTGGGCAGTACAGACGAACTCCAGAACATAAGGGACAGGGGGTCTGATTATGGGAGTGACCAGAGATGCTGATCCTGAGATAATATCAAAGGCACACTCAAAATTTGTCCCAACGGTAACTGAATGTTTGGTCTATCAGAGACAGCTGTAGAGCAGGAGGCCGACACAGCAGATGTTTTATACACTTTCTCCACTCAGAAAGGAACCATTAATGAATGTTCCTGAATATTAGCATACAGAATGCGTAATCTATTTGTATGAAGTTCCTTTCTTTGCTATATCATTAAGGCCTTAGCCCAGTTAAAATAAATAAGTTCATACCTCTATTTAAACAACAGAGAAAGGAGTTTCATGTTATCATTTTACATAGAATTTACAGCACAGAAACAGGCCACTCAGCTCAACTGGTCAATGCTGGTGTTTATGCTCCACACGAGCCTCCTTTCACCCCTAACCCTATCGCCATATTCTTCTCTTCCTTTCTCCCTCATGTACTTATCTTAAACATTCTCTACACTAATGCATTCATGCTGTGATATTTCAAATCCAGTGTGTGTTATATCTTAGATTGTTACAGCAATCACTATTTCAAAAAAGAAAAAGACTTGCATTTATATAGTGCCTTTCACAACCACAGGACGTCCCAAAGCGCTTTACAGCCAATGAAGTAATTTTGAACTATAGCCACTGTTGTAATGTAGGAAACGCGGCAGCCAATTTGCGTACAGAACTCCCCTGCTCTTCTTAGAAATAGTGCCACGGGATCTTTTACATCCACGAGAGAGCAGACGAGGCCTCGGTTTAACGCCTCATCTTAAAGATGGCACCTCCGACAGTGCAGCACTCCCTCAGCACTGCAGTAGAGTGTCAGCCTAGATTTATTCTGCTGAAGTCTCTGGAGTGGGACTTGAACCCACGACCTTCTGACTCAGAGGTGAGAGTGCTACCTACTGAGTTGACACTGAGACTGGGCATTTTATATCACTTGTGTGTTATTGTTGGAGCCATAAACAAGAGGGTAGATTCTCTGGTGCAGTTTACTCCCGAATGCAAAGCTCACCAGAAGTAAAGGGCTGGATTTTTCCAACCTCGGCGAGTCCGTGGTGGGCGATGACTGTGGCGTGTGGGGACCTCGCATCTGTCTCGATCCCGGCCTCCAACAAGATTTAACGTTAATAGGGCTTCTTAAGCCCGCCCTGCGAGATTCCCGGCCAATTAATAGGAAGTGGGTCTGATGACGCCATTTGATGGCGCATCATCAGCCAGTTTCCTTAAAGGAGCCATGTCCACATTGATTTTGACAGTTGTGCTGTCAGTGCTCTACAGCATTGAGGTGCTGCAAATGCTGAGAAGAACTGCACAAAGGTGCACGGCTGCACCCAGGCTCTCCCATGACTCCCTCCATATTTCTCCCCAGTGTCCTGGCCAATATTTATCCCTCAATCAACATCACTAAAACCGATTATTTGGTCAGTATCACATTGCTGTTTGTGGGAGCTTGATGTATGCAAATTGGCTGTCACATTTCCCTACATTACAACAGTGACTACACTTCAAAAAGTACTTAATTGGCTGTAAAGCGCTTTGAGATGTCCTAAGGTCATGAAAGGCGCTATAGAAATGCAAGTTCTTTCTTTCTTTACGCCTAAAAATATTGTTGTTGCCATTTTGGTAGGTATGCGCCAGTGAGGCTATGCTTGCTGTTGATCACACTGGGATACCCTTCGTTCATTCACTACAACTGAAAGGTTGACACATTGTGATTGGAATGCCTCTGAAGAACCATTCACCATTAACAGATAATCAGACATTCACAGATTGTAAAATAAAAAACAGATCATGCTGGACACACTCAGCAGGTCAGGCAGCATCTGTAGAGAGAGAGAGAGCTAACGTTTCAGATCGATGACCGTTGGTCAGAACTGATGGTAGATTGTATTTGTGCTGGTGGGGCTGATATTCCGTGCTCTCTAATGTTTTTTAATATCGGAGATTATCAGGAAATCACACAAGTATTAGAACAAGAGTTTAGGCTCACTTACTACTTCGGAATAACCCTGCACTGCTCCCTAACTAACTCTTGATGCTGGTGAAATTCTCCTAAGGGAGAGTAGAAAGAGGGAGACAGATTCAAAGCGTAAACCACCTGGACAGATGTAACCCACGACCCCACCAATCCACCAGGTCATATGCTTCCCAAAGGTACAAATCATTTTCATTTACACTCATATGCTTTACAGTCATAAGCCAGGTGTGCTAGTTAAGCCACAACTTGGCACTGTGTGATAATATTAGTCATGATAATAAATATCTTGAGATGTTCCCAGTCCTAGTGTCTCATTGAGCAAGACCAATTGGACTGGATAAAAAATTTGATCCACTTTGGTGTCAAAAACAGGAAGGCAGATTATTATCTAAATGGCAATAGATTGGGAGAAGGGGAAGTGCAACGAGACCTGGGCGTCCTTGTGCACCAATCGCTGAAAGTAAGCATGCAGGTGCAGCAGGCGGTTAAGAAGGCAAATGGTATGTTGGCCTTCGTAGCAAGAGGGTTTGAGTACAGGAACAAGGATGTCTTGCTGCAGTTGTACAGGGCCTTGGTGAGGCCACAACTTGAGTATTGTGTGCAGTTTTGGTCGCCTTATCTGAGGAAGGATGTTCTTTGCCATGGAGGGAGTGCAGCGAAGATTCACCAGACTGATACCTGGGATGGCAGGAATGACGTACGAGGAGAGATTGGGTCGATTGGGCTTGTACTCGCTGGAGTTTAGAAGAATGAGAGGGGATCTCATTGAAACTTATAAAATTCTAACAGGACTAGACAGACTAGATGCTGGAAGGATGTTCCCAATGGTCGGGGAGTCCAGAACCAGGGGTCACAGTCTAAGGATAAGGGGTAAGCCATTTAGGACAGAGATGAGGAGGAATTTCTTCACCCAGAGAGCGGTGAACCTGTGGAATTCTCTGCCACACAAGGCAGTAGAGGCCAACTCATTAAATATATTCAAGAAGGAGTTGGATATATTTCTTAAGGCTAAAGGGATCAAGGGATATGGAGAGAAGGCAGGGACAGGGTACTGAGTTTGGATGATCAGCCATGATCTCATTGAATGGTGGAGCAGGCTCGAGGGGCCGAATGGCCTACTCCTGCTCCTATTTTCTATGTTTCTATATTTCTATAATCTATGATTGGAGCTGTATTTTCCCCCATCCTCACTCTGCTCTTCACCAAAGCTCTATGGAATGCACAAGCAAAGCGTTCACACCAGATCTGACCTGTTTTCCTCCCGCTTCGCAGAATACGAAGATGATGAGGACTGGAGTGCCTGGTCCCCCTGCACCGTGACGTGTGGCACTGGCAACCAGAAACGCACCAGATCCTGCGGCTACGCCTGCACTGCCACCGAGTCACGGACCTGTGACCTGAAGCGGTGCCCAGGTGAGAGTTGACGGCCTCCGAGGGAGGATTTTGGACACCAGTCGGCACCTGAACTGCTGAGAAACAAACGTACCTTGTCTGAAACCAATGGCACAGCTATTCGGCAGCATCTGGTGTCCAACATATATATAAGGGGAGAATTTCCTGGTCCTGTGCCTGGGCCCATTGGGCCACCTGGGAACAGTGAATACAGGAACATCAGGAGGGGAGGAGTGGACAACCTAAGGGAGCCTGCCTGATTTTCCATCTAACTTAATTGACGGAAAAATTAATTTTTTTATTGTTTCTTGGGCAAGGCCGCATATATTGTCCATCCCTAGATGCCCTGAGGGTATTAAGAGTCAACCACGAAGAGTGGGAACTGAAGTCATGTGTAGACCAGACCAGACTGGGTATGGGTGGCAAGTTCACCTTTCCTGATGGGCAAGAGTGATTCAGTTGGGTTTTTGCGACAATCTGGCAGTTTTCATCCTCATGGTCTCTGATGTCAGCCACAAATTAGCAGATTTATCGAATTCAGTTTCCCAACTTGCCATAGTGAAATTTGAAGTCATAATCTCCAGGCTACATTCCTCCCCTTCTGATTTTTTCCACATTCGTTGCAGCCAGGTCCAGGAAACTCTTGTCTATTGTGCAACTAATGTACAGTGTCCTGGCACACACAGACCCACAGGATCCAGGAGCACAGCCATATCATAAGAACATAAGAAATAAGAGCAGGAGTAGGCCATACAGCCCCTCAAGCCTGCTCTGCCATTCAATAAGATCATGGCTGATCATCGACCTCAACTCCACTTTCCCGCCCGATCTCCGTATCCCTTGATTCCCTTAGAGTCCCAAAATCTATCGATCTCAGCCTTGAATATACTCAATGACTTAGCATTCACAGCCCTCTGGGGCAGAGAATTCCAAAGATTCACAACCACCTGAGTGAAGAAATTCCTCCTCATCTCAGTCTTAAATGGCCGACCCCTTATCCTGAGACTATTCTCCACTAAATTGTCCACAAACATAGACATGTACCCCACTCGGGAGTCCAGCAACTTGGTCACAAACACTAGCCGAAGATGTAGCAACCTAGGCACATAACCCATTAGTGAGCCCAGCAACTTAGATACACACCCAACTAAAAGGTCCAGCAACCTAGACATGTTACTCCACCAGAGGTCCAAGTGCTTAGAAACATACCCAGTTTAGAGAGTTCAGGATGTCGGACATATGCATAAGAACTTGAGGGCAATTGAATGGGTTCTATGGAATGAAATCAGGGGGAAGTCCAACAACAAAAGTAGACGCAAAAATGCTTTGGGGCATGGTTTTCAAATTGGCATTGTATATTCAAATCTGGGTTCACTCCACTTGCTTTGAGTAAGTGAAGCGTAGATTTGTTGGGCCACGTCTGACACTCACCGTGCTCTTTTCCTGAAGGGGTGGATGACGATCTGAACGCAGCAACTGAAAAAACTCTGGCTGAGAAAGAAAATGGGACAGAGTTGTTTGACTCGGGTGAGTACACTTACACCAACACCACTAACACATGAGCCCGTCGGCTGAGGTATTTAGGAACGTAGAAAAAACTGGGAACAGGAGTTGGCCGTTCAGCCCCCTCGAGCCTATTCCGCCATTCAGTGAGATCATGGGCTGATCTGTCTAATGTGCCGGGGTCTGTTGAATCCGTGATTCTTTAAGTATGATGTTTTCTAATAACTAGATGGAGGCTGTAACTTAACAATCAACAGGTGTTTACTGGAGGAGGGTAGTCTAAAGACTAACAGTACAGAGGCATGCTCAAGGCTTATATACAGGTGTGGTCACTGCCGGTACTACAGTATACAGGAGCTGTAAAAGTAGTTCTCTCTTAAAAGGTACATACACTACAATTCCTCCCCTTTTAGATTAACAGTACCCATAACATTCAAATAACAGTTAACATTTTAAAATGCACATTAAACTGAAATAGTCCATTTATAGATTCAATCTTTGGGGCGGCTTCCTGATCCTTTCTGGATAGCGCCTTTCCTGAGGTTCTTGTTCTTGATGCGGAGGCGATTCTGGCCCCCTTTCGTCGGTTAGTTCATCAGTTTCCGCTGCTACTGTTTCTGAGGTAGATGCTACCGGTGTGTCGGGTTCATCCCCAGGTACGCGAGACACGGGGTTGACTCGTTCCTGTGACGCTAGGATCTGGTCGACGTGGCATCTCACAATGTTCTCCCCGACATCCACTGTGTACATTAATGGCCCCTGCCGTGTGCATATCGTTCCGGGTTGCCATTTCTCTGTTCGGTAGTCGCGGGCCAAGACTGGTTGTCCTACATTGAAGCTCCTTGTCAGCTTCTCATTGATGTGCTGGAATTGCTTATCCTCAACATTTCTTCGCACATTTGGTCTGAGCAAATCCAGACGAGATCTCAACCTTCGGTTAAAGAACATCATGGCCGGGGTCTGGTTGGTAACTGCATGTGTCGCATTTCTGTAGGCTAACAGGAAATTGTCCACCTTATGCTGTAGTGGAATTTCATCATCGCACATGGCCCTTATCGCCTTTTTAAAGGTTTGTACGAACCTCTCAGCCAATCCATTTGTGGCTGGATGATACGGGGCGGATGTGTAATGCCTTACCCCATTCCTTCTCATAAATTTCTGAAACTCTTCGGACACAAACTGTGGTCCGTTATCAGAGCAAATCTGCTCTGGCAAGCCGTTCCTGGCAAATATGGTCCATAGGACTGCAATCGTTTTCTCTGTAGTGGTTGAGGACATTTTGATCACCTCAGGCCATTTCGAGTGCGCATCCACTGCTATTAAGAACATTGAGTCCATGAATGGACCAGCAAAATCAATATGCACCCATTGCCATGGAGAGGAGGGCCACTCCCATGGGTGTAGAGGGTTATGTGGTGGTGCATTTTGGACCTTCTGGCATCCTGAGAAGCTCTTTGTTAGGTCCTCGATTTGTTGATCGATCCCCGGCCACCACACATAAGCCCTAGCAAGGCTTTTCATTTTCACCCCTCCCAGATGACCTTTGTGAAGCTCATTTAGCACTCTCTCCCTTAACTTGGGTGGAATTACCACTCGGGATCCACACATCACTGTCCCCTGGCATACTGACAGCTGTTCTCTTCTGGATGAGAATGCTGGCAACAGTGAGTCGCCGTGTGTTGGCCATCCCTTCACCGTCAAATCATATACCCGAGACAGTGTCGGATCATTGCGGGTCTCCTTCTCTATATCCGCGTTAGTTACTGGCAATCGTTCAATTATCGACGAATAAAATATTTCAATAGGGTCCACTGCTGGTGCTTCCTCCACCGTAGGCAGTGGCAGGCGTAATAGCCCATCAGCGTTTCCATGCTGTTTCGTGCCCTTATACTCTATTTCATATTGGTTCGCCCCTAGAAAAAGTGACCATCTTTGTAGCCGTTGTGCAGTCATCACCGGAACACCCTTCTTTGGATTAAAGATGGAGACAAGTGGTTGGTGGTCAGTCAGCAAGGTGAACTTCTGCCCATGCAGATAGTGGTTGAATTTTTTTACTCCCCATACTAGGCTGAGGGCCTCCCTGTCGATCTGGGCGTCGTTGCGCTCGGCTGAGGTTAGTGTCCGAGACGCAAAGGCTACTGGCCTCTCCAACCCATCTGGGAATTTGTGCGACAGCACCGCTCCAATACCATAGGGTGATGCATCACATGCCAACCGAATTGGTAGTGCTGGGTTGAAATGGGCCAACACCTCTTTTGATGTGATCAATTCTTTGCACTTCTGGAAAGCTCGTTTACATTCGTCATTCCACTTCCATGGTACCCCCGTTTGCAGTAGGGTGTTCAGTGGGTGTAATACTGTAGACAAATTTGGTAAGACCTTATGGTAGTAGTTCACCAGCCCGAGGAACGACCTCAGTTGTGACATATTTTCCGGTGCTGGAGCCTTGACTACTGCCTCAATCTTTTCAGGGGACTTATGTAACCCCGCTTCATCAATAACGTGGCCACAATACGAGATCTGCTTCTGGAAAAACTCGCACTTGTGGCGATTAGCTCATAGCCCATATTCCTTTAATCTAGTGAGCACCTTCTCCAGGTTGGCGAGGTGATCACTGTCATTTTCGCCCGTGACCAGGATGTCATCCAAATAACACTGGGTCCCTGGAATCCCTTGCAGGACTTGATCCATTGCCCTTTGCCAAATAGCCGGAGCCGATGCTACCCCGAACACCAGCCAGTTGTATTGGTAGAGACCTTTATGAGTGTTGATCGTGAGGTATTGTTTCGAGGCTTCTTCTACCTCCATTTGCAAGTACGCCTGGGCCAGATCAATTTTGGTGAAGCGTTTACCTCCAGATAGCGAGGCGAAAATATCCTCAATCCATGGAAGCGGATATTGTACCATGTGAAGGACTGGGTTCACTGTCACCTTAAAATCCCCACAAATGCGGACCTTCTTTGGTTCCCCAGGCGTATTACTCAACGACCTCTTCATTACAGGAACGATGGGTGTACCCCACTCGCTCCAGTCTACTTTGGACAGTACTCCTGAACGTTCCAACCCTTCCAGCTCTGCTTCGACGGCTGGTCGGATCGTCTGCCCTTAAAAAACTTTGGGCTTGCATTTTCCTCTATTTTAATCGTCGCTGTTATGCCTTTTAGTGTTCCGAGTCCCTCCTGGAACACTTCTTGTGCATCAGTTAGCATTTTTGACAGTCGTCCAGGTGTGACGTCGTCATCCTTTTTGGCCTCAACCTTCAGTGCCTGTATGGAATGTCAATCTAATTGTATCTTCTGGATCCATTCACGTCCTAGTAGTGGTGGTCCTCCATCTGGCAATACATATAGGTCCATTTTAGGTATTTCCTGGCCTTTGTATATCACGTTCACCCTTATTTTTCCTTTGGGGTAGACTTTTTGCCCCGTGTACGTCTTCAAGACAATCTCCGTAGCTTTCAAGGGTATATGTGAAAATAGCCGCTTGTAGTCCCTTTGGTTTATGACTGTTAGGGCTGATCCTGTGTCCAATTCCATTTTCACTTGGACTCCATCTATCATGAGCGTGACCCAGATAGTCTGGTGATCCTCCATTTTGGTTACCTTATGTAGTTTCAGACACCCCAGCTCCTTGCTTCCAGAGTCTGTATCACTTTTCTGTTCATCTGAACTACTGTCCTTGTGTACCTTGTGTACCTTTTTGTACTTCTCCTGTGGAGATTTCTTGCTGCTGGTTTTCTTCCCTGACCTGCAGACTCTTGCTATGTGTCCTGCTTTTCCACACTGTCTGCACACTTGGTCCTTGAACCAACAATCCTTCTGGTCGTGTGTTGTTCTGCCGCAGCGATAGCACTTCCCTGCTCCATATGACATTTCATTGGTGCCATATTCTTGCGGTCTCCGTTGTATCTCTGCAGTGCCCCGTGCGGCTGCTTCGTGTGATACTGCCATGCTGAAAGCCTTGTCCAGCGTAAGATCCTTTTCTGATAGAAGCCATTTCTGGGTTCCTTCACTTTGAAGCCCACACACAAACTTGTCCCTTAACGTATCTGCTAGTCCCAATCCAAACTGGCAGTGTTTCGATAGCTTGCGCAGTTCCGTTAAGTACTCAGCATTACTTTCGTCTTTATGCTGGTTCCTTTTGTGGAACTTAAATCTTTCTGCTATCAGCAGCGGTGTGGGGTTTAAGTGGTCCTGTAGGATTTCCACTATGCTTTCGAAATTCTTATCCACTGGCTTCTCTGGGGTTATTAGGTTTCGCAGTAAGCCATAAGTTTTTGCACCCATGGAATTTAACAAAACCAGTGCTTTCCTAGCATCTGGCACTTCATTCGCCCTGCAGTACACCTCAATGCGTTCCACATATGTCACCCAATCTTCGACTTCATTGTCGAACGCAGTGATACTGCCACTCTTCGGCATCCCTGGGTGTGATTAAACTGTCTAAAATGGCGTCTCCCGCGCTCTCCCTTCTTCTCCGCTGGCACAAAATGGCGTCTCCTGCGCTTTCCTTTCTTCCCGCGCTCGCCCTTCTTCTCCGCTGCGGCTTCTAAAATGGCGTCTCCCATGCTCTCCCTTCTTCTCCGCGGCTCAATGGCGTCTCCCGCGCTTCCTTTCTTTCCCCCGCGGACGCTGTTCAGCCCTTGAGCCCTGGCTGTGCTCTGCGCGTTCTCCTGTGCGCCTCTCCTGTTGCCGCTGCTCGGTCCTGAACCCGGCTGCTGCTTTACCCTCTCTCTTTTTTGTTTTTCCTCAACGCCGCTCGGTTTTCAACCCCTGGCTGCGCCCTGTGTGCTTCACCCTCTCTCTTACCCCGTCGCCGCTGCTCAGCCTTTTCTGTGCCGTCGGTCGGCTCCAGCCGCCGCTGTCCGGGAAGGGTCTGCGCTGTACCTGTTGCCAGTCTGTTGCTGGATCGTCGTGGCTGGGGAACCAAGCCCGGCTCTCAACAGCCTCCCCTGCGATGTTCACTCTCTGCCGGATGACTGGGCGGTTGCTCGTGGTCGACGCCCGTGCTTCTGGCCTCGACTTTCTTCCACCGCCCTCCCGGAGCGAATCCTTGAAAGGAAATGCAGAGTTGCAGGTAGATTCGAATCGACCTCGTCGCCACTGTTGAATCCGTGATTCTTTAAGTATGATGTTTTCCAATAACTAGACGGAGGCTGTAGCTTAACAATCAACAGGTGTTTACTGGAGGAGGGTAGTCTAAAGACTAACAGTACAGAGGCATGCTCAAGGCTTATATACAGGTGTGGTCACTGCCGGTACTACGGTATATAGGAGCTGTAAAAGTAGTTCTCTCTTAAAGGTACATACACTACAGGGTCGACTGACAGCCGGGAGCTCATCAGCCCTGCAAAGTAGTGGGGGGGTGAGGGGAGGGCTGCGGGAAGCCCTGGTACCAGCTGTTCAATCTCTTGATGCCACTGACCTAACAATTAGACTGGACAGGAGCTCCGCTGATGGTTTAGTGGGTAAATGTTGTGGTACTGAGCCCGACAGAGGGAAGGGGGGTGGGTAACTTTCAACTTTGGCAGTGGTGGAGGTACCGGATCACCACGTGTTAGACACCCCGCCCAACATTCCTGTCTATTGATGTCAATGAAAAGGAAATTCGAAGGGGCTGTATAACGGGTGTCAATCCAATCCTGCCAGTTACATAGAATTACATAGAACGTACAGCACAGAAACAGGCCATTCGGCCCAACTGGTCTATGCCGGTGTTTATGCTCCACACGAGCCTCCTCCCACCCCTCTTCATCTCACCCTATCAGCACAGCCTTCTATTTCTGTCACCCTCATGTGTTTAACCAGCTTCCCTAGTTTTCTGCCCCCGCTGAAGGCGGATGTTACCCCCAAGATCTCAGGCTTAACCCCCGCTGTCGGAGTTCAGTCAAGGCTTTGATGGATGTGCTACAATTGGCCTCGGTACCCTTGGGGCTGGGATCGACCAGCGTTCCTGCTCTTGACCGCTACCCAGTGAGCCCCTGCTAGAAAATGCACATATTTGGATATTCAGCGAGCACGGTGTCTTGCTGAGCTACGAGTGGGGTAACTCACCCGATGTACACACAATGAGCAAGGGCAACTGAGGCCTCTAGAACAATGGGACTTGTTCTTGGGATCTCGCAGTCCTAGCCAGGAGTGTGGGTCAGAGAATCGGGTCGGCAATGCTGTAGCCCCATCACCCATCCCGCCCCCCTTCGAGCGCATCTCCCCCACCGGGAGTGCGAGGGTTACGGAGCTACTCTTAATATCACAGGACGGGTTTAGGAGAGGAAGGGGCAGTCCTGTACAAACACGGTCTTGTAGTAGCACTAGGAGCCCGGGTACCAAAACACGTCTGTCCTCTGAAGTGCTTTGCTGAGCGTGGATGACAGATTCCGTAGCCCCTTCAGTAGGGAGGGCTGGGTGGATGTGCTTTGCTCCATTGTGTATTCTAAGGACTCTCTGGTAGCCTGGAGTGCACCGTGACTTTGTACCAATACCAGGTCAGTAAAACAAAGCAGCAGTAGCTGACATGCCCCATCAATTGCCCCATTGCTTAGCCACACTAGGTCCTAGGGACGCACTCTGAAATCCCATGTACTGGTCCTAATAGGGCTGATTCATGAGCATTCATGTGATTAGAGTAGAGAGGGTAGAGAGGAGATTTACGAGGATGTTGCCAGGACTGGAGAATTTTAGCTATGAGGAAAGATTAGATAGTCATAGGGCTGGATTTTATCAATGGAGGCGTGTAGGAGGCGGGACTCCCACTTTTGGGGTTGTAGTCCCGCGTCCATCGAGTTGTGGCCAACCCACTCGATTTTCCCTTGATTGACCTTGTTAAGCCCGCCCAGCGGGCCAATTAAGGGCCACCCGGCAACAGGTGACGTCACAGATTGACATTTCATCGGTCAAGAGCTTTTGACAGATGAAATATCAGCGTTTGACAGCTCTTTGAAGCTGTCAAACACTGACAATCTGTACTCCAAGTTAATTCCTTCCTCTCAGGCTGATTTAGAGATCTCTCCAGAACAGAAAGCTGAATGCTGCAACTTTTGACAGCTCGCGGCCATTCTGCTTTCTGTGCCGGTGAGATGAGGGACTCCCGAGACCTGAAGGAAGGAAGGCTGCATTATTAAGTAAAGGTAAGTAAAACTTATTTAAACACTTTACACACACCAAACACACTTACCTCTGTACTCATGCACCCATTACTCACCTGAACACCGGACATCTCGAACCCTCCAAGCCCTTCAGCCCGACGGTCCACCTCGCTAAGTTGGCGTGGTTTGGAGCCGTCGGGAAGCCCACACTTCAGGGATAAAAATAGGGATTAGGCTAAAATCTGCCTGTTAACTACCTGTTAACAGGCAATTAATTGGCACTAATCCCCTGCCCGCCTCGGGGAGGCGTCTCCCAGCACAGGTCGGGTACCCGCCTCCTGGGAAACGGGGGGGCGGGTTGGGGGCGGGATGGGTTCGTGCCCCCCGATTTCGCGATTTTAACCCCCCCACACGCCTCCAATCCCACCTCAATGGCCCAATGAAATTTGAGCCCATAGAGTTTTACAGCACAGAAAGAGGCCTTTCGGCCCATCGTGTCCGTGCCGGCCATCAAGCCCCGTCTATTCTAATCCCATTTGTTTTGTTTGGGTTGTTTTCTTTGGAGCAGAAGAGGTTGAGGGGAGACTTGATTGAGGTGTATAAAATGATGAGGGGCCTAGATAAGAGTGGATAGGAAGGACCTATTTTCCTTCGCAGGGAGGTTATATAACCAGTGAGCACAGATTTAAAGTAATTGGTAGAAGAATTAGAGGGGAGTGGAGGAGAACTTTTTTCACCCAGAGGGTGGTGGGGGTCTGGAACTCACTGCCTGAAAGGGTGGCAGAGGAATAAACTGTTACGTCCGTGTATAATGAGACACAGACTGCGGAGAACGGTACAATAGGTGTTTACTCAACGTGGCTCAGACTGCAACTGATCTGTACAGATTACTACTCAGCGTTATATACAGGTGTGGTCACTGCCGGTACTACAGTATACATGAGCTGTAAAAAGTAGTTCCCCCCCTTAAAGGTACATACATTACAATTCCTCCCCTTTTAGATTAACAGTACCATAACACTCATTTAACAATTAAATATCAAACTAATTACAATTAACACTTTTAACATGCAACATTAGCTGAAAATAGTCTATTTATATATTCAGTTTTTGGGGAGGCTTCCTGATCCTTTCTGGGTAGCGCCTTTCCCGAGTGTCTTGCTCTTGGTGCGGAGGCGATTGTGGCCCCCTGTCGTCGGTTGGTTCATCAGCTTCCGATGCTACTGTTTCTGGGGTAGATGCGACCTGTACATTGGGTTCATCACCAGGTACGTATGGGCGAGGCATGGGGTTGACTTGTTCCTGTGACTCTAGGATCTGGTCAGCATGGCGTCTCACGATGCTCTCCCCAATGTTCACTGTGTACATTAGTGGGCCCTGCCGTGTGCATATCGTTCCTGGCTGCCATTTTTCTGTTCGGTAGTCGCGGGCCAAGACTGGTTGCCCTACATTGAAGCTCATTGTTGGCTTCTCATGGATGTGCTGGAATTGCTTACTCTCAACATCTCTTTGTACGTTTGGTCTGAGCAAATCCAGGCGAGATCTTAACCTTCGGTTAAAGAACATCATGGCTGGGGCCTGGTTGGTGACTGCATGTGTCGCATTCCGGTAGGCGAACAGGAAATTGTCCACCTTGTGCTGCAGCGGAATGTTGTCATTGTACATAGCCTTTATTGCCTTCTTAAAGGTTTGTACGAACCTCTCAGCCAATCCATTTGTGGCTGGATGATACGGGGCGGATGTGTAATGCCTTACCCCATTCTTTTTCAAGAACCTCCGGAACTCTTCGGACACAAACTGTGGTCCGTTGTCGGAGCAAATCTGTTCTGGCAAGCCATTCCTGGCAAAAATAGTCCGTAGGACTGCAATAGTTTTCTCCGTGGTGGAGGACATTTTGATGACCTCAGGCCATTTCGAGTGCGCATCCACGGCTATTAAAAACATTGAGTCCATGAATGGACCAGCAAAATCAATATGCACCCGTTGCCATGGAGATGAGGGCCACTCCCATGGGTGTAGAGGGGCCTGTGGTGGTGCATGTTGGACTTTCTGGCATCCTGAGCAGCTCTTGGTCAGGTCCTCGATTTGTTTATCGATTCCCGGCCACCACACATAAGCCCTGGCTAGGCTTTTCATTTTTACCCCTCCCAGATGACCCTCGTGAAGCTCATTGAGCACTCTATCCCTTAACTTGGGTGGAATTACCACTCGGGATCCACACATCAGGGTCCCCCGGCACACCGACAGCTGCTCTCTCCTTGTCGAGAATGCTGGCAACAGTGAGTCGCCATGTGCTGGCCATCCCTTCACCGTCAAATCATATACCCGAGACAGTGTCGGGTCATTTCGGGTTTCCTTTTCGATACAAGCGTTAGTTACCGGTAGGTATTCAACTGTAGTCGAATGGAATATTTCGACAGGATCCACTGCTGGTACTTCCTCCGCAGTAGGCAGTGGCAGGCGTGATAGTCCATCAGCATTTCCATGCTGTTTCGTGCCCTTATATTCAATCTCATAGTGGTGCGCCCCTAGAAAAAGTGGCCATCTTTGTAGTCATTGCGCAGTCATCACCGAAACGCCCTTCTTCGGATTAAAAATGGAGACAAGAGGCTGGTGATCAGTCAGCAAGGTGAATTTCTGCCCGTGCAGATAGTGATTGAACTTTTTCACTCCCCACACTAGGCTGAGGGCCTCCCTGTCAATCTGGGCGTAGTTACGCTCGGCTGAGGTTAGTGATCGTGACGCAAAGGCTATTAGCCTCTCTGAGCCGTCCGAGAATTTGTGCGACAGCACCGCTCCAATGCCATAGGGTGACGCATCACATGCCAACCAAATTGGTAATGCTGGGTTGTAATGGGCCAATACCTCTTTTGATGTGATTAGTGTTTTGCTCTTCTGGAAAGCTCGTCTACATTCGTCACTCCACTTCCATGGCACCCCAGTTTGCAGTAGGGTGTTCAGTGGGTGTAGTATTGTAGACAAATTTGGCAAGAACTTATGGTAGTAGTTTACCAGCCCGAGGAACGACCTCAGTTGTGACACATTTTCCGGTGCTGGAGCCTTGACTACTGCCTCAATCTTCTCTGGGGACTTATGTAACCCCTCTTTATCGATAACGTGGCCACAATACGAGATTTGTTTTCTAAAAAACTCGCATTTGGGGCGGTTAGCTCGGAGTCCATATTCCTGCAATCTAGTGAGCACCTGCTCCAGGTTGGCAAGGTGATCACTGTCATTTTCGCCCGTGACCAGGATGTCGTCCAAATAACACTGGGTCCCTGGGATCCCTTGCAGGACTTGTTCCATTGCCCTCTGCCAAATAGCCGGAGCTGATGCTACCCCGAATACCAGCCGGTTGTATTGGTAGAGACCTTTATGGGTGTTGATTGTGAGGTATTTTTTTGATGCTTCTTCTACCTCCATTTGCAGATACGCCTGGGCCAGATCAATCTTAGTGAAGCGTTTCCCTCCAGATAGCGAGGTGAAAATATCTTCAATCCGCGGAAGTGGATATTGTATGGTGTGAAGGACCGGGTTCACTGTTTCCTTAAAGTCCCCACAGATGCGAACCTTCTTTGATTCCCCAGGCGTGCTGCTCAATGACTTTTTCATCACAGGGACGATGGGTGTAGCCCACTCGCTCCAGTCTACCTTGGACAGTACACCTGAGCGTTCCAGACTCTCCAGCTCTGCTTCGACGGCTGGGCGGATCGCATAAGGTACCGGTCTGGCCTTAAAAAATTTTGGGCTTGCGTTATCTTCAATTTTAATCATCACTGTCATGCCTTTTAGTGTTCCGAGTCCTTGCTGGAACACTTCTTTTGCGTCAGTTAGGATCTTTGACAGTCGCCCAGGTGTGACGTCGTCATCCTTTTTGTCAGCCACAGTCAGTGCCTGTATGGAATGCCAATCCAGTTGTATTTTCCAGATCCATTCACGTCCCAGTAATGGTGGTCCTCCATCTTGCAATACATACAGGTCTAGTTTTGGTGTTTCCTTACCGTTATACATAACGGTCACCCTTATTTTTCCTTTGGGGTAGACTTTTTGCCCCGTGTACGTCTTCAAAATAATTTTTGTGTCTCTCAAGGGTATGTGTGGGAATAGCCGCTCATAGTCCCGTCGGTTTATGACTGTTAGGGCTGATCCTGTGTCCAATTCCATCTTTACCTGGACTCCTGCTATCTTGAGAGTGACCCAAATGGTTCGGTGATCCTCCGTTGTGATCACATTATGTAGTTTCAGACAACTCAGTTCCCTGCTTTCGGAGTCGTTATCACTCTTTTGTTCATCTGAACTATTCTCCGTCATCTTATGTACCTTCTGGCACTTTCCTTTGGTAGGTTTCTTATTGCTGGTTTTCTTTCCCGACCTGCAGACTCGTGCTATGTGTCCTACTTTTCCACACTGTCTGCACACTTTGTCTTTGAACCAGCAATCATTCTGTTCATGTGTTGTTCTGCCGCAGCGATAGCACTTCTCTGTTCCATATGACATTTCATTTGTGCCGTATTCTTGCGGTCTCTGTTGTATCTCTGCAGCGCCCCATGCTGCTGCTTCATATGATACCGCAATGCTGAAAGCCTTTTCCAGCGTAAGGTCCTTTTCAGATAAAAGCCATTTCTGGGTTCCTTCACTTTGAAGCCCACACACAAACTTGTCCCTTAAGGTATCTGCCAGTCCCGCTCCAAACTGGCAGTGTTTCGATAGTTTGCGCAGTTCTGTTAAATAATCAGCATTGCTTTCATCCTTATGCTGGTTCCGTTTGTGAAACTTGAATCTTTCTGCTATCAGCAGTGGTGTGGGGTTTAAATGTTCCTTTAGTATCGTTACTATGTCTTCAAAACTCTTTTCCATTGGCTTAATTGGGGTTACTAGATTTCGCAATAAACCATACGTCTTTGCACCCATTAAATTCAACAATACCGACGCTTTCTTGTCATCTGACACCTCATTTGCCTTGCAGTACACCTCTATTCATTCGACATATGTAGTCCAATCTTCGACTTCATTATCAAATGCGGTGATACTGCCACTCTTCGGCATTTTGGGTGTGGTTTAAATGGCATATCCCAATGGCTTAAAATGGCGTCTCCCGCGCTTTCCTTCCTCCCCCACTGCTGCCGACGCCGCTCCCGGCAATGGCGGCGCCCTGTAGGTTTCGCGCGCTTCTCCTGCGCTGCTGCCAACGCCGCTCTCGGCAGTCCTCGTGGCAATGGCGGCGCCTTGCGGGTTTCTGCGTGTCTCTCTCTCCCTCTCTCCGATGCTGCTCGGCCCCTGAACACCGGCTGCGCCCTGTGCGCTCTGCCCTCTCTCTCTCTCCCCCGTCGACGCTGCTCGGCCCTTTGCTGTGCTGCTCGGTCGGGCTCTAGCCCGCCGCTGTCCGGGAAGGGTCTGCGCACTACCTGTTGCCAGCCCGTTTCGCTGGACCACCTCGACTGGAAAGTCAAGCCTGGCTCTCGACAGCCTCCCCCGCAATTCTCGAGTCTCTGCTGGATGACTGGGTGGTTGCCCGTGGTCGACGCTCGAGTCTCTGGCCTTGACCTCCAATCCACTGATCTCCAGGAACGAATCCCCGGGAGGTGATGCAGAGTTGCAGGTAGGTTCGAACCTGCCTCGTCGCCAATGTTACGTCCGTGTATAATGAGACACAGACTGTGGAGAACGGTACAATAGGTGTTTACTCAACGTGGCTCAGACTGCAACTGATCTGTACAGATTACTACTCAGCATTATATACAGGTGTGGTCACTGCCGGTACTACAGTATACAGGAGCTGTAAAAAGTAGTTCCCCCCCTTAAAGGTACATACATTACAGAAACCCTCATCACATTTAAAAAGTACTTGGATATGTACTTGAAGTGCCGTAGCCTACAGGGCTACGGACCAAGAGCTGGAAAGTGAGATTAGGCTGGATAGCGTTTTTTCGGCCGGCACAGACACAATGGGCGTCCTTCTGTGCTGCATATTTTTATGATTCTATTACTTTTTGGCCCAATTCAGATACAGTCAGAATTACATGCGTCTGTTTCTCTTTAAGCCGTTCTTGTTATTTTTCTTCCCCCCCCCCTCCCCCAACGTCTCTTTGCAATGTGCAGCTTCCCCAGTCAGAAGGAGGATTGCTTATCCCACTCCAAGTCCTCCACTATGGCCCTCTATAGCCAGACCTTGGAGGGACACAACAGCAACCTAAGATAAGAGTGACTGGTCCTCCAGTTTTCCCGAAAGGAACATTTCTAGAGCATGCGTACGGAAGCATCTGTGGCTGGAACGTCCCCAGGCTGGAAGTGTATGTTGTTTGCAGCACCCACATCTGGGATTGTGTACCGGGAAAGTTGAAGTCTGCATTCGCTTCTGGGCAAGAGAAAGTCAGGCGAGGATTCTGGTGAAAGGTCATCGACCTGCTACCTTAACCCTACTTTGCTCTCCCCACAGATGCTGCCTCACCTGCTGAGTGCTTCCAGTACCTCCTCTTTAATTCCTCTCTCCCCTAATTATATAGAATGTATAGCACAGAAACAGGCCATTCGGCCCAACTGGTCTATGCCGGTGTTTATGTTCCACACGAGCCTCCTCCCACCTTACTTCACCTCACCCTAACAGCATATCCTTCTATTCCTTTCTCCCTCACGTACTTATCTAACTTCCCCTTAAATGCATCTATGCTGTTCGCCTCAACCACTCCCATGTGGTAGCAAGGTCCACATTCTAACCACTCTCTGGGTAAAGAAGTTTCTTCTGAATTTCTTACTGGATTTATTAGTGACTATCTGCACTGGTGTGTCAGCCGTGGCTCAGTGGGCAGCACCCTCGTCAGAGGTTGTGGGTTCAAGACCCACTCCAGAGACTTGTGCACAAAAATCTAGGTTGACACTCCCAGTGCAGTGCTGAGGGAGTGCTGTGCTGGCGGAGGTGCCATCTTTCAGATGAGACATTAAACCGAGGCCCCGTCTGCTCTCTCTCTCAGGTGGACGTAAAAGAGCCCCTGGCACTATTTCGAAGAAGAGCAGGGGAGTTATCCCCAGTGTCCTGGCCAATCCCTCAATCAACATCACCAACAAATAGATGATGTGGTCATTATCACATTGCTGTTTGTGGGAGCTTGCTGTGCGCAAATTGGTTGCCGTGTTTCCTACATTACAACAGTGACTACACTTCAAAAGTACTTAATTGGCTGTAAAGTGCTTTGGGACATCTGGTGGTCATGAAAGTCTTTCTTTTTTTATATTTATGACCTTTTGGTTATTTTTGTGCAAAGCAAGGTGAGGAAGTCAGTTTGATGGGCTGTGTGACCTTTTCCTGTTCCCTGCTTTTCTTTTGTTCTTACATCAGTGCTGAACGATGCACGACTTGACAGGTTTTACTGCCGTTCTTAACATAGAAGATAGGAGCAGGAGTAGGCCATTCGGCCCCTCGAGCCTGTCCCGCCATTTAATGAGATCATGGCTGATCATCCAAATTCAGTACCCTGTCCCTGCTTTCTCCCCATATCCCTTGATCCCTTTAGCCTTAAGAAATATATCTAACTCCTTCTTTAATATATTTAATGAATTGGCCTCAACTGCCTTCTGTGGTAGAGAATTCCACAGGTTCACCACTCTCTGGGTGAAGAAATTCCTCCTCATCTCAGTCCTAAATGGCCTACCCCTTATCCTTAGACTGTGACCCCTGGTTCTGGACTCCCCCGCCATCGGGAACATCCTTCCTGCATCTAGTCTGTCTAGTCCTGTTAGAATTTTATAAGCTTCAATGAGCAAGCTAATGACCTTGCCAAATGCCTGTGGGCAAAAACTGCCCCCAAGTGACCCCATCATTACAATAGCAAAACCCACATACCTCCCCACTTCCCAGTGTCCAGGGCCCCAAACACCCCTTCCAGCGATTTACTTGTACTTCTTGCAATCTAGTATACTGTATTCGCTGCTCACGATGTGGTCTCCTCTACATTGGGGAGACCAAACTCAGATTGGGTGACCGCTTTGCGGAACACCTCCGTTCAGTCCGTAAGGGTGACCCCGAGCTTCCGGTCGCCTGTCATTTCAATTCACCGCCCCATTCCCACTCAGGCCTCACCGTCTGCGGCCTCTTGCATTGTTCCACGGAAGCTCAGCGTAAACTCGAGGAACAGCACCTCATCTTCCGATTAGGCACTTTACAGCCTTCCAGACTCAATATCGAGTTCAACAGCTTCAGATCATAACCTCGGCCCCTATTATATTTTTATATTTTTATCCACACTTTTGGTTTGTGACTTTTCCTTTTTTCTCTCTCTCCCACATGGCAGCTGTCTCTCACTCTGCCAGCGCATTTCACACTTCATCTAGAGCCATTGTTTGTGTCTTTACCTGTCCTATTACCATCTCGTCTCACCTTGAATATCTCTTAATGTCTCTTCTTTCATCCCCTCCCCCATTTCCCAGCCCCCAAACTGCCTTTTAATCTGTTTCATTTCCTGCCTTTTTTTTCTCAGGTCTGACGAAGGGTTTCGACCCGAAACGTTAACTCTGTTTCTCTCTCCACCGATGTTGCCTGGCCTGCTGAGTTTTTCCAGCGTTTTCTGTTGTTATTTTGAACCCATCTTTATTTCACCTTTTTACTTTTGTTTTGCAGAAGTGGACAGCTGCGATAAATGGTTGAACTGCAAGAGCGAATTCTTGAAAAAGTACCTCATGAAGGCCCTGACCGATTTGCCCAGCTGCCCTTGCACCTATCCCACCGAGGCCGTGTACAGCATCGTTAGTGTCCACGAGGACGGGAAGGGGAGATTCTTCCGCTGGCGAGACGCGAGCGGGCCGAAGGAGCGCCTGGATATTTACAAGCCCACCTCCAAGTTCTGCATCCGTTCCATGCTGTCCTTGGACAGTGCCACCCTGGCGGCCCAGCACTGTTGCTACGATGACCAGATGAAGCTGATAACCAGGGGCAAAGGCGCGGGGGCTCCCAATCTGATCAGCACAGAGTTCTCGCCGGAGCTCCACTACAAAGTGGACGTGTTGCCGTGGATACTGTGCAAAGGGGACTGGAGCAGGTACAACGCCATGCGCCCACCAAACAATGGCCTGAACTGCTCGGAGAACCCTTTGGAAGATGACTTTCTGGCTCAACTGAAGGAAGTGAAAGAGTATTGAAAAAAGAATAATAAGGGTCTCCAAGGGGAAATAAAATGGACATTTTCATGAATGGAACTGCCCCCACCCCACCCACCTCCGATAACATCAGTCTACTTTTACGTGGCAGCGACCAACGATGGTTCGAAACAGTACCAGATTGGCTCTAACATTAAAACATATATATTTACGTATAACCACTTGCTCACCTGAAGAAAATACCTTCAACACATCAAATGATTGTGCACAAAAGGAAAAAGAAATGTTGTCGAATGAGATGTATGATCATTCCATCATCGCTGTATTTTATTTATGGGTCTGGGTGTTATATAATAAATTCCGGATCTGTCTCTCTCTCACACACACACACACACACACACACACACACAAAAATTGGAATTCCAACATCGGATCTCCTCATCCACATTCTCAGGATAATTCAGCAAACCCAAGATGCGGAGTAACAACAGAAAATGCTGGAAAAACTCAGCAGGTCAGGCAACATCCGTGGAGAGAAATTTGAGTTGACGTTTCGGGTCGAACCCTTCTTCAAAACTGGAAAGAAAAGAGTTCTCAGTCTCTCTCACTCACTCTGGCTTTTCCCCGTTCCATTTCTCACCATGGCTAAAGAGAGTCTCGCCACCCGGGACCACTTTTTAAAAAAAAAAATCCAGTGGTCGCAACGAATCAGCAGCAACCTTTTGCATTGCTCGTGGTCGGTCCTGTCGATTCTGCGACTGGCGCCGATTGTTGGTGAGGAGGGCGAACTCCCAATGTGATCGGCGCAGAGTTCCCGCCAAGCTTCACTACAAAGTGGATGGTGGTGGCGTGAGGTTGGGAGGGGGTGGTGGGGGAGTTGAAAGGGTCACTGAGCCCGGTGTTATACGGAAGCTGAATTAACATCCACGGTGGCTGTTAAATCACGGGAGCTTGCTGTGCGCATATTGGCGGCCGCGTTTCCTACATTAGAACAGTGACTACACACTTCAAAAAGTACTTCATTGGCTGCAAAGCGCTTTGGGGCGATCTGAGGTCGTGGAAGACGCTGTAGAAATACAAGTCTTCCTTTTGATGTTGAAGCCACCATTCCATGGGATAATGACTGTTTCTCCACCCATGATAATTTGGACTGTCGGGCCAAGTTTCAAACCAAAACTCATTTATTTATATTTTTATTAATTGTAAAAATGAGACCAGAGTGGATGGATCTGAAGAAACAACAGAGGCTGATTTGAGTGACCTTCTCTCCTTACCTTCTACGTCTAGCACATAGGCTGTCTTCGATCTCTGGTTTGATTCAGCACGTAATCTAATGCTGGCACAACAGGACCTAAAGTCAAAAGACAATTTCATTTACAAAATTTTAACTCGATTTTGATTTATGCCTGGTTCAAGAATAACAAACTTATCAAAACAAGGGGATCACTGTTGCTTTTAATGTGAGGGAAACTGGCAGCTGAATGGGAAGTTCAAACTGCCTCCTACTCTAATTCATTCTTTCCTTCGACCTCACAACTGTGGAACGCCCTACCTCCCTCAGTCTCCTCTTCCTTCTTCAATACACAGGCTTCTACAGGAAACTCTTTGGTATCCGGCACCGACAGGACCGGCGTGTTGCCGGTTGATCAAAAATTCCGGATGACGGAGAGGGTTATCTACCGAGGCTATTTTTAAGAAAGAAAAATTTTAAAAAATCAAGAAATGTGTAGTATACAGTAATTGGGTACTCACCTAGAGAATGTTGTGTTAAATGGATGGTGGAAGATGCTTGATTAAGTACAGCACTGCCAGTTGAGGGTAATGCAATGCAGTGACTATCAGCAGCGTGGGAGACACACAGTACCCCCTGTAAAATGGCGGATCAGAAGAGACTACCGGCAGCGCGGGAGAGTCAGACTCCTGTTACAGGGGTATTGAGGTGTTCCGACTTCCGACAGCGCCAAGAAGCCGAGTAGTGGCAGTTTGGAGAACTACCCCCACTGACTAACTCGGCCACCGCGGGAGACTCGGACTCGGCAACATTGCTGGTTATTGAGGTGTTGTTTTCGGAGTGAGAATTTTGCCGGTTAATAGAGAATTCCAGATATTTAGCTGCCGTTTAAACGAGATTTTCCTGTACAACCCCAGCTCGGAGAGCCAGCACGTCGCTACTCTTTCATTCCATTTTATTCTTTTCTGCCTTGACGGTGTCCTGCTCTACGGGCCTCGACATGTCACCAGGACTTTTCAACCAAAAAAAAAAGAAACGCAACTTTATTTGTAGGGAGTAAAGATTTTAAAGCTTTCTTTTTTATAGAAACAGAGAGAGATGAAAAGGACTGTGCGCGCATTACCAGCCATGAGCTACGTTGGATGGGTCATATAGAATCTCTCGCTCTCAAACTCTGGTGATGCATGAATAGGAATGATTCCACGTGTTAATCAGAAGGTGCAAAAAAGATGGTTAGGAGTAAAGCGGGGGGCTGTGAGATTAGCTGGGAACAGCAAGCACTACCTGGAGGCGTTACACTGATATACAGGGTGCAGAGGTTCCAGTGTGCAATCTTTGTGGCACCGAGCATAGGAATTGCTAGACAAAAAAAAGACCAAGGTCCATCTAGACTGCCTTCCACCAACCTGGTAGTCGCATGATACAATGATAATGGATCTGTTGCACTTCATTGGCTATAAAGCGCCTTGGGGCGTCCTGTGGTCATGAAAGGCAAGTCTTTTCCTGTTTAATAACAGCGATCGATCTCTAACAATTAGTCTACAACAGACACAGACATGAGACGAGGAAAACCCCCAGTGATGGAGAGCTCTGGGAACCATAGGTCCAATGTCACCTTTTTCCCTCCCAAGCCACGCTACACTTACCACATGTTTCAAATTGCTCGTATACTGTATCCCAAAATGTTATTTTCTGAAAGAAATTATCTAATTTGCATCTGAATGAATCAATATTCACTGCTTCCAGCGTTTCCCTGGGGAGCCTGTTCCATAGATTGACCACTCGCTGGCTGAAATATATCCGCAGACAGCACAGAGCCCGTGCAGATGACTCTTCAGAATTCAGCTGAGATGAACTAAAAGGCTTTGTGGATGAATTAAGTTCTCTTTCTCCATTCGAAATTTATGGGAGGAATTTGCATTCCCCTCAGATTTCCACGGTGCTTTTAATAAAGTTTCCAGAGTCCCCCGAGCAGCGAGTTCCCTAAATCCACCAAAACGTAAAGGCAAGGCCCAAAGCAGAGGCGAGGCACTTCTCCAATAGGAAAGGAGGGCAAATCAGCAGACAACCTGAACTACGTTCATGTAGAAGAATCATAGAATGATACAGCACAGAAGGAGGCCATACGGACCACTGTGCCTGTGCCAGCTCTTTGGTAGAGCTATCCAATTAATCCCACTGCCCTGCTCTTTCCCCATAGCCCCGTACATTTCTTTTGCTTCAAGTAAGTTACTGTTGTAAATCCCATTGGATGGCTACAGATTGGAGAAAAAACTGGCTTGTTGGCTTCTCGGCTGGCGAAGGGCGGTTAGAATCATAGAATTTTCCAGCCTGGAAAGAGGCCATTCAACCCGTCACACCACTGCTTTCTCCCCATAGCCCTGCAAATTGGTCCGCTTCAAGTGCACGTGGTGATTGGTGCAGGAGGGCTGGGGTGGGCGTGGCTCAGTGTACTCTTCTGGTTTGGGTGATTAAACAAATAGTCTGTAACTTAAATAAAACATTAAATAAAACTTAACCAATTAAATTAAAATTTGATTGGCCGGGGTGATGATGCACTCCAGTCCCCAAGGCGCCCACCGGTCGCGGAAGGCCTCAAGCATGCCGGTGGACACGGCACGTGGCTCAGTGTAGGGAGTGGCATCTTGCCTGACATGCATGGAGTACCCATTGGCTGACACAGACTGAGGTTTTTCTGACGTGGAGAAAATTACGGAGACATAATTTAAAGCCGGCGTATGTTGCTTAGGAGGTCTTTTTTTTACACCTGAATATAAATTGCGCAGTGGAGATAGACCGAGGCACCATAAACAACACTAACCACAATTCTTATAAAATTCTAACAGGACTAGACAGACTAGATGCAGGAAGGATGTTCCCGATGGCCAGGGGTCACAGTCTAAGGATAAGGGGTAAGCCATTTAGGACAGAGATGAGGAGGAATTTCTTCACCCAGTGAGTGGTGAACCTGTGGAATTCTCTACCACAGAAGGCAGTTGAGGCCAATTCATTAAATATATTCAAGAAGGAGTTAGATATATTTCTTAAGGCTAAAGGGATCAAGGGATATGGGGAGAAAGCAGGGACAGGGTACTGAATTTGGATGATCAGACATGATCTCATTAAATGGTGGAGCAGGCTCGAGGGGCCGAATGGCCTACTCTTGCTCTTATCTATATTTCTATGTTTCTTCAATTGTCAGCTCCCTTGGGCTGATTGGTGCTCCGAGACACTGAGTCAGAAGGTTGTGGGTTCAAGCCCTGCCCCAGGACAGCAGCGTATAATCTAGGCTGACACTTCAGTGCAGTACTGAGGGAGGGCTGAATTGTCAGAGGTGCCCTCTTTCGTGTGCTGCATCAAGCCGAGGCTCCGTCTGCCTTTTCAGGTGGATGTAAAAGATCCCACGACGGTATTCGAAGAGCAGGAGAGTTATCCCGCTGTCATGGCCAAAATCCCATTATTCTATATCTCACTGAGAAATTCTACTCCGTGTCCGATGCTTAAAGTAGCTGGCTTTATTTATTATTTCATTTGAACTGGGGCCCAGTGAAGGCAGTATCTGCCCTTTTTAAATTATTTTTATTCAAGAGTCTGAGGAGGGAGGGCATGTTAAGGGAGCTTCTTGTTTTTTTTTTAAAAAAAAGCAGTCTACCTTATCTCCACAGAGCTGGTCAACTGAGAATTCTCTGTTCTATAATTTGTGTGGGGATTTCTGGTGCAATACCCTCTAAGACTCTCAACATGTATTACAAAAAGATTTGATAAAGTCGCTATGCTCCAGTGAGGGTGTCATCATGCATGAACAGCAAGAAGCATATTTCCCAATAGACCTGTCACTTGTATCATTATTCTATATATTAACCATCTGAACCCCTCGACTAGATTCCAGCCTGTAACTCACTCCCAGGTATCCATTATTTCTATATATAAACCATCTGAACCCCTCGATTAGATTCCAGCCTGTAACTCACTCCCGGGTATCTATTATTATATATATAAACCACCTGAACCCCTCGATTAGATTCCAGCCTGTAACTCACTCCCGGGTATCCATTATTTCTATATATAAACCATCTGAACCCCTCGATTAGATTCCAGCCTGTAACTCACTCCCGGGTATCCATTATTTCTATATATAAACCATCTGAACCCCTCGATTAGATTCCAGCCTGTAACTCACTCCCGGGTATTTGTTACCTTGTCCTCTTGTGTAATATGTTGCCAAGTGTCTGTCGTTTCTTATATATTGAAGTAACAATGAGTGACATGAAATGAGATCGGGAACCCAGGGACAGTGATTGTAATACTGTTGGCTCCATTAGCTTTAGGTGGATGAATGATCATTTCCGGCTGTGTGTTGGATATTAATCTTTGTGCAAATCCCATTGGAAAAGCCAATATTTCCCTTGGCTACATCGCGTGGGTTCCAGCATTGCGTCCAAACTCAGCTCCACCTGGGTGTCTAGTGTATTAGCACCATCACCTGAGGACAATGTCTTAATTTCCCTCAACGCCACAAAAAGACTTGAGAACTGACCCGGACCACCGTTTTCAAACGCAACCCTTGCTGTCTCCAGGGTTGAGTAGATACCAGATTGCGGCTGAGATTACACCGGTTGGCTGCTCAACAAAACTGCTTATAGCGATACTGGTACATCTGACAGCGTTTCCTGTCCTTCGTCCAACTACTTAACAGTGATTTAACGGCTTTTGTGGTTTTGGCAATGGGGTCTGAGAATCCTCAGCATTTTCGAATCATCGACAGAATCAGGCACCATTCATTCCTCTTGCTTCCAGCTCTCCCCGCGATAAACTCTGCAGTCACGCGAAGTGAATGCAATCAAAATATGATTACAGCCAGCGTTGTATAAATTAGACATCATCCTTCATTTTCAATTTCTGGCATTCGGCCTTAAGAACTATACACATGGACCCTTCTGAGGAGGGGGAAAGTAGACTCTTTGTTGAAGCTATTTTAAGTGGATTTGGCTTTTAATTATTTTAAGCCTGAATCGGCCAAGAAAAGTAAGAGATACTATATTTATAAAAAGGAGAACCGGGTTCAGCTCCAGTTCCTGCGGGATTTAACTTTCATATTTCCACAGCACTGAATCATGGTGTTATGTCATCTTTTTTTAATATTTAAGACCGTTTGCTTTTTAAAGGTTGTCCTCTGACCTTCGCTAGTTCGCTCTTTCTTTTGGGCTTGTCTGCTGTCTGTTGCTAATCTACATTATTGGAAGGGGCGGGAGGGGGAAAGGGGGTGTGAGGGGCATCTGTAAAACCCACTGGACTGCTCAAGCGTCTCTCGCACACCCAAAGCCAAGGAATTTCGATCGCATGGATTCGTTGGGTATATACAATCGCCGGGATTTTCCTCGGAGACCCTTGGATGGACGCCTAAGAGGGGGGTGGGGAGGGCGACGTTCCTGGCAGACGTCCAGTGCAGTGCTGAGCCAAGAAGACCTCGGGTGTAATTCCCTAGGCCGTCCTTGTTCACTGGTCTCGGGCAGGGTGGCAGTCAAGAGTCACCTGGGTAAGAGAAAGGTGGTCACTCGTCCAGTGACCCACCTGATGGCAAGTGGGCAGGTGAAGGGATGAGGTAAAAGATGGGAGCCGGCTTTGCTGGGATGCTCTCCCCATCACCTCTCGGCTCCCTTGGGCGAGATGTCAAGAGGGCCTTGGGCTAAGGCAAGGGAGTAAATTAGGAGTAGAGAAACGTTCAAAGAATGTGGGTTCTGTGTAACTTTTTGGAGTAACTTTCAAGTGTTTGCTCCAGAACTGAGGCACTTTACTTTGGATTTTCCATTTTATTTTGCTGTCTTGTGTAAGTTGTGTCTCACTGTTCACAAGAGGATTAGTTGCAAACAAAATGCTGCAGGTGGTGTCTATGTTTAAAGAATTCTGGTGCGTAATGTAAGGACTTAATAGCTTATTGTAATTGTGAGTTTCTTGTACAGTATTTATTGTCTGTGTTTAATGCTTAAGAAATGAGACTTAAATATTTTACATGATTGAAGGTGCACTACTGTGAAACAATTTGTTTCTAAGGGACTTCTGTTCTACATGAAAGGGAAACGTCATTTATCACCCAGTTCGTCTTTCAATAAAAACATCAGAAATAAAATAGGGTTGGACTTCTTTAGAACTTTCAGCTTTTCTTCCCTTTTCACCGTTTTATCTTGGGTTTTGGTTTTAACATTTCTTGGCTGTGTATTGGATGAAGCATTAACCCCTTGCGAGCCACAGAGGGTGCAGCGTGGCGAATTTCCAGGTCCAGCCGGATTGGAGGCTCGGGCGAGGAGGACGGGGGATGAACCATCGCAGGGCACATCCACCCTGATCACAGAGTGAAATGGAGGAGATCCAACGCTCTCCCGGCTGACCTCCCATCTTCCACCCGACATAAACTTGAGCCCATCCAAAACTCCGCTGCCCATATCCTGACTCGCACCGAGTCCCATTCACCCATCGCCCCAGTGCGCGCTGACCTACATTGGCTCCCGGTCCGGCAACACCTCGATTGTAAAATTCTCATCCTTGTTTTCAAATCCCTCCATGGCCTCGCCCCCCCCACCCCCATCTCTGTAACCTCCTCCAGCCCTACAACCAATGTTTCCTTTAGGCTGCACAGTGCTCCAGAGGTCCCATGCAGCCGGCTTGCTGGCTTTTAAATAGAAAAACCGCACATGCGCGTTTTTTTGAATGGGGCGCACGTCCACTAAAGGGGCCGCACGACCCCCCAAAATAATTACAGGGAACATTACCTACAGTCCTCCATGATCTCTGCACTCCTCCAATTCTGGCCTCTTGCGCATCCCCAATTTTAATTGCTCCACCATTGGCGGCCATGCCTTCAGCTGCTTGGGCCCCTAAGCTCGGGAATTCCCTCCCTAAACCTCTCCGCCTCTCTCTCCTCCTTTAAGACTCTCCTTAAAACTTACCTCTTTGACCAAGCTTTTGGTCACCTGTCCTGATCTCTATGTGGTTCGGTGTCAAATTTTATTTGATAACGCTCCTGTGAAGCACCCTGGGATGTTTTACTACGTTAAAAGGTGCTATATAAATGCAAGTTGTTTTTGAGAGGAACCTCAGAGGTGCACCTACCCGAATCGCCCTCGTGCACCACACTCCTCCCCCCACCCCCTCCTTCCCAGAGTCTCTGTTGTCAGACCGCTGTTGACAGAAACCTGGGAGCAACCAGTCATGCGTTCAGCCCTGAGGTGAAAAGTTACTGCCCACTGCACCAACCAGACCCCGCTGATATCTTTTAAATTCTGAAGATCATCCACACAAGACACTGATATTCACCAAAATCAGTACACAATGTTATTGGGGAGTTTTATATAAAACTGTTAGGAGATGAAAATCTGTGTGTTCAATTAGATGGACAGTGGAACTCAGTCATAGCCCAGTTCTGCTTCTGAAGACATTGCAGTGCAACCTGGATTAACCCCAATCATAGTGAGGACTGAGGAGCCCTCTGGCACCGAGAGATTTTAACATCTCATTCAGTTTACCTAATCCAGTTAATGAGATATTTATGATCAAAAATAGCTCAACTCCTGCTGGACTCCCAGTACCCCAGCCGTGAATCCTGATAGCCTCCCAGTACCATAGCCCTGATTTCTGCTGGTCTCCCAGTACCATGGCCCTGATTCCTGCTGGTCTCCCAGTACCATAGCCCTGACCTGTTGGTCTCCCAGTATCACAGCCATGAACAGTACCTCATCTTCCGATTAGGCACTTTGCAGCCTTCCGGACTCGATATCGAGTTCAACAATTTCAGATCATAACCTCGGCCCCTATTACATTTTTACTTATATTTTTTTCCACCCCTTTGTTTTGGGTCTTCCCTTCCCCCCCCCCTTTCCTTTTTTTTTCCTCTCTCCCACAAGGCAGCTCTGTCTCATTCTGCCAGTACACTTCACACCTAATCTCAGCCGTCTTGTCTCCACTTGTCCTATTACCATTTCGTCTGGTTTTGAATACCTCTTAATGTCTCTTTACTTCTTTTGTTCTATCGCAGCCCTGCCTTCGATCTATTTCATTTCCTTTCCAGTTTTGAAAAAGGGTTTCGACCCGAAACGTCAACTCTAATTTCTCTCCACGGATGTTGCCTGGCCTGCTGAGTTTTTCCAGCATTTTCTGTTGTTACCACAGCCATGAATCCTGATAGCCTCCCAGTACCATGGCCCTGACTTCTGTTGGTCTCCCAGTACCATAGCCATGACTCCTGCTGGTCTCCCAGTACCATGGCCCTGACCTGTTGGCCTCCCAGTACCACAGCCAAGAATCCTGATAGCCTCCCAGTACCTTAGTCCTGACTCCTGCATAGAGGAATTTGGATTCAATTTCTTATCCATGGAAATCTCCTGAAGGCAGCACAGAGAAGGAATCCTGAAACAGTGTTTTGAAGATACGTTAGACAAACTTGGACTCCTCAGCCTTGAAAGTTGAATGAGAGAGGCACTTCGAGGTATACAAGGCAGGGTAGAACAGAAAATAGAATAATCCAGAGCAATATTTCAGGTTTTAAATCCATGATTGCAGGACAAGGAGACATAGGTACAAACATGATGTCTGGCCAATATTTATCCCTCAATCAACATCAAACAAATGATCTGGTCATTATGACATTGCTGTTTGTGGGAGCTTGCTGTGCGCAAATTGGCTGCTGCATTTCCTATATTACAGCAGTGACTACACTTCAAAAGTACTTCACTGGCTGTAAAGCGCTTTGGGATGTCCTGAGGTCATAAAAGGCGCTATAGAAATGCAAGTCTTGCCTTTTCTTTCTTTTCAAACTGGTAAAAGCTGAGTTGAGGACTGATGTCAGGAAACCCATCTTCGCACAAAGAGTGTGTGACACGTAAAGCAAAAACTCTGAAATCAGTTAGATTCTGAAGGCTGACAAGTTGCTATTGAAGGTGAGCTTGATGGACCAATGACCTCCCTCATCTCTATTTCTCTTTATGGGCACTGGTAAGCTTCCTCCTTCTAGTGCAGCTACAATCAGGAATACGAACATACGAATTAGGAGCAGGAGTAGGCCACTCGGCCCTTCGAGTCTGCTCCGCCATTCAATAAGATCATGGCTGATCCGATTACTCCACATTCTCGCCTACCCCCGATAACTTTTCACCCCCTTGCTTACCAAGAATCTATCTACCGCTGCCTTAAAAACATTCAAAGACTCTGCTTCCACCGCCCTCTGAGGAAGACAGTTCCAAAGACTCACGACCCTCTGTGAGAAAAAAATTCTCCTCATCTCTGTCTTAAATGGGCAACCCCTTATTTTTAAACAGTGACCCCTAGTTCTAGATTCTCCCACAAGAGGAAACATCCTCTCCACATCCACCCTTCCACCACTCAGGATCTTATACATTTCAATCAAGTCACCTCTTACTCTTCTAAACTCCAGCAGATACAAGCCTAGCCTGTCCAACCTTTCCTCAAAAGACAACCTGCCCATTCCAGGTATTAGTCTAGTAAACCTTCTCTGAACTGCTTCCAACGCATTTACATCCTTCCTTAAATAAGGAGACCAATACTGTACACAATACTCCAGATGTGGTCTCACCAATGCCCTGTATAACTGAAGCATAACCTCCCTACTTTTGTATTCAATTCCCCTCGCAATAAACAATAACATTCTATTAGCTTTCCTAATTACTTGCTGTACCTGCATATTAACTTTTTGCAATTCATGCACTAGGACACCCAGATCCCTCTGCATCTCAGAGCTCTGCAATCCTTCACCATTTAGATAATATGCTTCTTTTTTATTCTTCCTGCCAAAATGGACAACTTCACATTTTCCCACATTATACTCCATTTGCCAGATCTTTGCCCACTCACTTAACCTATCTATATCCCTTTGTAGCCTCCTTATGTCCTCTTCACAATTTACTTTCCTACCTATCTTTGTGTCATCAGCAAATTTAGCAACCATACCTTCGGTCCCTTCATCCAAGTCATTTATATAAATTGTAAAAAGTTGAGGCCCCAGCACTGATTCCTGTGGCACACCACTCGTTACATCTTGCCAATCAGAAAATGACCCATTTATGCCTACTCTCTGTTTCCTGTTAGCTAGCCAATCTTCTATCCATGCCAATATGTTACCCCCTACACCATGAGCCTTTATTTTCCGCAATAACATTTGATGTGGCACCTTATCAAATGCCTTCTGGAAATCTAAGTACAGTACATCCACCGGTTCCCCTTTATCCACAGCACATGTTACTTCCTCAAAGAACTCCAATAAATTGGTTAAACATGATTTCCCTTGCACAAAACCATGTTGACTCTGCCTGATTACTTTGAACTTTTCCTAATGCCCTGCTATAACGTCTTTAATAATAGCTTCTAACATCTTCCCTATGACAGATGTTAAGCTAACTGGCCTGTAGTTTCCTGCTTTCTGTCTCCCTCCCTTTTTGAATAAAAGAGTTTCATTCGCTATTTTCCAATCTAATGGAACCTTCCCCGAATCCAGGGAATTTTTGAAAATTAAAACCAATGCATCAACTATCTCACTAGTTACTTCTTTTAAGACCCTAGGATGAAGTCCATCAGGACCCGGGGACTTGTCAGCCCGCAGTTCCAACAATTTGCTCAGTACCACTTCCCTGGTGATTATAATTTTCTTAAGTTCCTCCCTGCCTTCCATTTCCTGATTTACAGCTATTTCTGGGATGATACTTGTATCTACTATAGTGAAGACCGATGCAAAATACCTGTTCAATTCAACTGCCATCTCCTTATTTTCCATTATTAATTCCCCAGACTCACCTTCTATAGGACCAACGCTCACTTTGTTAACTCTTTTTAAAATATCTATAGAAACTCTTACTATCTGTTTTTATATTTCTAGCTAGCTTTCTCTCGTACTCTAATTTTTCTCTCCTTATTAATCTTTTAGTCATTCTTTGCAGTCCAATCTTCTGACCTGCCACCCATCTTTGCACAATTATATGCTTTTTCTTTAAGTTTAATACTATCTTTAACTTTTTTAGTTAACCACGGATGGTGGGTGTAGTGTCCGTGTGTAGATAAAGACACTGAAGACAGGAGTTGGTTCATAGGTATTTACTAAGCAAGTCTGGGGGGGGTTCTAAAGGATATACACAATACACAGGCTTATATAGCCCAAGTGGCAATTACCGGCATTACGCACACCTGGGGCTCTTAAAGGCACATACACCACAATTCCTCCCCTTCTAGCTAACTAGTATATCATATTTTAAGTAATTATTAATTACATGTTATATGCAAAATAATATACATTGCTGTATTAATTAATTATAAGTTAGTCTCTCAGGAGGCTTCCTGACTCGGTCCGGATAACGCCTCGGGGGTGTAGTAGTTTCTGGTGGTGTAGTAGGTTCTTCTGGTAAGGCTGATTCGGCTTGAAGGCCAGTGTCGGGTTCATCGGGTTCCAGTATCACCGGATCAGAGGTAGATATGGGTATCTCTACTTCATCGTTAGATGTATAGCGTGGTGGTGTAGGTTGTCCCTTTTCGGATGACTTGATGATTTGGTCAGCATGGCGCCTTATTATGCTTTCTCCGATGTCCACGGTATACATCAGTGGTCCTAGTCGTGTGCAGATAGTTCCAGGCTGCCATTTCTCGGTACGGTAGTCCCGGGCCAAAACCGGTTGGCCTATCTGGAAGGCCCTAGTTGGCCTTTCATTCATGCCCTGAAACTGCCGGTTCTCCACGTCCCTTCGGATGTTGGGCTTGACCAAATCCAGCCGGCATCTTAGGTTTCTATTGTAGAACATCATGGCGGGAGTTTGGTTTGTAACCATATGTGTTGCATTCCTATATGCGAATAAGAAGTTATCCACCTTGTGCTGAAGTTTTATGTCTTCATTACCCATGGCCTTTATGGCCTTCTGGAAGGTCTGGACAAACCTTTCAGCCAATCCATTGGTGGCGGGATGGTATGGGGCGGACGTGTAGTGCTTTACCCCATTGTTCTTTAAGAACTTTCTGAATTCTTCAGGCACAAATTGCGGTCCATTATCAGAACATATCTGTTCCGGCAGCCCATTCCTGGCAAATATGGTCCTTAATACTGTGATGGTTTTTTCCGTGGTGGTGGAGGACATCTTTATTACCTCCGGCCACTTGGAGTGTGCATCAACTGCGATTAAGAACATTGAGTCCATAAATGGACCAGCAAAGTCGATGTGCACCCTTTGCCAGGGAGATGAGGGCCACTCCCATGGATGTAGAGGGGCCTGTGGCGGAGCATTTTGGACCTTCTGGCATCCTAGGCAGCTCTTGGTCATGTCTTCGATGTCTCCATCGATACCTGGCCACCATACAAACGCCCTAGCTAGGTTCTTCATTTTCACTCCACCCAGATGCCCCTCGTGAAGCTCCTTTAGCACTTTATCCTGGAGTTTGGGTGGAATCACCACTCTGGATCCACACATCAAGGTTCCTCGGCACACTGACAGCTGTTCTCTTCTTTGCGAGAATGCTGGCAACAGTGGTTCGCCATGTGCTGGCCATCCCTTCATTGTTAAATCATAGACCCGTGAGAGAGTAGGGTCATTTCTGGTCTCCCTTTCAATGGCAGAATTTGTCACCGGTAGACATTCCACTATGGTAGAGTGGAATATCTCTACTGGGTCTACTGTAGGTGCCTCTTCTATCGTTGGCAACGGCAGGCGCGATAAACCGTCAGCATTCCCATGCTGTTTTGACCCTTTGTCTTCAATGTTATATTGGTGTGCCCCTAGAAAAAGGGACCACCTCTGTAGTCTTTGTGCCGTCATAATGGGGACACCTTTCTTAGGGTTGAATATGGAGATGAGGGGTTGATGGTCAGTCAGCAAGGTAAATTTTTGTCCGTGTAGGTAATGGTTGAATTTCTTCACTCCCCATACCAGGCTGAGTGCTTCCCTGTCTATCTGGGAATAGTTACGCTCAGCTGAGTTCAATGAGCGCGACGCAAAAGCTATCGGCCGTTCCGAGCCATCAGGGAATCTATGGGACAATACCGCTCCTATGCCGTAAGGGGATGCATCGCACGCCAGTCTGATTGGTAGTGATGGGTTGTAATGAGCCAAAACTTTCTCGGATGTGATTAAGTCTTTACATTTATGGAAGGCACGTTTACAGTCTTCGTTCCATTTCCAAATCACTCCTGTGTGTAGAAGATCATTAAGAGGGTGTAGAATAGTTGATAAGTTCGGTAAAAATTTATGATAGTAATTTATTAATCCCAGGAATGACCTCAATTGTGAAACATTTTCAGGTGCTGGGGCTTTTATAACTGCTTCAATTTTTTCAGGTGACTTATGCAACCCTTCCTTATTAATGATGTGGCCACAATATGATATCTGATTTTGGAAAAATTCGCACTTGGGGCGATTTGCTCGTAGGCCCCGTTCTTTCAGCCTAGTGAGCACCTGCTCCAAATTGGCAAGGTGCTCGTTGTCGTTTTCTCTTGTTATAAGGATGTCGTCTAGGTAACACTGAGTCCCCGGAATCCCTTGCAGGACTTGCTCCATAGCTCTTTGCCAGATAGCTGGAGCTGATGCTACTCCAAAAACCAGTCGATTGTACTGGTACAGGCCTTTGTGTGTGTTTATTGTGAGATACTTTTTAGAGGTCTCCTCAACCTCCATCTGTAGATATGCCTGTGCCAAGTCAATTTTTGTGAAACGTTTTCCTCCGGATAGTGAGGCGAAAATATCTTCTATCCTCGGAAGAGGATACTGTACCATGTGAAGGACCGGGTTTACAGTCACCTTAAAGTCCCCACAGATGCGAATTTTTCTCTGTTCCTCAGAGTTATTTTCAATGTTTTTTTCATGACTGGAACGATGTGTGTTGCCCATTCGCTCCAATCTATTTTGGATAATACGCCTGCCTTTTCCAAATTCTCCAGCTCTGCCTCGACAGCCGGACGTATTGCGTATGGCACCGGTCTTGCCTTAAAAAATTTTGGAATTGCTGCATCTTCCACTTTTATTGAGGCGGTGATGCCTTTCAAGGTTCCTAGTTTCTCTTGAAACACTTCTTTGGCGTTGGCCAAGATGTCTTTTAATCGTTCAGGTATGATGTCATCATTGTTTTTTTTCCTTACTGGTCACCATCAGTGCCTGAATGGAGTGCCAGTCTAAACGTATCTTCCTTATCCATTCACGTCCCAACAATGGTGGACCACCATCTTGTAGAATGTATAAATACAACTTTTGTATTTCTTTGCCGTTGTATACCACAGGCACCTTTATTTTTCCTTTGGGGTATACTTTCTGCCCCGTATATGTTTTTAAGATAATGGATGTGTCTTTTAGAGGTATATGCGAAAATAGCCTCTCGTAATCTCGTCGATTTATTACGGTTAGAGCTGATCCTGTATCTAGCTCCATTTTAACTGGGGACCCTGCTATTATGAGGGTAACCCAAATGGTCTGGTAATCTTCATTGGCAATTACATTATGTAATTTGAGAGAGCTTAGTCTCTTGTTCCCGGAGTCGCTATCGCTCTTCTGGTCTTTGGAGCTACTGTCCGTCATCATTTGTACCTTTCTGTGCTTTTCCTTATTGATTCTTTTCCCGTTAGTGGATTTTTTATTTTCAGATCGGCATACACGTGGAATGTGTCCCATCTTTCTGCATCGCCTGCATGCTTTTTCTTTGAACCAGCAATCCCTCTGGTCATGGTTGGATCTGCCGCAGCGATAACATCTCTCGAAACCCCGTGTCATTTCATGGGTGCCGAAGTCCTGTGGTCTTTGCTGTATCTTTGCCACTCCTATTGCACTGAAAGCCTTGTCCAGTGTTAAATCTTTTCCAGAAGATACCTTTTTTTGTGTTTCTACACTTAGGGGATCGCAGATGAATTTGTCTTGCAGAGAATCTGCCAGTCCTGCCTCGAATTGGCAGTGTAGGGTATCAACAATCTCCTCAAAATTCTTGTCCATCGGTTCGGCTGGAGTGATTAAGTTGCGTAACAGCTTGTATGTTTCTGCGCCCATTAGATCCAGAAGCACTGAAGCTTTTTTTTCATCTTCTATTCCATTTGCGGTGCAAAACACCTCCACTCTTTCTACATATGTGGTCCAATCCTCTATCTTGTTATCAAAAACATCAATATTGCCAAAGTTAGGCTCTGTTTCGTTATCAAAAGCATCAATATTGCCAGACTTAGGCATTTCAAAAAAGATATGGCGCTTCCCGCGCTTTTTTTTTCTCTGTAGCAACGATATGGCGCTTCCTGCGCTTTCCCGCCGCTGCTACTGATAACAACGCTGTTTTACTGTGGTTTCCGTTTATTCACTGTTGGAGACTCGTTCCCGACGGAGGTCTAAACGCTGACCTGCTTGCCGCGCCAGCCGTCTCCCGAGTGCACCCTCCCAGTCCGTTATTGCTTGCCTCCGATTTCGCTGCCTGTCTCAGCTGTAGAGCCCGCCGCTGGAGCCCCAGCCTGACGCCCAGGAAGGATTAGCGCAGTACCTGCCACCAGCTTGGCCAGCTGGTGAAACCACAGTTTCTATTACTTCCTTGAGTCTTCTGGACGCTGGAGGAATCAATGTCCTTGAGGTGCTGCCGAATTGCAGGTAAGTCCGTTTCCACTTCGTCGCCACTGTAGTGTCCGTGTGTAGATAAAGACACTGAAGACAGGAGTTGGTTCATAGGTATTTACTAAGCAAGTCTGGGGGGGGTTCTAAAGGATATACACAATACACAGGCTTATATAGCCCAAGTGGCAATTACCGGCATTACGCACGCCTGGGGCTCTTAAAGGCACATACACCACAGTGGGTCCTCCCCTTGGAATTTTTCTCTCTTGTTGGAATGTATATATTCTGTGTATTTTGAAATATCCCCTTAAATGTCTGCCACAGCAACTCTATTGACCTATCCCTTAACCTAATTTGCCAGTTCACTTTAGCTAGCTCTGCTTTCATGCCCTCATAATTGCCCTTATTTAAGTTTAAAATATTAGTCTTGGACCCACTCTTCTCTCAAACTGAATGTAAAATTCAATCCTATTATGATCGCTGCTACCTAGGGGCGCCTTCACTATGAGGTCATTAATTAATCCTATCTCATTGCACAATACCAGGTCTAGTATAGCCTGCTCTCTGGTTGGCTCCAGAACGTGCTGTTGTAAGAAACTATCCCGAAAATATTCCATGAACTCCTCATCTATGCTACCTTTGCCCATCTGATTTTTCCAGTCTATATGCAGATTAAAATCCCCCATGATTATTGCCGTACCCTTCTGACAAGCTCCCATTATTTCTTCCTTTATACTCCATCCTACCATGTGGTTACTGTTAGGGGGCCTGTACACCACTCCCACAAGTGACTTCTTGCCTTTATTATTTCTCATCTCTACCCAAACCGCTTCTACATCCTGGTTTCCTGAACTTAGGTCATCCCTCTCTATTGTGCTAATACCATCATTAATTAACAGAGCCACCCTTCTGCCTTTTCCCACCTTCCTGTCCTTCCTAAATGTCATGTACCCTTCAATATTCAGGTCCCAATCTATGTCATCCTGCAGCCATGTTTCTGTAATGGCTATCAGATCATATTTATTTCTTTCTATTTGCGCTATCAGTTCATCTGTTTTGTTTCGAATGCTACGTGCATTCAGATGCAGAGCCTTTAGTTTTGTTCTTTTATTATTTTTGTAACCTCTAGCCTTATCTGTTGAGTTACTCTTAGATTTGTACTCTCTATCCCTTCCTGTCACGGTCTGTTTATCATTTCCCATATTAATATCTTTCTCTATTGCCTTGTCTCTAATCTTTGAAGTACCACATCTTCCCAAATTTGATCCCATGTCCCCAATATTTAGTTTAAAGCCCTCTCTAGCGCCCGAGTTATACGACTCGCCAGAACACTGGTCCCAGCACGGTTCAGGTGAAGACCATCCTAACGATACAGATCCCACTTTCCCCAGTACTGATGCCAGTGCCCCAGGAATTGAAACCCATTTCTCCCACACCAGTCTTTGAATCACGCACTCATCTCTCTAATTTTATTTACCCTATGCCAATTTGCTCGTGGCTCAGGTAATAATGCAGACATTATTACCCTTGAGGTTCTGCTTTTTAATTTAGCCCCTAGCTGCTCATACTCTCTCAGCAGAACCTCTTTCCTAGTTCTACCTATGTCATTGGTACCTACATGGACCACGACCACTGGCTCCTCCCCCTCCCAGTGCAAGTTCCTCTCCAGCCCAGAACAGATGTCCCGAACCCTGGCACCGGGCAGGCAACACAGCCGTCTGGACTCTCGCTCTTGGCCGCAGAGAGCTATATCTATCCCCCTGACTATGCTGTCCCCAATTACCACTACATTCCTATTAACTCCCCCTGCTTGAATGGCATCCTGTACCTCGGTGCCATGGTCAATTTGCTCATCCACCCTGCAGCCACTGCTTTCATCCATACAGGCCGCAAGAACCTCAAACCCGTTGGACAATTGCAAAGGCTGATGTTTTGATTTCTTTTTGGGTTCAATAAAGACTCATTTCTGAAAGAGAATGTTGTTTAATCTAAAGTCTTGTTCAAGACTTTCTACAGCTTTTTACAGAACACACTATGCTGTGATGCATCTAGAATGAAACTGAAAGTAAAACTCCTCTGGACTGCTTGTCTCTCACATGACCTCTGCTGGTCAGGCACAAGTAATCAAAAACACAGACAAATATGCTGTAAGGCATAAGTAATCAAACACAGACAAATATCATCACTATTTGCTGATATCATTACATCTCCCTTTCTTAAAACAAAAGTATTTTACTTTTAACTAACAACATTTAATGAACTTACATTATCATGATCAAGGTTTTTTACCCTTGCTTTGTGTGTTCACATGAAATATGTCAATACACTAGAACTTGAAGAAAGAATAAGATAACATTACTTCCTTCTTTAACAATAGTCCTTAAATTTGCTCAATGAGTCTCTCAGGAGGCTTCACGTGTCTTGAGGATTTTCTGATTGATTGTCCTTGAATCTGAGTTGTTGCCTCAGATGATTGGTTCTCAGCTGTGTGATCAGGTTGTTCACCAGTATCAGTCTCTTGACCTGCTGTGGCTGGTCCCATGAGAAGATCTCGACGATTTCTTCTCAGAACAGCACCCTCATCTGTCTGAATGGTGTATGATCTTGGTTGAACTTCACTCAGGACAGTTCCCTTCTGAGTCCATGTGTTTGTTTTGTCTTTCAACCTTACTTGGTCACCAGTGTGGAGTTCAGGTAGGTTTTGTGTTCCTCTGTCATAGTAGTACTTTTGCTTTTCTTTCTGTTGCTCTTTGAACTTCCTCACTTTCTCCCCCTCTTTTGTTTTCAGGAGGTTCTCCGGGATGGGTAGGTTTGACCTTAGCCGACGTCCCATCAGGAGTTGGGCTGGTGACATACCACACTCGAGCGGCGTTGTGCGGTATACAAGCATGCTTTGGTAGAAGTCAGTTCCACTGTCTTTTGCCTTGTACATCAGTCTTTTCACTGTCTGGACCGATTTTTCCACTAGTCCATTGGACTGTGGATAGTGAGGACTTGACGTTGTGTGGACAAAGTCCCACTCTTTGGCAAAGTGTCGGAAATTTGCATTGTTAAACTGGGGTCCGTTGTCTGTGAAGACCTCGCTAGCCACGCCATGTCTGGAGAATATGGCTTTCATACTTCTTATCACAGCTTCTGCAGTGGTGGTGTACAGTCTACAAACCTCTGGATACAGGGAGTAATAGTCTGTGACGACAAGATAGTCCTTCCCTTGACATACGAATAGGTCAGCGCCTACCTTCTGGTAAGGTCTGTCTGGTGCTGGGTGTGGCTTTAGTGGTTCTACCGGATTGCTTGCTCGATATTTCAGGCATATTGTGCAGTTTGACACCTCATTTGTCACATCTTGGTTGATTCGTGGCCAGTACATCACCTCTCGTGCTCTTTTCTTACACTTTTCGATTCCCAGATGTCCTCCATGGATCTTTATTAGCATCTCTCTTCTCAGACTCTTTGGGATAACTATTTTACTTCCTTTGTAGATGATGTCTTCGACCACTGATAGTTCCGCCCTGCAGTTCCAGTACTCTGCTATATCAGGTGAGCAGTCTTGCTTCATGTTGGGCCATCCATCCAAGATGCTTTTTCTCAGTCGTCTCATTGTTTCATCTTTGTTTGTCTCAGTCTTTATGAGCTCCATTTTTGCATCTGCTATGGGCAGTGCACTTGTGATCATGTCCACGTAGGCGTTCACTTTTTCATCCATTGTGGTGTTTGCGGGCTCACTTGGGTCAACAGCTCTGGACAACGTGTCTGCTGTATACATCAGCTTACCCGGTGTGTACACAACATTCAGTGTATAGCGTTGCAGCCTGATCATCATTCTTTGTATTCTAAGCGGTCAGCTATTCAGTGGCTTTTGGAACAATGCAATCAAGGGCTTATGGTCAGTCTCTACACTGATTGCTTGTCCTGCCACAAACTGGTGAAATCTTTCACAGGCGTATGTGATGCTGAGCAGCTCCTTTTCTATTTGAGCATATCGCGTCTCCGCGTCTGTCATGGAGCGCGATGCATATGCAATAGGTTGCCAGTAGTCATATTGTTGCAGAAGAACGGCACCGAGCCCACTCTGTGATGCATCTGATGATATCTTGATGGGTCTCGCTGGGTCATAAAACCTCAGAACTGGTTCCTCTGTGAGCAGTTTCTTTAGATCGCTCCATGACTTCTCATGCTCATGATTCCATTCCCATTCTATGTTCTTTTCAGTTAGTCTTCTCAGTGGCGCTATTTTTTCTGAGAGGTTGGATATGAATTTACCCATGTAGTTGATCATTCCATTAAACCTCTGCACGTCCTTTTTGCATTGTGGCCTTGGCATATTCTCAATGGCGGACACCTTTCTGGGATCTGGTCTGATGCCCTCACTGCTAAGGATATCTCCCACGAATGTCAGTTCTGTCACCCCGAGCTGGCATTTCTCTCTATTCAGCTTCAGGTTTGTTTTCCTTGTTGCTTCCAGCACTTTTTTCAGTCTCTCGTCATGCTCAGTTCTCGTGGTTCCCCATACTATGATGTCATCCATTGATGTATCAACTCCCTCCAGGTGCTCATAGATCATATGGATAGTCTTGTGATACACTTCAGGAGCTGAGGCAATGCCAAATGGTAACCTTAGGAATCTGTATCTGCCAAATGGAGTGTTGAACGTGCACAGTCTTGGACTTGCTTCGTCCAGCTTCATCTGCCAAAATCCTGAGGACGCATCTAACTTGCTGAAATATTTTGCATTTGCAAACTGTGCCATGATTTCCTCACATGTAGGAAGCTTGAAGTGCTCTCTCTTTATTGCTCTGTTTAGATCTCTTGGATCCAGGCAAATTCTGAGCTTTCCATTCTTTTTGTCCACTACGACGAGGGAACTCACCCACTCAGTTGGCTCATCTATCTTCTGAATCACGTTCAGGCTTTCCATCCTGTCTAACTCTGCCTTCAGTTGCCTTTGAAGAGCAAACGGAACTTTTCTGCATGAATGTATGACCGGTGTCATACTTTTATCTACTCTGATCGTGTGTTCTCCTGGAATGCAGCCTAGACCCTTAAATAGGTCTTTGTACTCTTTCATGAGTTCATCATAGACTGTCTCTCCTTCGCTTTCCACAACGAGGACTCGCTTTACCAGGTTCAGTCTCTCACAGGCTTTTAACCCTAGTATGGCTTGCACATCCTTTGGCACCACGATTAATGCTAGCGTGTGCTCTCTGTCCTTGTGTGTTACTTTGACAATGCATTTTCCTTTCACTGGTATATCAGTACCTGGGTATCCGGTCACTTTCACTTGTATTCCATGTAACTTTGGTCTGGGTCTAATTCTCTTAAAATCGGTCTCTGATATCACATTAACTTGTGCACCAGTATCCAATTTAAATGGAATGTGTATGTCGTTCACTTTTAGTGTCAACATCCAGTCTCTTTCTTCTCTTTTGTTTTCAGACACAACATCTACATAGAATTCCTCTATGTCGCTTTCATCTACTGCATGGACCTTGCTTTGTTGCACTTGGTTCTTGCAGCAACGGGCATAATGGTTGTTCTTGTTGCAACTATTGCAAGTTTTACCATATGCTGGACACTTTCTTGGTGGATGCTGTGTACCGCATCGACTACATGACTTCCGATTGTCCCTTTCATTTTCATTTGCTGGCCACGTCTCTTTTTTCACATTGGCGTTCTCTTTGTTAAACGGTTTGTATCCGTTCTTTCTCACTGCATCCACGTTGCAGCTACTGTCACTGAACAGCTCCTTTGCCTGCAACTTCACAGTCTCTGTAACCCTACACAGTGCTATGGCTTTTCCCAGGTCTAGATCTTGCTCTTTTAGCAGTCTTTCCCTTAGACCATTATCTCGAATACCACACACCAGTCTGTCTTTTATCAGCGAGTCTGTGAGTCCCCCAAATTCACACGATTTGCTCCGGTTTCTCAGTTCAGTCACATACTGATCAATAGTCTCGCCGATTTTCTGTACACATGTGAAAAATTTGTGCCTCTCAAAGGTCACGTTGCGTTTAGGTATGCAGTAGGCCTCAAACTGTTCCATTATTTTATCTAGCTTCATTTTGTCTCCATCAACAGCGAATGTGAAGTTATTATACACCTCCAGCGCTTCATCACCCACGACATGCAAGAACAGTGACGATTTCTGTTTATTACTTTTCTTGTCAGCTCCGATTGCCGCTAAATACAACTCTAAACGTTGTTTGAACCTTCTCCAATTTTCAGCCACATTACCTGTTAATTGAAGCGTCGCCGGTGGGTGTAAACCTTCCATTTTTCACTTCGTTAGCTATTCTCTAATGGTAAGCAACGATGTTCTCTTTTGGCTTGCTAATTTGTGGAGAGCTGATTTAACTTCAGTTTTTTTTCTCTTTCAGCCACTTCTGACATCATGTTTTGATTTCTTTTTGGGTTCAATAAAGACTCATTTCTGAAAGAGAATGTTGTTTAATCTAAAGTCTTGTTCAAGACTTTCTACAGCTTTTTACAGAACACACTATGCTGTGATGCATCTAGAATGAAACTGAAAGTAAAACTCCTCTGGACTGCTTGTCTCTCACATGACCTCTGCTGGTCAGGCACAAGTAATCAAAAACACAGACAAATATGCTGTAAGGCATAAGTAATCAAACACAGACAAATATCATCACTATTTGCTGATATCATTACAGCTGAGACTCCTCCACCTCCTGGGTCCCCATACCTGCCTCACTCGCAGTCATATCCTCCTGTCCCTGACCACTGACCGAATCAGAAGACCCTATCCTAAGGGGTGTGACTGCCTCCTGGAATAAAGTGTCCAGGTAACTTTCCCCTTCCCTGATGCATCGCAATGTCCACAGCTCGGCCTCCAGCTCATCAACTCTGAGCCGAAGCTCCTCAACCCACAGACATTTACTGCAGACGTGTTCGTCCTGGATCACACTGGCGTCCAGGAGCTCCCACATACTGCAGTCGCAACACATCACCTGCCCTGCCATCTTTATTGAGTCTTAATTTATTTATTTTTATTAATTACTACACCTAATAAGATTAGTAAACTAGTACTAATGAAACCATTCGATTACTAATACATTTCCTGGGCTTTAAAAGATAAGGGAAGTGAGCAAAATACTCACCAACCAATCACTTACCCTTTTCCCTGTGATGTCACCTTTTATTTTTCTCCAAATGCGGTTGGGGGGTGTCACAGAGCCGAACTCCCGCTGGTTCTCTGTCCCCTCTTGTGCAGCTTTTTAACTCCTGCTATCTTGGAAGCTGAAAAAGAAAGGAACGCCCCCGCCCTTGCCCTCGCCCCCGCAGCTTTACACTCTGTTCTGAGCTGCACTCTAGCCTCCCTTATTTATACTGCTGAGATTTAAATAAGTGAGCTCTCTGGCAGTTACAGAACCAGATTAGACCAGTTAATTAATTAATTATTCTCACCTGCTCTCCAGCACAGAGCTTGCTTAGCCCTGCCCAAGCCTAGAAGAAACTTAAAACTTGAAACAGTAAATTTAAATTTAAGTTAAATGCTAATTGCAAGCACACAAGACTAGATTTTATTAAAAAAAGAGATTAACCTTTAAGATTCACTCCCTCACTCACCAAACTCGCAGCTTTACACTCTGTTCCGAGCTGCACTCCGTGACAAACTGCACTCTAGCCTGGAACTGAGTAGGAAGGACCATAGCCCCATGTGCCCAGGAAAAACTTCTAGCTCCCATTATTGAGTCGGGATGGCCGGTCAATGGCTTGCTGGAGTGCTGTGGACCTGGCTGGCTCAGGGGGTTGACTAGGTCCCAATCTCCAACCGCCAGGTGTTTCACCTTGGACTCAACTCAACAATAAAAGGACCCCTGCTTACTTCAAATGATGTCACCTGATCCTCGCAATGGGTGACCGCTTTGTGCGACAAGCTGCCCGTGAAGGGGAAAAGGGGTTAATGGTTTAAGGACAGCCGGCCTCTTAACCGAACCAAAACAGCCACAGGTGCCAATGCCTTATCATGAGGGAAGAGATAAATGCATCAGTCGAATACTTTAAACTGAGTCCCCTCTCGGTACAGCATAAATCAACACGGCAGGCTTTATAGCGGGCGTGAGGGCTAAACTATATTTAGTGTTCTGCGCAAGACAAACAGAGGTGCACTGTCGTGGGTTGACTGCATGTAAAGGGGGGCTGATGTGAGGGAGGGCAGGATTTTAGCTCTGTGCTCCTTCCCTGCTGCTAGGGTCAGCTAGCACCTGGAGAAGCAAAATCTGAACTAATTCTTTCAATCTGTTCCAGGCAGACTGTCTGGCCTTCACCAGGCCTGCTTGCTCTTAACTCTTTGAGGGCTGCAGAGCTGAGTCAATAAAGCTGTTTCCTTGCATAAACTATCCAAGAAACATAATTCAACAATCTTCATTTGAAATGTGTAAAAGTACAGTCACTTATTCAACAGCGTCAGGGAGCAGGAGTAAGAAAAAGACCTTCACGCTATCAACCCTGCTCCTTCCACAGACCATGTACAATTTACCCAATCATGCACCCTACTCCTCTGATTTTGTCTCCTCAGGGAAAGCCCTGTCCCAAATTTTTCCCTGAACCCTCCCCATCACAAAAGAAATTGAGCAACAAACCCAAAAATCCTGCCTCATCTCCATATCTCCATTGTTCAACCGTTGTCCGGTCTGCCCGTTCCCGTTCCCATTGTTGAACCCTGATCAGTTATCTGACCTGCCCATCTCTGGTGTTTAATCCTGGTCAGTTATCCGGTCTGCCCATCTCTGGTGTTTAATCCTGGTCAGTTATCCGGTCTGCCCATCTCTGGTGTTTAATCCTGGTCAGTTATCCGGTCTGCCCATCTCTACGTTCCTCCAACTCTGGCCTTTTGTGCATTCCCCCCCCCCACCCCCCCAACTCCCTTTTCCACGCCATCGGTGCCCGTGCCTTGAGCCGTCTATGGTCTATACTCTAGAAATCCCTCCCTCAACCTCTCCGCTTCTCCACCCCTCGCTCCTCCTTTAAAACCCTCCTTAAAACTATCTCTTTGGACAAGCTATTAGTCATCCTTCCTTCTTTGGCACGGTGTCAACTTCTGTCTGATTACAACTCTTGTGAAGCGCCTTGGGTTGTTTCCTACATTAAATACACTATTTAAATGTAAGTTGTTATATCTTCATTGTTCGACCCTGGCTAGCTATTTCCCATCAATGAATTTCCTTGATCACAGGAACTCTGTGTTCTATGGAGTATTTCATCATCTCTGGCTATTACGTATCCAACTCCCAATGCCTTTCATAGCCAGATATTCACGCAGCTCCTATTTTTGAAGCAGTTAGTTGATAAAGTATTGGCTGTTCCTGTTCGGCCTTCTCTCGAGCCTTCCTTCATCCTTGCCAGCTGTGGCTCACTGGGTACAAACGAAGTGCCAAGGACGCGGGAACGCTGACGTTCAGAGTCCCCCCTCACCCAGCCCCCCCTCGCCCAGCCCTCCTCGCCCAGTCCCCCCTCGCCCAGCCCCCCTCGCCCAGCCCCCCCTCGCCCAGCCCTCCTCGCCCAGTCCCCCCCTCGCCCAGCCCCCCTCACCCAGCCCCCCCTCGCCCAGCCCTCCTCGCCCAGTCCCCCTCACCCAGCCCCCCCTCGCCCAGCCCTCCTCGCCCAGCCCCCCTCGCCCAGCCCTCCTCGCCCAGCCCCCCCTCGCCCAGCCCTCCTCGCCCAGCCCTCCTCGCCCAGCCCCCCCTCGCCCAGCCCTCCTCGCCCAGTCCCCCCCTCGCCCAGCCCCCCTCACCCAGCCCCCCCTCGCCCAGCCCTCCTCGCCCAGTCCCCCTCACCCAGCCCCCCCTCGCCCAGCCCTCCTCGCCCAGCCCCCCTCGCCCAGCCCTCCTCGCCCAGCCCCCCCTCGCCCAGCCCTCCTCGCCCAGCCCTCCTCGCCCAGCCCTCCTCGCCCAGCCCCCCCTCGCCCAGCCCCCCTCACCCAGCCCCCCCTCGCCCAGCCCCCCCTCGCCCAGCCCTCCTCGCCCAGCCCCCCCTCGCCCAGCCCCCCTCACCCAGCCCCCCCTCGCCCAGTCCCCCTCACCCAGCCCTCCTCGCCCAGCCCCCCCTTGCCCAGCCCCCCCTCGCCCACCCCTTCCACTTTATTTCACCCTTTTTTTCTTCTTCTTTTCTCTTTACCCCTCCTAGCCCCCTCTCGGGTACTCTGCCCTCCCAAATCCCTGCCCCAAACCATCAGCAGTCCTCAACCTCCCTACTCTCCTGCCGCCGTCCCAGGCTTCACTCCCTCTTAGATAAGCCCACAGCTTCCCTCTGTGCCTCTCTTGGCATCCTACGAAGGGCCCATCGAGGCACTCGTCGCTTACGAGCAGTAACCCCAACTGCCCTAACCTACTCTCTCGCCGACCTTCCCGCCCAGTGTGCCTGCTGGGGGCTAATCTTCCCCACCTTCCTTCCCGTCCAACTCGCCCCTCCCAGTGCTGAACCTGTGGACTCTGCCAGCGTGTCAGCTATCACCGCTCCTCTCCACATCTCCCTCCAGAATTGACGTTCGCTTGTGAACAAGGTTTTTGCTATCCATGAGCTTATGGTGGATGATTGCATTGACATCATGGCATTGACGGAAACCTGGTTGAGGAGTGATGACATCTTCCCCCTAAATGAAGCCTCCCCACGTGGCGATACCTTCCGCCACTTGCCCCGCCCAAACCACCACAGTGGCGGTGTGGCTCTCATCACCAAATTACACCTTGGTTTGTCCCCCTACTCCTCTGGCACCTTCTCCTCAGTTGAGCATCTCACCTTATTCCACCCCTCTCACCTCTCATTTACAATTCTCATTCTCTACCGCCCACCCAAGCACTATAAAAAAATTTCCACCAAGATATCTTCACTCCTTGGTGATTTCAACCTCCATCTCAACTCATCATGCTCTCTCTCCTCTGAGTTCACTGCCCTTCTATCCTCTCTTAATCTCTCCCTCCATATAAGCTCCCCGACCCATATTCCTAGCCAGCCCCTTGACCTTGTCATCTCACGTGGCCTCACTACTCCCATCATGTCAATCATAGTTCCTGGGACTAGGGACAGGGTCACTGGTTAAGGCTTGGAAGCTAAGCTAGAGCCAGGCCTGGTTAGTACCTGGAGGAGTGACCATCAGGGAAGACCAGGTGCAGAACTGTCACGGAAGGAGCCCCGAGGAGGGGTGGCTGGTGAGCAGGCCCGGGCGTTGGGCTGAAGATTGTCGGACAGGAGGAATGGTGGAAATGGAATGGCAGTGCGCACAGACGCAGCGGCTTTGCCTCTCCCAGGACGGTGCTATTTACGTTTAATGTTAATGTTATTTGTACTGGACTCATGGGAGCTTGCAAGATCACATTTCGTTGTTCATGTACTTGTGCATTGTACAATGACAATAAAGTTGAATTATTATTATTAGATAAGGCCATCTCTGATCACCTCCTTGTATCGCTCTCCACCCAGATCCCCCTTCCCCCTCCCAACCCTACTTCCTTCTCTGTCCGCCCTGGAAAAAATTCCCTCCCAATTCACTTTCAAAATCCCAACTGTCCAGCCTTTGGCCCTACATTCACCAGGACATTTCTGCAGCTACCAATCTGCTCACCCACACCCTCCCCTTTGACGCCCTAGTCCCCATTAAAACCATTACTCTCGCTCAAAAGCAAAATACTGCGGATGCTGGAAATCTGAAATAAAAACAGAAAATGCTGGAAATACTCAGCAGGTCAGGCAGCATCTGTGGCGAGAGAGAAACAGAGTTAACGTTTCAGGTCGATGACCCTTCGTCAGAAGAAGAACACCTTTTCCTTCTTTACTTGTCCCATTACCACCGACTTTTGCCTCGCACCATCATCCCTTTTGTCATTTAATCACTCCTGCCTTCCATGAACTTTTTCCTTTGTTTTATTTCCTCCGCACCCCCCCAACCCTTTTCCCACACTCTAAACTTATTTGAAAGCTGTTCATCTCTCCCGTTCTGACGAATGGTCATCGACCTGAAACGTTAACTCTGTTTCTCTCTCTCCACAGATGCTGCCTGACCTGCTGAGTATTTCCAGCATTTTCTGTTTTTATTACTCACTCTCACCCTGGCCGTGCCCCCCAGTACAGCCCTCATCTCCACTCCCTTAAGTTCAAGGGATGCAGATTTGAACGTATATGGCGGACAACTGGTTTAGCCATTCACTTGCAGATCTGGCTGGACCACATAAAGCACTATCAGGTCCTGCTCTGCTCTGTTAAAACTGTTTAATATTCCAGGATTATCCAGGAATGCTAAGATAACCCCCCGGCTTCTTTTCTCTACTGCAAATTGTCTTCTTAAACCCCTTCACCCCTGCCCCCTCCAACCTCACCTCCAACAGCAAGTGCGAGGAGCTCATGGTCTTCTTTGTCACTGAGATTGGGACCAGCCGTTCAGCTGCCTCTGCCGCTTCCCGCCCTTCCCCTAGCCCGCCGGGCCAAACTTCATCTAAACTTCACCCCCTAGCCTTGAACTCGCATCGTTCTCTAGTTTCTCTCCTATCATTATGAATAAGGAACACTGCTCACAATCTACCCGTGATGTCACATGACAGTGAGTCCTCTCCACGGAACATCTCATTCCCAGTGACCACCAACCAGCAGTTTTAAAGCAGGAAACTGGGTCACCAGCGATAGCTGGGAACCAGTAAGAAGTGTGCAGTATCTGCCTTTCTATCACTTAGGGCAATTCGATTAATTGATCTCAACACCAGTTCTGTTTGTGCACCGGTATTTACCTAGAGAAAGCTCTGACTCTACTTTAGTGGTTAAATCAGGAACACGGGGTTGGGGGGCTGGGGAACGTCCTTGAAGCAGGTAATTTATTCTAATGGCTGCACTGATACTAAAGCATCTGGTTCCACTAAAGACTTGTGAGAAAAGAGAGAAGACCGAAGTAAATTAATTTGACCATCACAGAGTGCAAGATTGCTGGCACATGTTGAGGACCTGAAGAGAATCCTTTCAAGACTTTGGAGAATTCTGCTGCCTTCACATTGAATCCCGTCACACACAAACTTCACACAGTGATCAACATTTTACCCAAGAACCTGGGCTGGTAACACTCATCTACCCACATAGATATTAATTAAGAAAAGATCATTTTTGTCATTTAATGGTCTATTTGTAGAAGCAAATGGAAGTGGATAGTAATACAACCAACCCATCATTCCTGTGGCCCCATCAGCACCCCCACTCGAGCTATCTACTCCAGTCCCATTTTCCTCATCTTTCCCTTTTACCATTTAACTTTTTCCTTCAAGGGTTTATCTAATTCTCTCTAAACTATCAGACGAATATACGAAATTGACAGGCAGCTAGTTCACCAAGCCTTCCCCACACTCATGATGGCTGCAACACCATGACTGGACACTTCACCCCTCCTTCCCTCCAGGCAACCTGGAAGAGGTAAAAAAAAAAATCAGAGAAAAAAACCCTGGGCCAATAAGGGGAAAAATATCCTGGAAAATTCCTCTCCGAACCCCTCAGGCGATCGAAACCAGTGCCGGAGATCACATGGATCACATGTGATCTATAAAGGCACTTACCTTCTCTCTTATGTGATTCCTGCCCAGTCAGGAACCAGTCCAGCTCCCTCATGATCGGCTCGATTTCAGTGACTACTTGTGGTCATCTACTCCACATCCTAATAAACTTTTTTTGTGAGAGAGTTCCTTCTATAATCTCCCACTTTCGGCTTCGAGTACTAATCCTGAGTTTCATAGAATCATAGAAATTTACAGCATGGAAGGAGGCCATTCGGCCCATCGTGTCCGCGCCGGTCGACAAAGAGCTATCCAGCCTAATCCCACTAGCCCTGTAGGCCACAGCACCTCAAGTGCACATCCAAGTTCTTTTTGAATGTGGTGAGAGCTTCTGCTTCTACCACCCTTTCAAGCAGTGAGTTCCAGACCCCCCCCCCACCCTCCGGGTAAAAATATTTCCCCTCAAATCCCCTCTAAGCCTCCTACTATTTACTTTAAATCTATGCCCCCTGGTTGTTGTCCCCTCTGCTAAGGGAAACAGTTCCTTCCTATCCACTCTATTGAGGCCCCTCATAATCTTAAACGCCTCAATTAAATCTCCGTTTAGCCTCCTCTGTTCCAAAGAAAACAACCCCAGCGTATCCAATCTTTCCTCATAGCTAAAATTCTCTAGTCCTGGCAACATCCTCATAAATCTCCTCTGTACCCTCTCTAGTGCAATCACATCTTCCTGTGATGTGGTGGCCAGAACTGCACACAGAATTCTAGCTGAGGCCTAACTAGTGTTTTATACAGTTCTAGCATAACCCCCCTGGCTCTTATATTCTATGCCTCGGCTAATAAAGGAAAGTATCCCATATGCCTTCTTAACCACCTTATCTACCTGTCCTGCTACCTTCAGGGATCTGTGGACATGCCCCTTATTACTGATTCATCGCCAGGGGAGATAATTTTTCATTATTTGTTGCTTCAAGCCTTTCTATTAGAGCCCCCCAAAACCTTCTCTGCTCTGGTGAATACAGTCCTAGAATTTTAAATCGCTTATAGAATGGTTACGGCACAGAAGGAGGCCATTCAGCCTGTCGAGCCCGTGCCGGCTCTCTGCAAGAGCAGTTCAGCTAGTCCCACTCCCCCGCCCTTTCTCCGTAGCCCTGCAGATTTTTTTCCTTCAGGTACTTATCCAATTCCCTTTTGAAAGCCACGGTTGAATCTGCCTCCACCACCCTTTCAGGCAGTGCATTCCAGATCCTAACCACTCGCTGCGTAAAAAAGTTTTTCCTCATGTCGCCTTTGGTTCTTTTGCCAATCACCTTAAATCTGTGTCCTCTGGTTTTCGACCCTTCCGCCAATGGGAACAGTTACTCTCTATCTACTCTGTCTAGACCCTTCATGGTTTTGAACACCTCTAGCAAATCTCCTCTCAACCTTCTCTGCTCTAAGGAAAACAACATAGCAACATAGAAAAACAGGAGCAGGAATAGGCCATTCGGCCCTTCGAGCCTGTTCCATCATTCAATATGATCATGGCACTTATCGTGACAATGTGCTATTTGTTCCATTGAGAGCTGTGTTTTCTTGATATGTCTTTTGAGTGATGCCCAAATCTGATTTCTGTGGAACAATATCACAATGTGATCCATTCATAAGACTTGCTGCTCAGACTCATTCATGCCAACCTGGATGTAGAGTCACCTCCAGCCTTTCCTTAGTCTACAAGACCAGGTACTCTCCCACTGGTGTGCCCTAACCTAGCGGATGATCCCACCCAACAACAACTCGCATTTATATTGCGCCTTTAACCTAGTAAAACATCCCAAGATGCGTCAGAGGAGCATAAATCAGACAACAATTGACATCGAGCCAAAGAAGGAGACATGAGGACAGGTGATAAAAGGCTTGGTCAAAGAGGTAGGTTTTCAGCAGTGACTTAAAGGAGGTGGAGAGGCGGCAAGATTTAGGGGGAGAACTCCAGAGCTTAGGGCTGAGGCGGCTGAAGGCACGGCTGCCAATGGTGGGGCAAAAGAAGTGGGGTATACGCAAGAGGCCAGAGTTGGAGGACCGCAGAGTTCTCGGAGGGTTGTAGGCAATGTTCCCTCTAATTTTTTTTTGGTGCGTGGTCCCTTTAAATTATCACGCGGCCCATTCAAATTTTGCGCATGCGCGGTTTTTACAATGCAAAAGGCCGGTGAGCGGCTTGTGCGGGGCCTCACAGACACTGCGCATCCGCACGGCCGCGACATTGGTTGTAGGGCTGGAGGATGTTACAGCCATAACGAGGGCCAAGGCCTTGGAGGGATTTGAATGCGAGAATGAGAATTTTTTTAATTGAGGCGCTGGTGGGCCAGGAGCCAATGCAGGTCAGCGAGCACAGGGGTGATGTGTGAACGGGACTTGGTGGGAGTTGGGATAAATTATACAGCAACAACCATATCTTCTGGCCTACTGTGAGCAACATCCAGGGAGATTCACCAGTGTTAAAAAAGTTGAGTGTGTCCATCTTTAGCTGAAGCACCTGAAATCCTCTCACTTTTGAATGCACCCATTCTGGGCCAGGGAGAGGAATTTGGGGCGGAACCTGATCCCAGCTGGTCTTTGCCCCTCCTTGGTCCTGGTTTGATATTCGGCCGGGGCAATGGGGGAGGGCCTGTGAGCGCTTCCTGTGCCCCACCCCTCCCACCGTGATATCTTTAAAAGGGGCAGGGGGGTTGGATGGGCATCCCCACCCCCCCAACCCCCATCAGATATGTACATCAGTCTTGAGGGAAATGCAGAGGGCATCGCCACACTTTAACCTCGATCTAACCATGTGTAAAAGCACGAGCACATCGCTACTAATTGTGGAATCGTTTTTTAAATTTTTTTTAAATTAAAGCAGCGTTGTCATATCAAGGAGGTTTCTGGATCCATAATTCCCTTTAAAAACATGGCTACCATATTGAATGCCACAGAAATGTTAATTAAAAATAAACTATTCATTCGGCAGTGGTAGCCACAAGTGGCGAAGAGATACAGATGTTGTATCATTTCGCCCTTCACAGAGTTTACGGGACCTCAGAAGAAAGAACGAAAGAACTTGCATTGATATAGCACCTTTCACATCCTTAGGGTGTCCCAAAGTGCTTTATGGCCAATGAAATACTTTTTAAGCGTAGTCATTGTTACAATGTAGGGAAACGCGGCAGCCAATTTGCGCACAGCAAGGTCCCACAAACAGCAACGTGATAACGACCAGATAATGTTTTTTTTTTAGTGATGTTGATTGAAGGATTACATATTGACCAGGACACCGGGGAGAACTCATAGAAACATAGAACATAGAAAAATAGGAGCAGGAGTAGGCCATTCGGCCCTTTGAGCCTGCTCCGCCATTCAATATGATCATGGCTGATCCTCTATCTCAATACCATATTCCCACTCTCTCCCCATACCCCTTGATGCTTTGTGTGTCTAGAAATCTATCTCCTTAAATATATTCACTGACTTGGCCTCCACAGCCTTCTGAGGTAGAGAATTCCACAGGTTCACCAAACACTGAGTGAAGAAATTTCTCCTCATCTCAGTCCTAAATGTCCTACCCCGTATCCTGAGACTGTGACCCCTCGTTCTAGAGTTCCCAGCCAGGGGAAACATCCTCCCTGCATCCAGTCTGTCTAGCCCTGTCAGAATTTTATATGTTTCAACTCCCCTGCTCTTCTTCGAAATATTGCCGTGGGATCTTTTACATCCACCTGAGAGAGCAGACGGGGGCCTCGGTTTAATGTCTCAACCAAGTGTCTGGGGTGGGTCTTGAAACCACGACCCAGACCCAGAGGTGAGAGTGCTGCCCACTGAGCCACAGCTGAGAAGGTGCTCTGCTTGTGGCGACAGGCCGTGTACGGGCCACCAGTCTTACGCTGGGCACAGAAATCCGTACACGCTCTCTGCGGGTGTGTAAGTGCTCTCGCAAACCATGGGGACGCACTTGACCGCCCCAATCATTAATTCATAAGTGGTTCGCCAGCTGAGTCAGACCCATGGAGCCAGACAGATGCTTAACAGAGACACTCCATGAAATAACTTTTTTTTTTTTTAAAACACACAACTACAAGCTGGTTCTTGGACGCATGTGCGGCCAGTTATGGCTGAACGAAAAGCTGAAAGTGATTTGAGGAATAACGTGAAAGATGGAGCAGAGTTTTAGGAACCATTCCATTTTGAAAAGTATCATCCAGAGCAACGTTTTTGAAACATAATTGTTAGCAAACAGATGAGGGAAAGAGCCCGGGAGGGGTTTTAATTGCAGAGAAATGCTCGCAAAGCACTGTGAGCTGGGAGGCCTGGGCAGTTTCTACACACAGACATGCACATCGCACACGCAGAAACTCACACACACGCACGCACATGCGTAAACACACACAAACATAGACACAAACATACACACACACAAACATAAACACGTACCCACATAAACACACAGACATGCACACACACAAAAACACACACAAACATAGACGCACACACGCGCATAAATTAATCTCCATTAAACAGGAGGGTAACATTGTTTAATATACTGAATCCATCGGCTGCTGAAGAGAGTTTGTAAGGTGCTTTTTTAACAGAAGATTGCATTCTTGCCTGACGTCCGGTGCTGGGTATTTCAAATAGAAAACAGCTGCTATTTAACTTAGTGCTTGTGTAGTCGAACCCTGCTGGTTATCCACATAACTTTACTTAACAAGAACAACCCCCCCCCCCTCCACCATCTCTAAGTTTAGTTAACTCAGTCCATTGGTATTTATTTAATTTCAACCCCCCTTCACACCACACCCAGCAGAGGGGGTGAGCGGGTAACCTCCTCTCTTTGCTTGGCTGACCCCACTCTTTCTCAGGGTGAAACTCCCACTATTTCCCCCCCCCCCGCCTTCCTTTTGTCAGCTCAGTGGGTAGCTGCTCGCGCCTCTGAGTCAGAAGGTTGTGGGTTCGGGTCGCACTCCAGAGACTTGAGCACAAAAATTTAGGCTGACACTCCCAGTGAAGTACTGAGGGAGTGCCGCAATGTCAGAAGTGCCGTCATTCAGATGAGTCCTTAAACCAAGGCCTCGTCTGCCCTCTCAGGTGGATCCCATGACACTATTTTGAAGAAGAGTTGTGTCCTGGGCAATATTTATCCCTCAGTCAAAATCACAAAAAAACAGATTACCTGGTTATTATCACATTGCTGTTTGTGGGAGCTTGCTGTGCACATTTTTGCTGCCGCGTTTCCTACATTGCAACAGTGACTACACTTCAAAAGTACTTTAGCAGAATACTGCAGATGCTGGAAATCCAAAATAACAACAGAAAATGCTGGAAAAACTCAGCAGGCCAGGCAACATCCGTGGAGAGCAATTAGAGTCAACGTTTCGGGTCAAAACCCTTTATCAAGACTAAAGAGGCACAGGAAATGAAATAGATTAAGAGGCCAGGCTGGGAGAGAACAAAAGAGAAGAGTCATTAAGAGGTATTCAAAACGAGACGAGATGGTAATAGGACAGTGGAGACAAAAGACAGCTCTAGATTAGGAGTGAAATGCGCTGGCAGAATGGGAGACAGCTGCCATGTCGGAGAGAGAAAAAAAAGGAAAGGGGGTTGGGGGGGGAAACCAAAACAAAGGTGTGGATAAAAAATATAAGTAAAAATGTAATAGGGGCCGATGTTATGATCTGAAATTGTTGAACTCAATATTGAGTCCGGAAGGCTGTCAAGTGCCTAATTGGAAGATGAGGTGCTGTTCCTCGAGTTTACATTGAGCTTCTGTGGAACAATGCAAGAGGCCAAGGACGGTGAGGTCTGAGTGGGAATGGAGTGGTGAATTAAAATGACAGGCGACCGGAAGCTCGGGGTCACCCTTACAGACTGAACGGAGGTGTTCCGCAAAGCGGTCACCCAATCTGCGTTTGCTCTCCCCAATGTAGAGGAGACCGCATCGTGAGCAGCGAATACAGTATACTAGATTGCAAGAAGTACAAGTAAATCGCTGTTTCACCTGGAAGGGGTGTTTGGGGCCCTGGACAGTGGGAAGGGGGGAGGTATAAGGGCAGGTGTTACATCTCCTGCGCTTGCACGGGAAGGTGCCAGGCGAAGGGGAAGGGGTGCTGGGGGTGATAGAGGAGTGGACTAGGGTGTCTCGGAGGGAGCGGTCCCTACGGAATGCTGAAAGGGGAGGGGAGGGGAAGATGTGTTTGGTGATGGGATCACTTTGGAGGTGACGGAAATGGCGGAGGATGATCTGTTGAATGTGGAGGCTGGTGGGGTGAAAGGTGAGGACAAGGGGACCCCTATCGTGGTTCCGGGAGGGAGGGGCAGGGGTGAGGGCAGAAGTGCGGGAGATAGAACGGACACGGTCGAGGGCCGTGTCAACCACGGTAGAGGGGAATCCTCGGTTGAGGAAAAAGGAAGACATGTCGGAAGCACTGGTGTGGAAGGTGGCATCGTCGGAGCAGATGCGGCGGAGACGGAGAAACTAGGAGAATGGAATAGAGTCCTTACAGGAGGCGGGGTGGGAGGAAGTGTAGTCCAGGTAGCTGTGGGAGTCAGTGGGCTTGTAGTGAATATTGGTCGATAACCTATCCCCAGAGATGGAGACGGAGAAGCCGAGGAAGGGAAGGGAAGAGTCAGAGATGGACCATGTGAAGGTGAGGGAAGGGTGGAAATTGGAGGCAAAGTGAATGAAATTGTCTAGTTCAAAAGTACTTCATTGGCTGTAAAGCACTTTGTGACGTCCTGAGGTCGTGAAAGGCGCTATATAAATGCAAGTCTTCCCTTTCTTTCTTTTCCCTTCTCCCACCGAAGGTGATGACTCACGCCAGGGTAGCCATTAGTGGACTTGGGACCCCTGAGGAGTCATTCTTCATCATTCTTCATGAATGATGGAGGGGGGCTGCATGTGGGAACCAGTCTGTTACCATTCCAGGGGTGCTCTGCCTATATCGAACCACAAAGAGGAATAGAAGTAAGAACAGTACAAGGTGATCTGCCCCTTGTATCGCTTCTCCCTCCCTTTCAGATAGGCTGGATAAGATTTGGAAGGCTCCGAGTGGGGAGCGACAGGGGTCGCCATGCTTCCGAACACACTGTGCACCCAATGCTCTGTGGCTTTTCGCACTATCCTTCTCCACATCGCATGATGTGTACCACTAGATTTCTACATGAAAATATTACTGATAGGACCAGTGTCAAAGAGATAGAGAGAGAAAAATCAGAAAGAGAGAAAAAGTCCGAGAGAGAGAAAGAAAGAGGGAAAGAGAAAAAGAGAGGGGGAAGAGAGAGAAAGAGAGAAAAAGTCAGAACGAGAGAGAGATGGCAAAAATTGCAAAAAAATGGTCAGCAAACCTTTGGTCACGAACACACAGGAGTAAGTTGAATCAAAGTGTAACATTGAGACATTGCTGAAGATAGAACTGCAGTAAATGGAGCACAAAACTTCTCATCTGTCACACACCAACAAAACAAAGTTTGCCAAACATCTTTTCATGAAAGCAGTGCCCCTTTAAAGGCCAGCGAGAGACACAGAATTTAGGCACAAGTTACGTGTGAAGAGAGGGTGAAAGGAGGGGCTAAGGAATAATCCCAAATGGAGCAAAATCAGTGACAATTAGAAATAAAAAGGGGCGGGGGGGGGAAGCTAAAAAAAATGTGAAAAATGTAGAAGATATGTAAGGGAGACAGGGAGAAGAGTGAAAGAGATGGACTGATGGCGAGCTATGCGCCAAAGAGAAGGATTTATTAATGGAGAGAGAGGGGGAAGATTTAAAGACAGAGGAAGGAGAGTAACAAAAGGGAGGAGGAGCAGGAGAGACCATTACGTGATCCATCACAATCAGCTCCATTTCCCAAAGGGCTTTTTGTGTCAACCCCAACTCTGTGCCAATTATCTGGCACAGTGAGCAGCATCCACTGAGCTGCCCTGTTGCAGCTGCCCACATCCTCCTCCGCCAACCCCCCCCCCCGCCCCCCACCCCACCACCCTGCTGCTCCCCGTCCAGTGTCGGCTGGTCCGCCGGACTCTGGGGAGTGGTGGGGTCAGGGTTGCACTCTTGACCTCCCGGCTCAGGGTTCCCTAATCACTGTCTCTCTGACTTGATTCCTTTTGCTTTTGTTGCTTTGACACACAGAGCGAGGCCATTGAAGCAGCGAGCTTCCTGCAGTGTGCAGAGAGAGAGAGAGGGAGGGGGAGAGAGAGAGAGAGGGAGGGAGAGGGAGAGAGAGAGAAAGAGAGGGAGGGAGAGAGAGAGACAGAGGGAGGGGGAGAGAGAGAGGGAGGGGGAGAGAGAGAGGGAGGGAGAGAGAGAGGGAGGGAGAGAGAGAGGAGGAGGGAGAGAGAGAAAGATAGGGAGAGAGAGAGAGAGAGAGACAGAGGGAGGGAGAGAGAGAGAGAGGGAGGGGGAGAGAGAGGGAGGAGAGAGAGAGAGAGAGAGGGAGAGAAAGAGAGAGAGAGAGGGAGGGAGAGAGAGAGAGAGGGAGAGAGAGAGGGAGGGGGAGAGAGGGAGAGAGAGAGGGAGGGGGAGAGAGAGAGAGAGAGGGAGGGAGGGAGAGAGAGAGGGAGAGAGAGGGAGGGGGAGAGAGGGAGAGAGAGAGGGAGGGGGAGAGAGAGAGGGAGAGAGGGAGGGGGAGAGAGAGAGAGAGAGGGAGAGAGAGAGAGAGAGAGAGGGAGAGAGAGGGAGGGAGGGAGAGAGAGAGTGAGTGGGGAGAGAGGGAAGAGAGAGATTGCGCGGCCGGACAGCATCTGCTGGGTGACCGCTTCGGCACCGAGACTAATTACCTCCCCAGCCTGCCAAACATGCTCACTGCCGGGACCTGCAACAGGGCAGAAAAAACTGAAGCCTGCACTCAATCGGAAAACCAATCACTTCCAAAACACTAAAGGAGACAGCAGGAGCAGATTTAAGAATCATCTTTATAAATCACACATAAAGAAGGAAAGACTTGCATTTATATAGTGCCTTTCCGGACCTCAGGACGTCCCCAAGCGCTTTACTGCCAGTGAGGTACTTTTAAAGTGTATTCGCTGTTGTGATGTAGGAAACACGGCAGCCAGTTTCCGCACAGCAAGCTCCCACAAACAGCAACTGACCGGGTAATCTGTTTTTTTAGTGATGTTGGTTGGCCAGGATACCCGGGAGGACTCCCCTGCTCTTCTTCGAATGGAGACCATGGGTCCTTTTACATCTGCCTGAGAGGGCAGACAGGGCCTCAGTTTAACGTCTCATCCGAAAGATAGTATTGCTGACAGTGCAGCACTCCCTCAGTGCTGAAATGGGCAGACACATGGCAGATGAAATTTAACACAGAGAAGTGATACATTTTTTAAAATTCATTCACGGGATGTGGGCGTTTCTGGCAAGGCCAGCATTTATTGCCCATCCGTAATTACCCTTGAGAAGGTGACGGTGAGCCGCCTTCTTGAACCGCAGCAGTCCGTGTGGTGAAGGTACTCCCACCGTGCTGTTAGGGAGGGAGTTCCAGGTTTTTGACCCAGCAACGATGAAGGATCGGCGATATATTTCTACGTCAGGCTGGTGTGTGACTTGGAGGGGAACTTGCAGGTGGTGGTGTTCCCACATTTTGGTTGGAAGAATGAGGAGAGGCAATATAAACTAAATGATACAATTTTAAAGGGGGTGCAGGAACAGAGAAACCTGGGGGTGTGTGTACATAAATCTTTGAAGTTGGCAAGACAAGTTGAGAAGCTGTTAAAAAAAAGCATATGGGATTCTTGGCTTTATTAATAGAGGTATAGAGTACAAAAGCAAGGAAGTTATGCTAAACCTTTATAAAGCACTGGTTACATAAGAACATAAGAAATAGGAGCTGGAGTAGACCATTTGGCCCTTCGAGCCTGCTCCACCCATTCAATAAGATCATGGCTGATCTTCTACCTCAACTCCACCTTCCCGCTCTATCCCCATATCCCTTGATTCCCAAAAATGTATCAACCCCTGAATCAATGACTGAGCCTCCACAGCTCTCTGGGATAGAAAATTCCAAAGAGTTACAACCCTTTGAGTGAAGAAATTTCTCCTCATCTCAGTCCTAAATGGCCGACCCCTTATTCTGAGACTGACACTGTGTGACCCCGTGTTCTCGATTCCCCAGCCAGGGGAAACATTTTCTCAGCATTAACCCTGTCAAGCCCCTTAAAAATTTTAAATATTTCAATTAGGTCACCTCTCATTCTTCTAAATTCTAGGGAATATAGGCCTAGTCTACTCAATCTCTCCTCATGGGGCAATCCCCTCATCCCAGGAATCAGTCTGGTGAACCTTTGTTGCACTCCCTCTAAGGCAAGTATGTCTTTCCTTAAGTAAAGAGACCAGAACTGTACACAGTACTCCAGGTGTGGCCTCACCAATGTGCTGTATAACTGTAGTAAGACTTCTTTACTCTTATACTCTAATCCCTTTGTAATAAAGGCTAACCTACCATTTCCTTTCCTAATTGCTCGCTGTACCTGCATGTGAACTTTCTGTGATTCATGTACAAGGACACCCAGGTCCCTCTGAATGCAAACATTTCCCTGTTTCTCACCATTCAAAAATATTCTGCTTTTTTGTCTTTCCTACCAAAGTGGATAACGCCACACTTCCTCGCATTGTATTCCATTTGCCATGTTCTTGCCCACTCAGTCAACCTGTCTATATCTCTCTGCAGCCTCTTTGCGTCCTCCTCACAGCTTACTTTCCCACCTAACTTTGCTTCATCAGCAAATTTGGATACGTTACATTCGGTCCCTTCATCTAAGTCATTAATATAGATTGTGAATAGCTGAGGCCCAAGCACTGATCCTTGCGGTACCCTGCTAGTTACAGCCTGCCATCCCGAAAAAGTCCCGTTTATTCCTACTCTCTGTTTTCTGTCCATTAACCAATCCTCAATCCATGCTAATATATTACCCCCAATCCCATGAGTCCTAATTTTGTGTAATAACCTCTTGTGTGGCACCTTATCGAATGCTTTGTGAAAATCCAAATACACCACATCCACTGGTTCCCACTTATCCATCCTACTAGTTACATCTTCAAAACACTTTAACAGATTTGTCAAACACGATTTCCCTTTCATAAAACCATGTTGACTCTGCCTAATCATATTACGATTTTCTAAGTGCCCTGTTAGCACGTCCCTAATAATAGATTCTAGCATCTTGCCTACTACTGATGTCAGGCTAACTGGTCTATTGTTTCCCGTTTTTTCTCTTCCTCCTTTCTTAAGTAGCGGGGTTATGTTTGCTACCTTCCAATGCTTGGGGACTGTTCTAGAATCTAGGGAATTCTGGGAGATTAATACCAATGTATCCACTATCTCTGCAGCAACCTCTTTTAAAACCCTAGGATGCAGGTCTTCAGGTCCACCGAATTTGTCGCCACTTAGTCCCATTAATGGCCCAGAAATTCGGGTCCCAACGCGTGAGAACGCACGGGGTACTCACGCATGGACCCAATGGAAGTGCCGGTTTCTTGGATGCACTGCGCATGCGCGGGAAACCGGCACTTCCGTTCCTTTGAACGAAGGGGTTCAGAGGTCGAATGCGTGCACGCGGGAGTCTGCGCGTGCGCTTTGAACTTACCCTCACGGAAAAACCTGTAAAAAAAACGTAAGTCTTTAGATTTTAGAAATGTAAAAACCAGGCGTAAGGCCTGCATTTTAAAAGGTAAGTGGTCAATTAATTAAAATTAAAACATTTTTCCCCACAGGTTTATTACTTTTAAATACTTTAAAGCAAGGTAAGTTTATTTTTAGCCCCGTTTTTTTATAAAATTATTTTTTCAAAAATTTAAATTATTGTTTAAAATAGTTATTTCATGTAATTTATAGTTTATTTAAAAAGTGTGATGATTTTAAAAAATTTATTTGAAGGTTTACTACTACTTTGGGGCCGGAGTATTCATAAATTTAGACAGGTCTTCCTGTCAATCTTATGAATGGGCTTTTCCCTCCTCCGATTGGCTGCCCATGGCTCACGTGATCCCAGGGGACGCATCGCACTAACTACGCCCCTGGGACACGCAAGCACAGCGCGCCGGCAACTGGGCCAGGCCCCGGAGCGGAATTCCACAGAGCTCAACTGCCGGCGCGCAAGTTAAGTGCAGGTCGGGGGCTTGCACCCGCGGGAAGCCCCCGACCCAAATTTCTGGGCCAATGTTTCCAGTACTATGTCTTTACTTATACTGATTTCTTTAAGTTCCTCATTCTCTCTGCACCCTTGGTTCCCCGTTATTTCCGGAATGATTTTTGTGTCTTCTACCGCGAAGACAGATACAAGTATTTGTTTATGTGTCTGCCATTTCCTTATTGCCCATTATAATTTCTCCTGTCTCTGCCTCTATTGGGCCCACGTTTACTTTCACTCATCTCTTCCTATTTACATACCTATAGAAATGTTTACAATCTGTTTTTATGTCTCTTGCTAATTTACTCTCATATTCTTTTTTTCTTTCCTTATGAATTTCTTGGTTCTCCTTTGCTGAATTCTAAAATCCTCCCGATCCTCAGGCTTACTACTCTTTTTGGCAACATTATAAAAAAAGAAAGATTTGCATTTATATAGTGCCTTTCACGACCACCTGACATCTCAAAGCACTTTACAGCCAATGAAGTACTTTTGAAGTGGAGTCATTGTTGTAATGTGGGAAACGCAGCAGTCAATTTGCGCACAGCAAGCTCCCACAAACCGCAATGTGATAATGACCAGATAATCTGTTTTTGCTATGTTGATTGCAGGATAAATATTAGCCAGGATACTAGGGATAACTCCCCTGCTCTTCTTCGAAATAGTGCCATGGGATCTTTTACATCCACCTGAGAGAGCAGACGGGACCTCGGTTTAACGCCTCATCCGAAAGACGGCACCTCCGACAGTACAGCACTCTCTCAGCACTGTACTGGAGTGTCGCCGAGCTTTATATGCTCAAGTCCCTGGAGTGGGACTTGAACCCACAACTTTCTATAAGTCTCTTCCTTTGATCTAATACTATCTTTAACTTCTCTTGTTAGCCACGGTTGGACCACTTTTCCTGTGGGGGTTTTGTGCCTTAAAGGAATGTATATTTGTTGTAAATTATGCATTAATTTTGTAAATGCTAGCCATCTACCATCATACCTTTTAATGTAGTTTCCCAATCTACCTTAGCCAACTCGGCCCTCATACCTATGTAGTTTGCTTTGTTTAGATTTAAGATCCTAGTTTTGGACTTAACTAAATCACTTTCAAATTCAATATAAAATTCAATCATATTATGGTCACTCTTCCCTAAAGTCCCCTTTACTACAAGGTTATTAGTTAACCCTTTTGCACAATACTAGATCTAAAATAGCCTGTTCCCTAGTTGGTTCCTTAACATACTGATCTAGAAAACTACAGAATGGTTACATAGAATGGTTACAGCACAGAAGAAGGCCATTCGGCCCATCGAGTTCGTGCCAACAAACTATCGTGCATACATTCCATGAATTTGTCCTCCACACTATTACTGCAAATTTGGTTTGCCCAGTCTATATGTAGGTTAAAGTCCCCCATGATTACTGTATTACCCTTCTTACATGCGCCTCTAATTTCCTGATTTATACTCTGCCCTACATTACGACGACTGTTTGGGGGTCTGTAAACAACTCCCACCAATGTTTTCTGCCCCTTGCTGTTTCTTGGCTCCACCCAAACTGATTCTACTTCTTGATTTTCGGAGCCAAGATCCTTTCTCTCTACTGTCTTTATCCCATCCTTTATTATCAGGGCTACCCCTCCTCCTTTTCCATTTTGCCTATCTCTTCTAAAAGTTAAGTATCCTGGGATATTTAGTTCCCAACCGTGGTCACTTTGCAACCATGTCTCCCTAATGGCTATTAGATCAAACCTATTAATTTCTATCTCCGCTATTAATTCATCTATTTTGTTGCAAATGTTTCGTGCACTCAGATAGAGTGCCTTTAGCTTTGACTTTTTCTATTTTTCCCTGATGTCATCTTAGTCACTGATGCCCTATTACCTTTGTTACTCTCTCTGTCCCTTCCTGACACACGCTGCTTATTTTTACCCGAAACTCTACTCTGCTCTAGAACCTTGACCGTTCTCTTGCTGCTTTTAAATTTACTCTTTCCTGAATCCTCACCCCCCCCCACTTCATTAGTTTAAAGCCATGTCTACTGCCCTAGTTATTCGATTTGCCAGGACACTGGTCCCAGCCCAGTTTAAGTGGAGCCCATCCCAATGGAACAGCTCCCTCTTTCCCCAGTACTGGTACCAGTGGCCCATGAAGCAAAACCCCTACCTCCCACACCACTCTTTCAGCCACGCATTTAACCTTCTAATCTGTTTGTTCCTATGCCAATTGGCGCGTGGCTCAGGTAACAATCCAGAGATTTTTACCTTTGAGGTCCTGTGTTTTTAAATTTGGACCCCAACTCCTCAACTCTCTCAGCAGAACCTCATTCCTAGTTCTACCTATGTCATTGGTTCCTACGTGAACCACGACAACTGGATCCTCCCCCTCCCACTCCAAGTTCTTCTCCAGCCGCGAGGAGATGTCTTTAACCCTGCCACCAGGCAGGCAACACAACCTTCGGAACTCCCGGTCGTGGCTACAGAGAACAACGCCTACCAAAACTACATTCCCTTTCACTCCCCCCACTTGAATGGCCTCCTGCACCATGGTGCAATGGTCAGCTTGCTCATCCATCCTGCAGGCTTTTCCCTCATCCACACAGGCAGCAAGAACCTCATACCTGTTGGACAATGGCAAAGGCTGAGGCTCCTCCAGCAATGCACTTGGGGTCCCCTTACCTGCCTGAGTTGCAGTCACACCCTCCTGTCCCTGACCACTAACCAGACCTGTACCACTACCTAACCTAAGGGGTGTGACGCCTGGATCAAAGTGTCCAGGTAACTCTACCCCTCCCTGATGCCTCGCAATGTCTGCACCTCAGACTCCAGCTCAACAACTCTGAGCTGAAGTTTCTCAAGATGCAAACACTTACTGCAAACATGGTTGTCCAGGATCACAGTGCTCTCCACAAACTCCCGCATGCTGCAGCTGCGGCACACCACCTGACTGCCATCCCTATATGACCTTGTTTTATTTAATTAAATTTGTATTTAAGTAACTTAGTTTAGAGTTTAGGTTCTTGACTACATATTTGATCTAGATTAAGTTATGGATAAATGAAATTAAATATCTCCCTGTAACACAAAGCACTACAAGTAGTGGAAGCAAAAAGCAACACTTCCTTCCCCCTCTTTGAATTCCCACTCTCTCCAAATTCCCAAATTCTGTTTAAGTGCACTTCGTTAAATACCACTCTCAGCTGGAGTATTGTGTTCAATTCTGGGCATCACATTTTAGGAAGGATGTCAAGGCCTTAGAGAGGGTGCAGAAGAGATTTCCTATAATGGTTTCAAGGATGAGGGACTTCAGTTATGTGGAGAGACTGGAGAAGCAGGGGTTGTTCTCCTTAGAGCAGAGGTTAAGAGGAGATTTGATAGCAGTGTTCAAAATCACGAATGGTTCTGATAGAGTAGATAATGAGAAACTGTTTCCAGTGGCAGAAATGTCGGTAATCAGAGGACACAGAGTTAAGGTGATTGGCAAAAGAACCAGAGGCGACACGAGGAAACATTTTTTTACGCAGCGAGTTGTTGTGATCTAGAATGCGTTGCCTGAAAGGGCGGTGGAAGCAGATTCAATAGTAACTTTCAAAAGGGAATTGGATAAATACTTGAAGGGAAAAAAGTTACAGGGCTACGGGGAAAGAGCAGGGGAGTGAGACTAATTGGATAGCACTACGAAAGAGCCAGCACAGGGATGAAGGGCCGAATGGCCTCCTTCTGTGCTGTATGATTCTATGAAATAATATGATGGGCAACACATGTCTTTTGTACAGTTCTCATAGTGACTGGTCACATCATTTGCCATCATTAGAATTATCTTGAGAATTTCGGGAAGGGGAAGGGAATGTTAAAACGGAAATCATTTTGTTTTTCTCATGGGAAGGTCGGGTGAGGAGTGGCAGCATTTAAACATGCCAACTGATTATTGCTTTCACCTCTCCCAACAATCATTGATAAAACACTTAAGTAAGAATTTGGCTGAACGTGGTGTAGAGTTATGCAAGGGATTCTGGGAATGTGGAGCGGGGTTATGTAAGAGATTCTGGGATATGGAGCAGAGATATGCAAGGGATTCTGGGAGTGTGGAGCAGAGTTATGCAAGGGATTCTGGGAATGTGGAACAGGGATATGCAAGGGATTCTGGGAGTGTGGAGCAGAGCTATACAAGGAATCGTGGGAATGTGGAGCAGAGATATGCAAGGGATTCTGGGAATGTGGAGCAGAGCTATGCAAGGGATTCTGGGAGTGTGGAGCAGAGATATGCAAGGGATTCTGGGAGTGTGGAGCAGCGCTATGCAAGGGATTCTGGGAATGTGGAACAGAGATATGCAAGGGATTCTGGGAATGTGGAGCAGCGTTATGCAAGGGATTCTGGGAATGTGGAACAGAGATATGCAAGGGATTCTGGGAGTGTGGAGCAGAGATATTCAAGGAATCGTGGGAATGTGGAGCAGAGATATGCAAGGGATTCTGGGAGTGTGGAGCAGAGCTATGCAAGGGATTCTGGGAGTGTGGAGCAGAGATATGCAAGGGATTCTGGGAGTGTGGAGCAGAGTTATGCAAGGGATTCTGGGAGTGTGGAGCAGAGATATGCAAGGGATTCTGGGAGTGTGGAGCAGAGATATGCAAGGGATTCTGGGAGTGTGGAGCAGAGATATGCAAGGGATTCTGGGAGTGTGGAGCAGAGATATGCAAGGGATTCTGGGAGTGTGGAGCAGAGATATGCAAGGGATTCTGGGAGTGTGGAGCAGAGATATGCAAGGGATTCTGGGAGTGTGGAGCAGCGATATGCAAGGGGTTCTGGGAGTGTGGAGCAGAGATATGCAAGGGATTCTGGGAGTGTGGAGCAGAGATATGCAAGGGATTCTGGGAACCCAAACAGGCCACTGGCAAATACCAGCAACAGCGAGGGAGAGCTGCAGAAGATAATATACAACCCTTGCCAGGGCTAATAGGCTCCTCCCCAACTACATCTTAGACATTAGAAATATCAAAAGTTGTACTAGCTCCATCTGGATCGATCCTTTATCCTCCCCTTTTTTTTAATAGTCCTGGCTGCTGCCCTCTATTACGGAAAGCACAGACAGGTTGTAAACAAGTAGACAGGAGAGGAGGTAAGGCTGGGCAACAGGTCAGAGTGTAGGACACTTCAACTCCCACTTAAGTGAGCACTCTCAGAATTTCGCCCGACTCTTGGCTTGGGTGAGGAGATCCATGTGGCAAAATCTGGTAGGGGTTTGATCTCCTCAGACAGGGACAAGCCCTCTGAGACAGTTCAGGCTGGTCTAATTTAAGAGCATCAGTACGGTTCTGGTCCCCCCCCCACTGATTGCCGTAACAACAAACGATATCTGTTATAAGCAAACTGCTGCTTTTTATTAGCGTTTTAGCTACAATGCCCCTCAATGACCTACGGCAGACTTTTATCCTGTGCAATAAGTATGTGTGTTTTTGATTAGGTTGTGGGTTTGAGTTCAATACAAGGGTTTGAACGCATTATCTAGGCAGTACTGAGGGACTGTTCGATTACCAGAAGTGCCGTCCTGTGGATGAGATATTATAGTAAGTCCTGTCCGCCTGTTTTGTGTTGTTTGGTTGGGACGTTAAACTAAGATTGGTCCGCTTGTTCTCGTGGTTCAGGTGCATGTTAAAGATCCCATTACACTATTTGAAAAGGAGGAGGGAAGTTCTTCTGGTATTCTGGCCATCAGATTAACTTCATCTCATTGCTGTTGATGGTGCAGAATGACTGCCACGTTATCCTATGTAACAACCGTCACTGCGTTCCAAAAGAATTAATTGTGCAAAGCACTTTGAGATGGTCTGATGTGATATAAAAGAAAGAAAAATTTGTATTTATATCACACCTTTCACAACCTCAGGATGTCCCAAAGCGCTTTACAGCCAATGAAGTACATTTAGTGTAATGTAGGAAATGCGGCAGCCAATTTGCGCACAGCAAGCTCCCAAAAACAGCAACTTGATAATGACCAGATAATCTGTTTTAGTGATGTTGGTTGAGGGATAAATATTGGCCAGGTCTCCGGGGAGAACTCCCCTGCTCTTCTTCGATATAACACCATGGGATCTTTTATGTCCACCCGAGAGAGCAGACGTGGGCCTCGGTTTAACACCTCATCCGAAAGACGGCACCTCTGACAGTGCAGCACTCCCTCAGTACTGCACTGGAGTGTCAGCCTAGACTTTTGTGGTCAAGTTTCTGGTGGGGAGAAAAGACAAATCGATTGGAAAGACGAAAAATTAAAAAGAAAGCGACTGGTTTTGAAAGAAACAGACCCCAGTCTGTCAAATTAGGTAACCACACCTCCCCCCCCGACCCTGAACACAGGGGCCCCACAAGGATGTGTGCTGAGCCCCCTCCTCTACTCCCTCTTCACCCACGACTGTGTGGCTGTTCATGGTTCCAACACCATCATCAAGTTTGCGGATGATACCACGGTAGTAGGCCAGATCACCAACAACGATGAGTCAGCCTACAGGGAGGAGGTCCAGTATCTCGTGAAGTGGTGCGCCGATAACAACCTGGCCCTTAACATCAAGAAAACCAAAGAAATCATTGTGGACTTCAGGAAGTCTAAAGGCGGAAGTCACACCCCCATCCACATCAATGGGGCTGTGGTGGAAAGGGTGGACAGCTTTTAGTTCCTTGGAGTCCACATCACAGAAGACCTCTCCTGGTCCCTCAATACCTCCTCTCTGGTGAAGAAGGCCCAGCAGCGCCTATATTTCCTAAGGAGGCTGAAGGGATGTAACCTGTCACCCCTGATCCTCTCTAACTTTTACCGCTGCACAATAGAGAGCATCCTGACAAACTGTATCACAGTATGGTATGGCAGCTGTAGCTACTATGACCGGAAAGCCCTGCAGCGGGTAGTCAAAACTGCCCAACGCATTACCGGCACCCGGCTACCGACCATAGAGCATATATACCAGAAACGCTGTCTACGGAGGTCACGGTCGATCATCAAAGACCCTACCCACCCCAGCCACAGTCTGTTCGCCCTCCTGCCATCTGGGAGATGCTACAGATGCATTCGCACCCGTACGACCAGATTTAGGAATAGCTTCTTTCCCAGGGCTGTCATCCTACTGAACTTCACAAATAAACTCTAAAGCCTGCACATCTGCCAATGCACTTTATTATGGTTATGTTTATGTTAATATACTACAAGCCAAATGTATGTTGAATGTTTAAATGTCTTAATCTAAATGTACACTCTCGGGAGCCGCAAGCCTACATTTCATTGTACTGCACTTGTGCACTAACAATGACAATAAAAGTTGATTTGATTTGATTTGATTTGATTTGAGATTGATCAACAACCAATACTGATTGTGTCTCTGTTCCCTGCAGTCTGGGATAAAACGGACGATAAGTGATATTGAAGTCAGAAAATGTTGGAAATACTCAGCAGGTCAGGCAGCATCTGTGGAGAGAGAGAAACAGAGTTAACGTTTCAGGTCGATGACCCTTGGTCAGAACTGGCAGTAGTTAGAGATATAACAGGTTTTAAGCAAGTGCAGGGGCAGGGAAAGGGGGGAGGAGAGGAAAGAACAAAAGGGAAGGTCTGTGATAGGGTGGAGGGCAGGAGAGATTACATTACAAAAGGGATGATGGTGCAAGGCAAAAGGAGATGGTAATGGGACAAGTAAAGAAACAAAAGATGGGTCGAGAGGAGCTGTAAATGCCCACAGCAGAATCATTACCAGCAGCTGCTGTCCGAAAAAATGGGAGCAGTGGTTATGATCTGAATTTGTTGAACTCAGTGTTGAGTCCGGAAGGCTTTAAAGTGTCTAATCAAAAGAAGAGGTGCTGTTCCTCAAGCTTCCGTTGAGCTTGAGTGAGGTGGGGTGGAGGTTCATAGAAACATAGAAGATAGGAGCAGGAGGAGGCCATTCGGCCCCTCGGGCCTGCTCTGCCATTCAATGCGATCACGGCTGATCATCCAAATTCAATACCCTGTCCCTGCCTTCTCCCCATAGCCCTTGATCCCCTTAGCTTTAAGAAATATATCTAACTCCTTCTTGAATATATTTAATGAATTGGCCTCAACTGTCTTCTGTGGTAGAGAATTCCACAGGTTCACCACTCTCTGGGTGAAGAAATTCCTCCTCATCTCAGTCCTAAATGGCTTATCCCTTATCTTTAGACTGTGACCCCTGGTTCTGGACTCCCCTGCCATCGGGAACATCCTTCCTGCATCTAGTCTGTCTAGTCCTGTTAGAATTTTATAAGTTTCAATGAAATCCCCTCTCATTCTTCTAAACTCTAGCGCATATAAGCCTAATTGACCCAATCTCTCTTCATACGTCATTCCTGCCATTCCCAGGTATCAGTCTGGTGAATCTTCACTGCACTCCCTCCATGGCAAGAACATCCTTCCTCAGATAAGGCGACCAAAACTGCACACAATACTCAAGGTGTGGTCTCACCAAGGCCCTGTACAACTGCAGCAAGACATCCTTGTTCCTGTACTCGAAACCTCTCGCTATGAAGGCCAACATACCATTTGCCTTCTTACCCGCCTGCTGCACCTGCATGCTTACCTTCAGCGACTGGTGCACAAGGACACCCAGGTCTCATTGCATTTCCCCTTTTCCCAATCTATTGCCGTTCAGCTAATAATCTGCCTTCCTGTTTTTGTCACCAAAGTGGATAACCTCGCACTTATCCACATTATACTGCATCTGCCATGCATCTGCCCAATTGCCCAAATCGTACTGGAGTTTCTCTGCATCCTCCTCACAGCACACACGCCCACCCAGCTTTGTGTCGTCTGCAAACTTGGAGATATTACATCTAGTTCCCTCGTTTAGATCATTAATATATATTGTGAATAGCTGGGGTCCTAGCACCGATCCCTGCAGTACCCCACTAGTCACTGCCTGCCACTCGGAAAAAGACCCGTTTATTCCAAATATGTTTTAATGATTTCCAGTGAATGAAACTGTAATAATAGAGTCAAAAGGAATAAAAATCAGTGAGATTAACGGTCCCCCCACACAAGAAAGGACCTCAAAATGCACATTGCCTGGTAACTTCAATAGCTCCACAACCTCTTCTGCTTATATCTGTTACATCAAAACATTCAAGGTATTTAAAAAAATTTTATTCAAAGCAGATGTCAATAACTGAGCCATGTTTTGCGATGGCTGGTATATGTTAGAAGGCATCACTAAGGTATATAATTATGAAGTAAGGGGAAAGAGTTACTGAAGTAAAAACAGAAAATGCCAGAATCAATAAGCAAGGTCAGGCAGCATCTGCGGAGAGAGAAACAGAGTTAACGTTTCAGGTCGATGACCCTTCGTCAGAATTGGAGAGATGAACAGCTTTCAAATAAGTTTAGAGTCAGGGAAAAGGGTTGTGGGGGTGGGGAGGAAAAAAAAGGAAAAAGTTGATGGAAGGCAGGAGTGAATAAATGACAAAAGGGATGATGGTGCGAGGCAAAAGACGGTGGTAATGGGACAAGTAAAGAAGCAAAGGTGTTCTTCTTCTGACGAAGGATCATCAACCTGAAACGTTAACTCTGTTTCTCTCGCCACAGATGCTGCCTGACCTGCTGAGTATTTCCAGCATTTTCTATTTTTATTTTAGATTTCCAGCATCCGCAGTATTTTGCTTTTGTAAACAAAAGGTGTAAATAGTTATAGCAGAATCGTTACCAGCTCTAGTTGTCCTGAAAAATGGGAGCAGTGGTTACGATCGATTAGAAAGAACATAAGAAATAGGAGCAGGAGTCGGCCACACGGCCCCTCGAGCCTGCTCCGCCATTCAATGAGATCATGGGTACCTCAACTCCACTTTCCCGCCTGATCCCCATATCCCTTGATTCCCTTAGAGTCCAAAAATCTACCATAGAGTCATGGAGTCCTAACGGCACAGGAGGAGGCCATTCGGCCCATCGAGTCCATGCCGGCTCTCTGTAGAGCAATCCGGTCAGTCCCATTCCCCCGCTCTATCCCCGTAGCCCTGCACGTTTTATTCCCTCAGGCGCCTATCCAGTCTCCCCTTGAAAACATTGAGTGTCTCCGCTTCCACCACTTCCGTCGGCAGCGAGTTCCACTCACAGCGTAAAAAAGTTTTTCTTCACATCCCCACCTGAATCTCTTGCCCAAAACCTTAAATCTGTGTCCCCTAGTCCTTGTACCATCAACTGGTGGGAACAGCTTTTCCCCGTCTAGCCTATCCAAACCCGTCATAATGTTGTACACCTCTCTCAATTCACCCCTCAACCTCTTTTGCTCTAATCGATCCCAAGCTTGAATATACTCAACGACTGAGCATCCACAGCCCTCTCACAGAATTCCAAAGATTCACCACCCTCAGTGAAGAACTGGAAAATGTCGCAGATGTAACAGGTTTTAAGCAAGCACAGAGGCTGGGAAAGGGGGGAAGGGGAGGAAGGTTTGTGACAGGGTGGAGGGCAGGAGAGATTGAACAGGAGAAGGGAAACAGAAAGCAAAGAAGATGAACAAGTTAAAAGAGACAAGCAAAAATCCCGTCGGAGAGAAGAGCAGAACTTCGTTCACCTTAACGTTAGCTCTGTTTCTCTCTCCACAGCCGCTGCCTGGCCTGCTGAGTATTTCCAGCATCCGCAGTATTTTGCCTTTGAGGAAGCAATCAGGTTTGGATGTGATGTCTCCTATCGGTTAATAGCTAGTCAACACGCCTTATGCAATAAAAACAAAAAATGCTGGAGAAACTCAGCAGGTCAGGCAGTATCGTTTCAGGTCGATGACCTTTCATCAGAACTGGAAAAAAGCAGGAAATGGAACAGATTTTTAAGCAAGGAAAGGGGGGAGGGGGATGAAAGAACAAAAGGGAAGGTCTGGAAGGCGGGAGAGGTTAAGAGACAATGGCCCAGAAATTAGGTTCGGGAGCTTGCCGCGTGTGCAAGCCCCCGATGTGCACTCACCCGGCGCGCCGACATCTGAAGCCTGGGCCTGCTTGGAATTCCTGTCACTGGCCCGGTTCAGATGTCGGCGCGCTGCGCTTGCCTGATCCAGCGGCGTAGTTAGTGCGATGTGCCGGCTGGGATCAGGTGAGCACTGTGCAGCCAATCAGGGGAGGGGAAACTTCATTCATGAGTTTGATCGTAAGGACTGTCAAACTCATGAAAAGTACGGGCGCCCAAAAGACTAGTTTAACTTTAAATAAAATTTTAAAAAACATCCCAATAGTTAAATAAACTATAAATAACTTTTAAAAACTATTTTAAACAACTAATAAAATTTTTGAAAAAAATAATTTTTTAAGAAATCGGGTCTAAAAATAAACTTACCTTACTGTAAAGTCCTTAAAAACAATGAAGCTATGGAAAAAATGTAATAATTTTAAATAATAGACCACTTACCTTCAAGTATCCAGTCCTTACGCCTCCTTTTTATATGTGTAAAAAGTTCAGGCCCTTGCACACGGGCAAACCTGTCAAAAAGAAGGAAGTTCAACGCGTACACGCAGAGTCCTGCGCACACGCATTGGACCTCTGAAACCCTTGGAGGAAATGCCGGTTTCCCGTGCATGCGCTGTGCATGCTGTAATCCGGCACTTCCAACGGGCCCACGTCTGTACTCACGCGTTGGGACCGGAATTACTGGCCCATTAAGAGATATTCAAGGCAAAAGGAGATGGTAATGGGGCAGGTTAAGAAACAAAGGATGGCTCTAGATGAAGTGTAAATTGTGCTGGCAGAATGGAAGACAGCTGCCATGTGGGGGAGAAGAAAAAAAGACAGTCAAAAAAGTGTGGATAAAAAATATACTGTATATATATATATGATAGAGCTTATGCAATGTTCCCATTAAGCTGTGAGGTGGAGGTCCCGCACAGACCGAACACTGGCTTTTCAATGGGACATTTCGCACATGCGCAACATTTTGAATGGGTGACACAGTCAGCTCAAGGGTACACGCAGCCAAAAAAAATTAGGGGGATCATTGATCCTATCTGCATTCATGCATGAAAACATTTTGCTTAGTGAAGTACAGGAGGGATGATGACACCTGTTAGCCCAGCCTCCAGGGGAGGAAAGGGGAAGAACATTTCTGGAGAAAAAACCAAACCAATAAGATCATGGGTACCTCAACCCCACTTTCCGCCTGATCCCCATATCCCTTAGAGTCCAAAAATCTATCATAGAGTCGTGTCTGCACTGTGCTGATATCCAACTAACTGGTTAGTCACACCATTTGGAAACTTTAGCCCAATTTATTCCTTCCTTTGGTGTCCTGGGGAAACTTGTTACCCTGGAGCCAAAGAGAGGGAATGGTGGGGTGCGGGGTGGGGGGGGGGGGGTGATGGAGACCTGTTGGGCCTAGTCTGCACCCTCGTTACACAGTCATGGCATTTCTGAGCCTTCCCTAAATGTACGGAGCCGAACCTCCGCCTTGCAATGGGTGGAGGCCCAGCACAGTGAGACAGGAGAGGACAGCTCCTGCAATGCAAAGGAGCTACTTCCCTCCCTCTGGAAAGTCCCTCATCTCCAGAAGGCCAGGCTGAGAGTCAGGGAGTCACTGCGTGCTTGATCAGGTTGGAAGGGGGGTGGGATGGGGGGTGTTGGGGGCGTGGGGTGGTGGACACAAGTCCCACTGCTCCGAGGCAGTCAGCAGTTTTTAATGGGGTAAAAAGTTAACTTGGAAAGTTCAGCAAATCTTCCTACCCATATAAAATAATCTGTTGTGTGAAGGTATGGACATGGGGGAACAGTCGTTGAATTGTGGCTGTGATGTTTAGGTTCTAACTTCCCAAACCCGCGACCTCTACCACCTAGAAGGACAAGGGCAGCAGGTGCACGGGAACACCACCACCTCCACATTCCCCTCCAAGTCACACACCAACCTGATTTGGAAATATATCGCCGTTCCTTCATTGTCGCTGGGCCAAAACCCTGGAAGTCCCCCTCTAACAGCACTGGGGGAAGCACCTTCACCACACGGACTGCAGCGGTTCAAGAAGGCGGCCCACCACCACCTTCTCGAGGGTGACTAGGGATGGGCAATAAATGCTGGCCTTGCCAGTGACTCCTACATCTGTGGAACGAAATACGTGACGGCCTTGCTAGCGATGCCCACATCATAAGAATAAATAAAACAATGTTTTTAGACAACTGCTCTCGATAGGCAGATCCAGGTCATTGTAGGGGGTCATAAACTACTGAGGTGAATCAAAGGACAGCTGTAACTGATTGTAAATTTCAGGCTGCAGGTCAAAAACTGTATTTTTTTTTTTAAAAGATTGCTTTAGATCTGTAATAAAGTGTCACTTGGAAGCAAGACAGAGGGAGAAGGAATATTATATATATATAGTCTTGCAATGACCCAGACATCAATACTGTTACAAGGCAGGGGTGTGGAAGTGAAGGAAAAGTGCACATCGCTACTGAAAGAATTTCAAAAGAGGTTTGCAAAATCTCCTCAGACACTGAGGGCTGGATTTTACCAGCCCTGAGGAGGCAGGATTGCTGGGAAAATGGGAAAAATTGGGAGCGGGTCCCAACCCCGCTCCCAACCCGCCTTTGAACCATCTTCCCGGGAGGCGGGTCCCCGACTCACGCAGGGACCCGTCTCCTAGCGGCGGGAAGGTGATTAGAGCCAATTAACTGCTTGTTAACAGGCAGTTTAGAGGCTTTTCCCCATTTTCAGCCTGCTGATGCGACCTTCCCGACGGCGGGAAACCCCGCCAGGGTCAGCGAGGCGAGCTGTGGGTCTGTTGCAGTGTAAGGGTGCAAATGACAGCTGCAGAGGTAGTGTGATGGGCGCAATGGTGCACAGGTAAGTATGACAGGTGAGAGAATGTAGTGAGAAATATTTTTATTCTGTTTATATGTATCTGCAGGTGGCAAGATTTGATGTTTCTGTGAAGCCTCATCTGATCGGGAGAATTGACAGATGGCTTCTGCAATCTCACGTGCAGCTGCCATCTGTTTTCTCCTAAGGAGAAAGTCTTTGGTGAGCCTGGGTGCAAGGGCTCACCTTTGGACAGTGATTGTCAGTGTTTGACAGCACCTCAATGCTGTCAAACACTGACAATTCATCTGTCAAAAAATTACGGTGCCTGTCACTTTAACAAAACCAGCAGATGAAGCATCATGCACTGACGTCATCTGACACTGGCTTTCCCTTAATTGGCTGGCAAGCCCGCAGGGCGGGGCTTAACAAGGCCATTCAGGGGAAAATAGCGTTTGCTCGTCAGACGTCACTGGGGGCGGGACTAGAACCCGGAAACCAGCAGTCCCGCCCCCAACGCACCTCCTCCGGTTAGATGCCGGCCTGGGTCTTTCGATTGGTTCTGTGAGGCGCTTTGGGACGTTTTACTATGTTTGGAACTCACTACCACAGGGGGTAGTTGAGGCGAATAGTAGAGATACATTTAAGGGGAAGTATATGAGGAAGAAGGGAATAGAGGGTTACGCTGATAGAGTTAGATGAAGAAAGACGGGAGGAGGCTCGAGTGGAGCATAAATGCCGGCATGGACTGGTTGGGCCGAACGGCCTGTTTCTGTGCAATTCCTATGTAATTCAATGTAAAGGTGCTATATAAATGCAAGTTGTCGCTGTTTCCTAGAAACTAGATAATGCTTTCCTTACCTAGTGAAGGTAGATAAATATCACATTAAAAATAAATAAATCTCAGCAAGGGGGTATTAGCTCTTTACCTTTACTATGCACATGTTTAGGATATGGCAAGAGCCAAAAAATATATCCAACTCTAAAAAGATTAAACTACTTTGCAGTCTTCCTTCTTTACCAGCTATCTCTGTAACAATATTTAATGTTACTAAAAGGTTCTGCTAATTTAAATAAATATACTTTAATTCAGGGTTTTTAATCAGGAGCTGCCTGATTGATTTAATTGGCTCCATTTCTCCTCTCTTTTATTGGTCGATTTTGCTGACTGCTCAAGCTACGTTTACCTATGTCCCGATAGTTCTTCGATCGATGTTCCTCACCTTTGATTTGTACATTCCTTACCCCCTCTTCTAGAATCATAGAAAGTTACAGCACGAAAGGAGGCCAATTCGGACCATCGTGTCCACGCTGGCCAACAAAGAGCTGTCCAGCCTAATCCCACTTCCCAACTCTTGGTCCATAGCCCTGCAGGTTACAGCACCCCAAGTGCACATCCAAGTACTTTTTAAATGTGATTAAGAGTTCCTGCCTCTACCACCCTTTCAGGCAGTGAGTTCCAGACCCCACAATCCTCTGGGTGAAGAAATTTCCCCTCAAATCCCCTCTAGACCTTCCATCAATTACTTTAAATCTGTGCCCCCTGGTTTTTGACCCCTCTGCTAAGGGAAATGGGTCCTTTCTATCCACTTTATCTGGGCCCCTCATAATTTTATACACCTCAATAAGGTCTCTCCTCAGCCTCCTCTGTTCCAAGGAAAACAGACCCAGCCTATCCAGTCTTTCCTCATAGCTAAGATTCTCTACTCCCGGCAACATCCTTCTAAATCTCCTCTGTACCCTCTCTAGTGCAATCACATCTTTCCTGTAATGTGGTGACCAGAACTGCACGCAGTACTCTAGCTGAGGCCTAACTAGTGTTTTATACAGTTGAAGCATAACCCCCTGCTCTTGTATTCGATGCCACGGCTAATAAAGGCAAGCATTCCGTATGCCTTTTTAACCACCTTATCTACCTGGCCTGCTACCTTCAGGGATCTGTGGACATGCACTCCAAGGTCCCTTTGTTCCTCTACACTACTCAGTGACCTACCAATGACTGTAATGTGTATTCCCTTTCCTTGTTACCCCTCCCCAAATGCATTACCTCACACTTCTCCGGATTGAATTTCATTTGCCACTGTTCTGCCCACCCGACCTGACTAATTTATTGATATCTTCCTGCAGTCTACAGCTTCCTTCTTCAGTATCAACCACACAGCCGATTTTAGTATCATCTGCAAACTTCTTAATCATACCCCCTATGTTCAAGTCTAGATCATTGATATATACCACAAAAAGCAAGGGACCTAGTACTGAGCCCTGCGGAACCCTACTCGAAACAGCCTTCCAGTCACAAAAACATCCATCAACCATTACCCTCTGCTTCCTGTCTCCGAGGTAGTTTTGAATCCAACTTGACACTTTGTCCTGGATCCCATGGGCTTTTAACTTCGTGACCAGTCTGCAATGTGGAACCTTATCAAAAGCCTTGCTAAAGTCTATATACACTACATCAAACGCACTACCCTCATCTACCCTCGTTACCTCCTCAAAAAATTCAATCAAGACACGACCTTCCCTTAACAAATCCGTGCTGACTATCCTTGATTAATCCGTGTCTTTCTAAATGAAGATTTATCCTGTGCTTCAGAATTCTTTCCAATTATTTTCCCACCACTGAGGTTAGGTTGACTGGCCTGTAATTACTTGGTCTATCCTTTTCTCCCTTTTTAAACAAGGGTACCACTGTGGCGTTGCCACATTGGGGAAACACTGTGTGTATGTAGATAAACCTGTATAATCCCCTTTTAACTGCTGTATTCCCCTCCCCCCGCAAGACAGTTGCAAGCTGAGAGGAATAAGGCATGTTCAGACTTGCCTGCTGCTGAGAGAAGGAAAACCAATCAGGTTCCAGCAGGTGACCAATCCGTGAGTCATCACAGGTTCGCAGGCTTTACGAATTCAGTACTGTATTGTGAGAGTTGGAGTAAAGACCTATTTCTTGTAGCTCGCTGTGTTGCCTGTTTCTTTACGCGGGAGACTGCAGTCTCCCACACCACATTAGCAGTCCTCCAGCACCACACCTGAAGCCAGAGAGGATTCAAAAATGATGGTCAGGGCCTCTGCTATTTCCTCTTTTGCTTTGCTTAACAGCCTGGGATACATTTCATCCGGGCCTGGGGATTTATCCACTTTTAAAACTGCTGAACCCCTTAATACTTCCTCTCACTATGTTTCATCTAATATTTCACACTCCTCCCTCCTGATAGCAATGTCTGCTTCACCCCTCTCCTTTGTGAAAACAAACGCAAAGTGTTCATTAAGAACCCTACCGACGTCTCCCGCCTCCACACACAAATTACCCTCATGATCTCTAATAGCCCCTACCCTTTCTTTAGTTATCCTCTTACTCTTAATATATTTATAAAACATCTTTGATTTTACTTGCCAAGAATTTTTCATGCTCTCTCTTTGCTTTCCTAAAATCCTTTTTAATTGCACCCCTGCACTTTCTGTACTCCTCTAAAGATTCTGGAGTATTTAGTCCTCGGTATCTGTCATACACCTCCCTTTTTTTCTTTATCCTACCCTGTATGTCCCTAGACATCTAGGAGGCTCTAGATTTGTTAGTCCCACCTTTTTTCTTCAAGGGCACATATTTGGTCTGAACCCTCCGGATCTCCTCCTTGAAAGCCTCCCACTGCTCTGACATTGATTTACCTTCAAGTAGCTGATTCCAGTCCACTATGGCTAAATCCTCTCTGAGCTTAACAAAATTTGCATTTTCCCCAATTTAGAATTTTTATTCCTGGTCTATCCTTGTCCTTTTCCATAACTACCTTAAATCTAACAGAATTATGGTCACTAGCACCAAAATGCTCCCCCACTGATACACCTTCTACCTGCCCAGCTTCATTCCCTAAAACTAAGTCCAGAACCGCCCCTTCCCTTGTTGGGCTTGCTACATACTGGCTAAAAAAGTTCTCCTGGATGCATTTTAGGAATTCCGCACCCTCTGACTTGGTGCTGGTTTAGTCAAACGCAAGCATGACAGATATTTGCCTATAGCTGTTCACACCTTAAGTATGGCAGATAAAACACTGCTAAATGAAAATAAAATGATATTAAATATTCACGAATATTGAGGAGAGTTACAGACTGGACTCTAATTAAGGGATTATAATAGCTTATATTTGGAATGATAGAAACATCGAAGTGAATTACAGATTATAATTTATCATAGATTGCCTGTCTACTCTCGTGCTTGGGTTACTGGGACCTAATGACATATGGAAATAAATGATGGGAGCCGGGGGGGCGGTGGTTGGGTGGTGGAAAGAGAAGAAGAGGGAGAATATTGAGAGCAGTGGGCCTGGGCTAGAATTTCAATCAGCCAATCTATTTCATATTGGCCAATATTTAATCAGTCATCTGCCCCTTTATAAATCAACCACCCTTAGAATCCTGTGTACAGTTCTGCTCACGATGGTACAAAAAGGATATTGCAACGATTAAAAGAAAAGACTTGCATTAATACAGCACCTTTCACGACCTCAGGACGTCCCAAAGCGCTTTACAGCAAACAAAGTACCTTTTTTTAAAAAAAGTGTCGTCGTTGTTGTAATGTAGGAAATGGGACGCAGAAGAGAGCAACCAGGATCGATAGGATTGGATTGTGAGGAGCGATTATGTAAATTGGGCGCGTTCTCACTGGAAAAGAGGTTGAGAGGTGATATGATCACTGTTCTGAGGATTCTGAAGGAACTGGATAATGCAGACCATGACAAGCTGTTTCAATGCGTCCAGAACAGCAGAACCAGAGGACATCGCCCAAGCTTGGGGGGGGAGGGGGGGTGGCGGTAAATTCAAAACTAATCTGGGTAAAGAAAATTTCAGTGAGCGAGTGGTCAATCTATGGAACAGGCTCCCCCAGGAGACAATGGAAGCAGTAAGGATTGATTCATTCAAATAAAAGATAACATTCAGAAAATAACATTTTGGGATACAGTATATGAGTAACTTGAGACATGACGTGTGGTGAGTGTAGTCTGCTCAGGAGGAACAGGTGACTTTGGATCTCTGCTTCCCAGAGCTCTCCACCACTGGGGGGGTTTTCCTCGCCTCGTGTCTGGGTCTATTGCAGACTAATTGATAGAAATTGATTGTTAAGATTAGTCAACAACTCCCATTGTCGTTGTATCATGCGACTTCCAGGATGGTAGAAAGTGAACTAGATGGGCCTCGGTCTTTTTCTGTCTAGCAATTCCTATGTTCCCAATCAAAAATCCAGGCCGACACTCCCAGTGCGGTGCTGAGGGAGCGCTGCACTGTCGGAGGTGCCGTCTTTCGGATGAGACGCTAAACCGAGGCCCGGTCTGCCCTCTCAGGTGGACGTAAAAGATCCCGCGGCACTATTTTGAAGAGCAGGGGAGTTATCCCCGCTGTCCTGGCCAATATTTATCCCTCAATCAACATCACTAAAATAGATTTTATGGTCACTATCACATTGCTGTTTGTGGGAGCTTGCTGTGCGCAAATTGGCTGCCGCGTTTCCTAAATTACAAGTGACTCCACTTCAAAAAGTACTTCATTAGCTGCAAAGCGCTATGGGAGGTCTGGCGGTCGTGAAAGGCGCTGTAAAAATGAAAGTCTTTCTTTTCTTTCACTTTTTTGCTCCTTGATGTCTTCTGTATTTGAAAGTACAATTACACCCCCTGGCGGCAGAGAGTCAAAACTGCACAGTAAAGTTATTTGTTCCCATAATGCTCGTCAGGTCACTTAACATTAACATTCACCTGTTTAAAATTTCTTGACAGATAAAATCAAGGGAGGTAGAACAACTGTGTTTTTTTTTTAAGTTTACCGGCTTTTTCTCAGCCTCTCAGAAAAGAAAGAAAAGAGAACGAGTCTGGCTTGATTTTAAAGTAGGTCCCAAAGATGAAAGGGCATTTCTTATTGATTGATCTGTCAGGAATGTCAAGGTGTGCCTGAAGGTGCAGATGAGTACCACATCAAAAAAAATACTTAAGTGTCCCTATTTCAAAACCAAATTGTTTCAAAGAACTCTGATAAGAACACAAGAAATAGGAGCAGGAGTAGGCCATTCGGCCCTTCGAGCCTGCTCCGCCATTCAATAAGATCATGGCTGATTTTCGACCTCAACTCCACTTTCCCGCTCTTTCCCCATGTCCCTCAATTGCCTTAGTGTCCAAAAATCTATCGATCTCTGTCTTGAACGAATGAGCATCCATCCATCGGGGGTAGAAAATGCCAAAGAAGAAATTTCTCCTCATCTCAGTCCTAAATGGCCGACCCCTTATTCTGAGACTGTGACCCCTATTTCTAGACTCCCCAGCCAGGGGAAATATCTTCCCAGCATCTATCCTGTCAAGTCCCTGAAGAATTTTATATGTTTCAATGAGATCACCTCTCATTCTTCTAAACTCTAGGGAATATAGGCCTAGTCAACTCAATCTCTCCTCACAGAACAATCCCCCTCATCCCAGGAATCAGTCTAGTGGACTTTTGTTGCACTCCCTCTAAAGCAAGTATATCCTTCCTTATGTAAGGAGACCAAAACTGCACACCGTACTCCAGGTGTAGTCTCACCAAGGCCCTATATAATTGCAGTAAGACTTCTTGGGGGAGAAATTTGGTATCGCCCCATTTGGGGCGCAATTATTGGCCGGGCGCAAAGTTTAGCGCCTGGTACTAATTATCGCCTGACTGCAAACTTGGCTTCTATCGCCCCTGGAGGTGATTGGAGCGCTAAATCAGGCGCTACACACCTCTCTTAAGGTGCTAACACGAGGAGCGAGGCGCTAACTCAGAGCACTGGCGAAGCTCGTGATGTCAGTCAGCAATGGAACACAGGCACGCTGGCACCGGCCAGTTCTTAAGGGGAGGGTCGATCTTGCTCTCCATCCACACCCTGCTCATTGCAGCCTTGAATCTCGGCTGGAGAGACCTATACATCAAATCTGCTGGAAAGAACAATGGAGAGGCCCAGGAACGAGCTCAGGTTGCAGCCCCCATTGTCTCTTCTAAATCGATGCAAGATCAAATCAAAATGAACCTGCAAAGTGGCTACTCAATACCCAAAACAGCGTTGAATATCTCCAGAAATCTCTCTCACTCAGAATGCATGGTGCAAAAATGTCGCCGACAAAAAAAGGCAGGAAGCGGTCACCTTTAAATAGCACTCCCCCGTCCCTTCCCGACTGCAAAACGCTCCCCTCAACCTGTCATTGCTAGCGGCAGGCGGTAAGGCAGGGGGCGCCACTCAATATCTGGTCCAGGGCACTGCACGCTCGACTGACATCATCATCTGCGGGCGCAGGAGATCATGGCGGTAGTGTTTAGCGCTGCCACGAAATGTCTGGTCAATTTTGCGAGCGGCGCAAGCATCACCGCGCCCGGGCACTAGTTGCTTTATGCCCCATTAGCGCCCTCTTAAAGGCGCTAACGGGAGACGCAAACCAACCAAATTTTCCCCCCCTTTACTCTTAAACTCCAATACCTTTGTAATAAAGACGAACATACCATTTGCTTAATTGCAGCTTATTTTCCCATCTAGCTTTGTATCATCAGCAAACTTGGGATACATTATACTCTGTTCCCCTCATCTACGTCATTGGAAATAGCTGAGGCCCAAGCACTGTTCCTTGCACTACCCAACTAGTTACAGCCTGCCAACCCAAAAATGACCCATTTATTCCTACTCTGTTTTCTGTCTCTTAACCAATCCTCAATCCATGCTAATATATTACCCCCAATCACAAGAGCCCTGATTTTGTGTAATAACCTCTTATGAGGCACCTAATCGAATGCTTTTTGAAAATCTAAATACACTACAGGAAACTTTCGTTTAACCGGAGGTTAAAAGTCCAGAAAGCTCTATCTACCGGCAAAATTCAGGAGCCGTTTTCTATAAGTTTTTTTACTTCTCATTGCTTTTTTTTTCCCCAGTCAGGCTCTGCAAGGTCTGTAGCTAAGCAACAGCTTCAGCTAGAGACGCTTGCAGCTGCAGCCGACTGTTTTGAAGCTGTTGCTAAGCAACGGGGTTTGTTGATTCACTCGGTGCCGAAAAGCTCTGTATGTTTTAACATTGCCGTTGGTTTATACGGCAGTTTTGATCTAACGGCACCAGCTCGGTCCCGTCAGTGCCGGATACCAGAAAGTTTCCTGTATATCCAATGGTTCACCCTTAGTGACCCTGCTAGTTACAACCTCAACTGGTTCCCCCTTATCTACCCTGCTAGTTACAACCTCAGAAAACTAACATATTTGTCAAACACGATTTCTCTTTCATAAATCCATGCTGACTCTGCCCAATAATTGTGATTTTCTAAGTGCCATGTTACCAAGTCCCTAATAATAGATTCTAGCAATTTCCTTACTACAGGTGTCTGGCTAACTAGTCTATAGTTCCCTGTTTTCTCTCTCCCTCCTTCCTTGAATAGCAGGGTTATGTTTGCAATATTCCAATCAGTGGGGACTGTTCTAAAATCTAGGGAATTCTGGAAGATCAAAACTAATTCATCCACTATTGGATGACCAACTTGAACATCTAGTTTTTCTATTATTTTGTTTTATAGAAGACATTGGGCTAAAAATTGAGTAGCACCCCATTTGGGGTGCTAACTTCGCTGGGGCGCTACTTTTAGCACCACGGCGACGGAAATTGAGTTATTGCACCGCAAGAGGGAATGGGGCGCTAGTGGAAGCTGCGAGGGAATATCGCGGTGCTATGTGCCGTGATACTGCAGGCCTTCCTCCCCTTCTTAAAGGGTAGGGGCCTTGCGCCGGGCTCTTGGAGCGCAGCCGGCACTCGGTGGGGGGGGGGAGGGGGCGGTGCGGATCAGGAGGCCGGGAACAGGAGCGCAGGCAGGTGCTGGCCAGCAACAAAAATGGCCGCCCCCGCACTATGCCTTTAAATAGCGCCTCCCTGGCCGCGGGTAGGCCCCCCTGACCACGTCAGACATAGCATCCAGCAGTGTCAGAGGGCGCTCCCAAAGATTGCGGCCGGGGTACTGCGCACGGCGATGATGTCATCGTCAGCGGCGCAGCACCGCGGGGCGCAACCAGTTAGCGCCGCCGCTAACCTCCTGCTGGATTTTGCGAGAGGTGTGGGTGGCACCGCACCCGGGCACTCGTTGCTTTGCGCCCCGTTGGCGCAAAGCAAAGCAACCGAATTTTTACCTCATTATCTGGAGGAGAGGAATGTACTACTTTGTAGCTTTTAAAAAACAAACTGATTCTGACAGCGTAGGGGAGCGGAGTTTATTTTAACTAATACTATTAACTTGAGAGGCTTCTCTTCAGACAGCCTGAATAACCAAAGGCAGAGGCCAGTACCATACAGAAAACTGTAAAAAAAAAAAAAATATTCCTTCCTGGGATGTGGGCGTCGTTGGCAAGACCAGCATTTATTGCCCATCCCTAATTTCCCTTGAGAAAGTGGTGGTGAGTCACCTTCTTGAACCGCTGCAGTCCATGTGGTGAAGGTACACCCACAATGCTGCTAGGTAGGGAGTTCCAGGATTTTGACCCAGCGACGATGAAGGAACGGCGATATACTTCTAAGCCAGGCTGGTGTGGGACTTGGAGGGGAAATTGGGAGGTGTTGGTGTTCCCATGCGCCTGCTGCCCTTGTCCTAGGTGGTAGCGGTCGCAGGTTTGGGAGGTGCTGCCGAAGAAGCCTTGGTGAGCTGCTGCAGTGCATCTTGTAGACGGTACACTGCAGCCATGGTGCGCTGGTGGTGGAGGGTGTGAACGTTTAAGGTGGTGGATGGGGTACCAATCAAGTGAGCTGCTTTGTCCTGGATAGTGTTGTTTCTTGAGTGTTGTTGGAGCTGCACTCATCCAGGCAAGTGGAGAGTATTCCATCACACTCCTGACTTGTGCCTTGTAAATGGTGGAAAGGCTTTGAGGAGTCAAGAGGTGAGGCACTTGCCGCAGAATACCCAGCTTCTGACCTGCTCTTGTAGCCACAGTATTTATGTAGCTAGTCCAGTTAAGTTTCTAGTCAATGGTGACCCCCAGAATGTTGATAGTGGGGGACTCGGCCATGGTAATGCCATTGAATGCCAAGGGGCGGTGGTTAGATTCTCGCTTGTTGGAGATAGTCATTGCCTGACATTTGTGTGGCGCTAATGTTACTTGCCACTTATCAGCCCAAGCCTGAACGTCATCCAGGTCTTGTTGCATGCGGGCATGGATAGCTTCACTATCTGAGGAGTTATGAATGGCACTGAACACTGTGCAGTCATCAGCAAACATCCCCATTTCTGACCTTATGTTGGAGGGAAGGTCATTGATGAAGCAGCTGAAGATGGTTGGGCCTAGGACACTGCCCTGCGGAACTCCTGCAACAATGTCCTCAGATGGAATGATTGACCTCCAACCACCACAACCATCTTCCTTTGTGCTAGTGGCGACCTTCCCCCCCCCTGATTCCCATTGACTTCAATTTTACTAGGGCTCCTTGCTGCCACATTCGGTCAAATCCTGCCTTGATGTCACCTCACCTCTGGAATTCAGCTCTTTTGTCCATGTTTGAAGAAAGACAGACTTACATTTACATTTATTATACAAGGCTGTAATGAGGTCTGGAGCCGAGTGGTCCTGGCAGAACCCGAACTGAGTATCAGTGAGGTTATTGCTGAGTAAATGTCGCTTGATAGCACGGTCAACGACACCTTCCATCACTTTGCTGATGATTGAGAGTAGGTTGATGGGACGGTAATTGACCGTGTTGGATTTGTCCTGCTTTTTGTGGACAGGACATACCTCGGCAATTTTCCATATTGTCGGATAGATGCCAGTGTTGTAGCTGTACTGGAACAGCTTGGCTAGAGGCGCAGCTAGTTCTGGAGCACAAGTCTTCAGCACGACAGCCAGGATTTTGTCGGGGCACAAAGCCCTTTGCTGTATCCAGTGCACTCAGCTGTTTCTTAATGTCACGTGGAGTGAATCGAATTGGCTGAAGACTGGCTTCTATGCTGGTGGGGACCTCAGGAGGCCAAGAAGGATCATCTACTCAGCTCTTCTGGCTAAGATGGTTGCAAACGCTTCAGCTTTTGTACTTGCAAGCTGGGCCCTGCCATTATTGAGGATGGGGATATTCATGGAGCATAGAAACATAGAAGATAAGAGCAGGAGTAGGCCATTTGGCCCCTCCAGCCTGCTCCGCCATTCAATGCGATCATGGCTGATCATCCAAATTCAGTACCCTGTCCCTGCCTTCTCCCCATATCCCTTAAGCAATATATCTTAACTCCTTCTTGAATATATTTAATGAATTGGCCTCCACTGCCTTCTGTAGTAGAGAATTCCACAGGTTCAACACTCTCTGGGTGAAAAAAATTCTCATCTCTGTCCTAAATGGCTTACCCCTTATCCTTAGACTGTGACCCCTGGTTCTGAACTCCCTAGCCATCGGGAACATCCTTCCTGCATCTAATCTGTCTAGTCCAGTTAGAATTTTATAAGTTTCAATGAGATCCCCTCATTCTTCTAAACTCCAGCGAGTATAAGCCCAATCTCTCCTCATATGTCATTCCTGCCATTCCAGGTATCAGCCTGGTGAATCTTCGCTGCACCCCCTCCATGGCAAGAACATCCTTCCTCAGATAAGGCGACCAAAACTGCACACAATACTCAAGGTGTGGTCTCACCAAGGCCCTGTACAACTGCAGCAAGACATCCTTGTTCCTGTACTCGAACCCCCTCGCTACGAAGGTCAACATACTATTTGCCTTCTTAACCACCTGCTGTATCTGCATGCTTACCTTCAGCGACTGGTGCACAAGGACACCCAGGTCTCGTTGCACTTCCCCTTCTCCCAATCTATTGCCGTTCAGATAATAATCTGCCTTCCTGTTTTTGCCACCAAAGTGCATAACCTTGCATTTATCAACATTAGCCTTCTCCTCCCATTAGTTGTTTAATTGTCCACCACCATTCACAACTGGATGTGGCAGGACTGCAGCGCTAATCTGAGCCATTGATTGTGGGATCACTTGGCTCTGGCTATAGCATGCTGCTTTTGCTTTTTAGCATGGATATAGTCCCATGTTGCAGCTGCCCCAGGTTGGCACCTCATTTTAGGTACGCCTGATGCTGCTCCTGGTATGCTCTCCTGCACTTCTCATCGAACCAGGGTTGGTCCCCGGGCTTGATGGTAATTATAGGACTTCGTCTCCACAAGGGCTGTGCGGTGGTCACTGCTACCAATACGGTCATGGACAGATGCATCTGCGACAGGTAGATTGGCGAGGATGAAGTCAAGTAGGTTTTCTCACCATCTTGCCGCAGGCCCAGTCAGGTAGCTATGTCCTTCAGCTCTCGGCCAGCTCCATCAGTAATGGTGCTACTGAGCCACTCTTGATGAATATTGAAGTCCCCTACCCAGAGTGCATTCTGTGCCTTTGCTGCTCTCAGTGCGTCTTCCAAGTGGTGTTCAACATGTAGCAGTACTGAGTCATCAGCTGAGGGAGGGCGGTCTGTGGTATGCAGTAGGTTTCCTTGCCTATGCTTGACCTGAAGTCATGAACCTTTATGAGGTCCAGAGTCAACGTTGAGGACATTTGGGCCACTCCCTCCCGACTGTATACCACTGTGCTGCTGCCTCTGGTGGAGCTACCTGCCTATGGTACAAGATATACCCAGGGATGGTGATGGAGGAGTCTGGGACTTTGGCTGAGAGGTATGATTCCAAGAGTATGACTTGGTCAGACTGTTGCTTGACTAGTGTGTAGGATAGCTCTCCCAATTTTGGCACAAGTTTCCCGATGTTAGTGAGGAGGACTTTGCAGGGCCAACTGGACTGGGTGGGACGTTGTCATGTCCAAAGCCGGTGGCTAGGTCGATACCTGGTGGTCCATCCAGTTTTATTCTTTGTTTTGTGTAGCAGTTTTATACCACAGTGGCTTGCTAGGCCATTTCAGAAGGCAGTTAAGAGTCAACCAGAGTGCTGTAGGACTGGAGTCACATAAGGTAAGGAAGGCAGATTTCCTTCCCTAACGGACATTAATGAAGCAGAGGTGTTTTTAACAACAATCTGATAATTCGATGTTCACCATTAATACTAGCTTTTTATTCCAGATTTATTTAATTAACTGAATTTACATTCCCTAGCTGCCATGTTGGGATTTGAACTCAGACCTCTGGCTCATTAGCTCAGACCTCTGGATTACTAGTCCACTAACATAACCACTATGCTACCATTCCTGAATTAGCAGACTTGCTTCGCTCATCTGCAGAAACATCTTGCACCAGTGAAGAAAGTAGATTATTCATCCCAGCTCTTAATATGGGCACTGGAGTAGGGCTCATTGGTCAATCGGAATGGAAAACTGGCAAAACTTTAGGACTCAAGAGCAGATGGACTCAAAGCCATGGCAGCAGGACAGAGACTAGATCAAGGATTCTTCTTAGAGCAGTGACAGTAAAGGAGAGATTTAATTGAGGTGTTCAAAATTAATAACGATAGCGTGAATAAGGAGAAATTGTTTCTAATGGCAGGAGGCTCGGTAGCCAGGGGACACACCCATGGCCCTAAACACAGTCAATGGTGCCCAGAAGATGGAAGGGACTTTCCTAATTGAGTGGAGCTGGACAAACGAGAAACACATTTTCCAGCTTCTATAACACTTTACAGCCCAATGAAGTGTGTTTGAAGCGTAGTCACTGTTCTAATGTAGGAAACGCAGCAGCCAATTTTCACATTGGTTTAACGTCTCATCTGAAAGACGGCAACTCCAACAGTGCAGTATTCCCTTACAGTACTACACTGAAGTGTCAGCCTAGATTTTCTGCTCAAGTCTCTGGAATGGGACCTGAACCCACAACCTGCCAACTCCCAATGGAGCCACGGCCAACACTGTAGTCAAGGCTGAACCTAAACACAAAGAACCCACACGGCACTCAAAGAACCCACACTTCACTCAATTTTGTGCTGCATTTTTATTTTTTATTTTAAATGAAGAAATACATCTCTATACAAAATAGCTTCTGAAAATTACTAGTGTACAGACACTATGAAAAAAACAGAACTCCATCTGTGAGCCGCAGAGTACAGCTTGCGAAAGCAACAGTTAAACTGTGAGGAAGGGAAAACTACTATGACGAGTTCACCAACAATGAAAAAAAATAATAATAGTTTAGCAATCTTCTTGGCGGAACACTAGGTGCATTCACGTGAAAGCTTTTTCCAATTCTTGCTTGTCCACAAATAACCCGCCCAACCACAATCGGCGACAGCTTGATTTCACATTCAGGCAGGTAAACAAACATTTTAATTCCTGAAAAGAGTGACCGTTGCGACATCTTTCATGTTTTAAAAACTTTGATTCAGTAAAAGCCAGTTAATGATCACCCTGTTAAATGGGAACAGGTCATTCCAGCACCAATTCATTCACATGGAAAAATAAAAAAACACTGGTTTATAGAAAGAACTTTAGGCTGCAGTTACTGTTTTATAACCACTATTCATGCAATGTGGCAATGGAACCATCAGTGTATTAGCGGACAAAAGCATTCAAAACAGAAGCAACACAGTCAAAGGTTTCATTAAACATAGTTGGTTTAAACACACTGAAAACAGAGCACTCATGAAAGCCCCAAGCAGATATTGTATCTAGCACCATTGAGCAGCTTTCATATAACCTGCTGCTGCCATATTAAAAAGACCCAGTGTTTATGGAGTTCAACGGGCCAATTTCCCACCTGGTCATCTAATGCAAACCTAAAAATGGGTTAATGCCGTTAGCACATAAAAATGTTCCGGTCAACCAGGATGGGCATATATAACTTGTAATATTTTCTTAATAGGAATGTTTGGAATAAAGGCTAAAGTTGTTTGGCTGGGGAGGATTGGGGGGGGGGGGGGGGGGGAAGGGATAGAAAGAGTCTCATTCTGCTGTATTATAAATGCACCCAAAGAGACAGTAAACTTAAAGAGTATGCTATTAATGGGAAGGGCAAATCAGCCTTGTGTCTCTCAATACCGTACAAACCAGCAAGTATGAACCCTAGCATTCCTGGACCCCGTGTACAAGTGACGCAAATGCACGCGTACATTTGAAGTGCATTTCATAGCGCGACTCAGGTGAGACGACACAGGCAGTGGAAGTGTATTGTACCAAATATATGGCAAAAAGGTTACTCCCTGCGATAAGCTGCACATCTTAGTTGGGTTCAAGTTTTCTTCTCAACCCAATTTCTTACGATATTGGCAATAAAAATAAGACAGGATCCGCGATGGTGTTATCAATGTCTCAAAAACTCAAAGAAATTGGCTTTATGTAAATGCATGGCAAAAAGAAACTCAAATCAGACATCACAATATATACTACAATCTACTATGCAAGCACTTTCATGGTTAGTCAGTTTACATCTTATTTCTACTATGTAAAATTAATTGGGATAACTCTCTCCCTACTACAGACATGCAACTAGTTGGGGTAACTCTTTGGGTGGGAAAGACCAGGCTAGCTATTTTCTTTCCGATGCTCTGAAGCAAGAATCTGCCGCATTTACTCTCTACAGCAGGAAACTCATTTAAAAGAGCAGCCCCTTTTTCAACAGTGGCCAAAACTGGCTTTTATACAGAGAACTCACTTTCCTAAATCTGTTTACTTACGTTCTTAACCTGTAACTTTTCTTGACTAAAAATCAATTTTGAAACTCCCTGAACTGTAGTGCCCAGCACAGCACTACAAGAAAGCAGAGGGGGGCAGAGCTTTGAGGAACTCCAATTCAATGACAGGTCCACTGGAAGGGGGAATCACAATTGCTCAATCTTCATTATACCACCACCCCCACCTCTTCTTACCAACAGAGGAGGTGTTGAAAAGGAAACAAATCTAAAAAGATGTTGTTAATATTACTAGAACTGCTACCATGTAAGCAGAATAGCTCCTTTAACTTCAGTTATATAAATTAATCAGTAACCATAACCAATATTTTTATATCCAAATTGGTGAAGGCGAGGCAGGCAAATTACAAGCAAAGCTCTATGTCCTGCAGAGACTGCATTGGTCGATCACCACTGGAATTCTAATGGCTTTCAGTTTCAAGAGCGTGCTCTCCCCCCTTCCCCCCCAAAAAAAGTCAAACACTGCAGTACCACCATGCATATCAAAACGTGGGGAAAAAAAGAAATTTACATGACAGCACATTTCAAATTGAAGCCTGGAACTTTCTGGGAGATCCTCTTTGTAAATTACTTGATAGATGTGTTAAACCAATTACAGTACATCCAAAGTAAAAAAACTCAAATACCTGGAACTCCTGAAAAAATATTAATAAACTTAATAGAGCACAGGCAACTGAGTTTACAATACATGTTTTGCAAGGATACATTGTTCAGCTCTGCCATAGTGGGTCAACCATTTCACAATTAGAAACGTTTTCCAGGACAGGAAGAACAGGTTGTCTACAGGACCCAAGAGAGAAATGCATGCGTGTGCATTTAACACAAGAGCTATGCATTTCAAATGCAGCTCTCTGCTCCTTTCCCAATTCCTACTGGTCACACGGAGGAAATCTAATTACCCACACTTCAAGGTTAATGTGATTTACAAATGTGTTACCTCGTCAGTCAGCGGTGAAGTTTCAGTCACTCTTAGGCACTTGGTGTGGGTTTTGGAGGGGGGGAAAAAGGGCATTTAAACGTTAAATAAAAAAAAATTAAAACAGTAAAATGCATTTGTACTTTCGAAAGCGCTTCTCATAGCCAAAAAGTTTACAACATTGTATCTCTCACACTTTTGTTTTTAATAAACTGATGAAAAATATTTTCAGGAATTGTTGAAGTCTATGCAAACACAAAAGATTCAATTCATGGAGGTAATCCTCCATCATCTCGTTAAAAACTCAAGCACAGGAGTTTTACAATGGAGAACCATAGGATTCTGACTCCCGATCCACCTGCAGATGAAGTGCCCAGATCTGCTTTAGTAAAGCTCGACTCTTCGAGTGAAATGGTTACAGACTGAGTCAATAAACTGTTCACATTAAACGGCTCAAATTCCAGCATGGCACAAAACTTGAAACACATGTTCTATTTTATAAAAAAAAATGCACATGTGACTGGCTCTCAGAACCTGCTTGCCCAGTATAGCAAGCAGCTCTTTGATAATTTGCTACTATGAATAAGTGCCAAAAAAAATTATGTAAATCTTAAAAATGGTACGATCATTACTGACCTGTTTGAATGCGTTAAATCTGAGGAAGAGCCTGTTTTTTTGAACATGTTGCCATACACATCTCACGTTGCCACAACACATCTCAGATCATAAAAGCAACAAAAAGATTTTTCTTCATGTAGTTTTGAGACACAATTTAAACTGGACATTTGATTGGTTACACAGAGATTTCAATTTACTTATCACATGCTTGGAGAATATCCATCCCACACACCTGTTCCAGAGGGATTTAAAAGTGACATATGTTGGAGGGCCAACAAGAAAATGCAGACTTTTTGCACTAATCCAAAGGAGGAGGTTTTAGATTTTTTTTTTTTTTTTTAATACATTTCCTAATGGTAGCTCTGGGGAAAGGAGGAGTTATTTGCTTGCACACTCAGGATGCGTAATGGAACTGCAAGTGCTAGAAAAAATGTTTGCGCCCAATGGTCAAATGGGTCAATGTAGACAACTGTACAAGACAAACGCCAGGTTCCTAGCTAAACAAGAAGAGGGGAGTCGTAAACCCACTTTGCCATGCTTCATGGATGCATAATGGCCGTGCAGTTTGCAAGCCCATGAGCCATGCAGAAGCACACAGTCTGCTTTTTCCAAGCAGGAGCAAACCACCTAGGAGTTTCAATCAAGATCAAATATACATGAGTTCAATCAATGTCAAATATGGATGAGGTTTCCACTGTGGATTTCAAATTGACTGGGAACTGATTTAACATGGGTCAAGTGGTGACTCATCCCAACGGCAGCAGATCTTAAATCCCACCCATTTAAGGTTTGATTCGAAACCAGCGCCAAGTGGAACTGTCACGTGCCCTAACATGACACCCACCAGTCACGCATAAACCATTTAGTTCTGAGGCAAAATAAGTCCCGAACAGTCCCTGACAGTGGCACAAACTAGAAGTAAATAGTCAAATTAATATCTAATGCGTCAAAAAGCAGCACACAAACAATGGAAGCAACTGGGAAAAAGAACTCACAGAAGCTTTTGCCCCTTTTCCAGGTCGCAAGATGCCCCAGAAACAAAGCTCTGATTTTTTTGTTGCTATTAGAAAGAAAAGAACTGGATCACGTAGATTAGTGCCCTGAAATCAATAATGGCATGGCCTGGTACAAGAGTCCAGCAATATTAAATCTCTCAATACCATCACTAACCTAAATTCACAAATAATGCCCGTATGACTGAACAATTGGTCAACAAAATTTTTAAAAATCTTTTCACAATTGCAAGGCAGTTTAAGAGCAAAGGTAACAGGAGAAATAAAGGTTCTCAGAAGGGGGGGGGTGGGGGCGGGGGAAAAACTGTTTCAACTAACATAACTGTTGCCAACACATCAGCAGTACTCCGCCAAGATGCACTCGCTGCATGACCAGTCAGTCCGCAGTGCATCGTCATCACTGGTCGAGTTCTACCAGACTCCAGATTCAACAATGATCAAGTCTTATAGGACAGGTTTTAAAAAAAAAAAATCTACAGCCTTTATCGTCCAACTTCACCATATACCACGATCACCTGTGTCCAAAGAACTTTTTTAAATGTTTCCACGGAGGAAGCTGCAGCCAGCGAACAGATGACTCTTCCTGTAGGTGTTTTTTTTTTTTCCTCGAGAGTGTGTGTGTGTCCTGGTTATTTTTGTGTTCTATGGCCCCGGGAGTGGTAGCAGTTCTACCGATTCAGCCTCAGCTTTATCGAGTTTTTAACTACTGGAACAGGGTTTACAGGAAGGGAAGAGACATCAGAAAGTTCCGTGCTCGTTGGTTCCTGTGTGTAAAAAAAATAAGATTAATTTATGCATCAGGGAGGTGGCAGATAATGATGGTGCTAGCAACTGTAAACACTTGCAACCAAGTATTCAAAAGGCTCAGTATAGTCAGACGAGTATACAAAAACTTAGGAATGTACAAGACTTGAAGCGACCACTGTAGTCCATCTGACCAGCCCCAGAGTTTAATAGCCAGCCACTGATTCTTGCATCAAAATGATCAAGCTCCTTATTAAATTTGCTGCCACTATCTACCTCCACTGTCTCCCTAGACAGCCTGTTCCACACATTCACCATCCCCCATGTAAAGCAGTTAAATCTAAATGGTTTGCTCACCTTCCCTCTTCTGATCTGGCATCAGTGGCCCCCGATTAGTGTTTGTGGTTATGTTAATACAATTTATCAGGATTGTTTATCTACGCCCTTTATTCAACTTTTAAAAAGACAAGAGGGCAGAAGGAGGGGAAAATATTGGGGAAAAAAACAAATTAAGTTACACTGTAGTGAACTGTTAATGGTGGAGGACACTGGAAAAGTCCCAAGTGGGCTCTTGTGCATCGTAGGGTAGTGCTGTAGGATCAACTTACAATCAACGAAGGCGGATTTCAGTATTATCAGCTTGTTGGCACCAGTTAGAGATATCAATCAGGAGAGGAACAAGGGCAGCACTGGAACAGAGCTCAGTACACCATTACTCCTCTCGTATCCGAGAATGCTCTTCCAGCACCGCTCTCGCTCTCCCTTCTAGCCTACCATCAGCTTTTCCGTGCTCCTACAATGTTAATGAATTTAAAACCCAAGCTTGGCACCATCTAATCACATCTGCTGTAGAGCAAAAATGTAACCTGCGTGTGGAGGCGGAAGACATGGGTATGGCTCTTAATGAATACTTTACGCTTGTTCTTCATAAAAGAGAGGGGCAAAGCAGACATTGTAGTTAAGGAGGAGGAGTGTGAAATATTAGATGAGATAAACATACGGAGAGAGGAAATATTAAGAGGTTTAGCATCTTTGAAAGTAGATAAATTGCCAGGCCTGGATGAAATGTATCCCAGGCTGTTGAGAAGCAAGGGAGGAAATAGCAGAGGCTCTGACCATCATTTTCCAATCCTCCCTGGCTAAGGGTGTGGTGTCGGAGGACTGCTAGCATTGAAAGGCATGGATTAATCAAGGACAGTCGGCATGGATTTGTTCAGGGAAGGTCGTGTCTGACTAACTTGATTGAATTTTTTTGAGGTAACAAGGAGGATTTATGAGGGTAGTGCGTTTGATGTAGTCTACATGGATTTTAGCAAAGCTTTTGACAAGGTCCCATATGGCAGATTGGTCAGAAAAGTAAAAGCCCCTGGGATCCTAGGGAAAGTGGCAAGTTGGATCAAAATTTGGCTCAGTGGCTGGAAGCAAAGGGTAATGGTCGACGAGTGTTTTTGTAACTGGAAGGCTGTTTCCAGCGAGGTTCCGCAGCCCTCAGTACTAGGTCCCTTGCTTTTTCTGGTATACATCAATGATTTAAGACTTAAATGTAGGGGGCACGATTAAGAAGTTTGCAGATGATACAAATATTGGCCGTGCGGTTGATAGTGAGCAAGAAAGCTGTAGACTGCAGGAAGATATCAATCAACTGGTCGGGTGGGCAGAAAAATGGCAAATGGAATTCATTCTGGTAGGTAATGTATTTGGGTAGGCCTAACAAGGCAAGGGAATACACTATAAATGGGAGGTTACTGAAGTATAGAGGAACCTTGAAGTGCACGCCCACAGATTCCTTAAGGTAGCAGGGCAGGTAGATAAGTTGTTTAAGGCAGCATACGGGATACTTTCCTTTATTAGCTGAGGCATAGAATATAAAAGCAAGGAGGTTATGCTCGAACTGTATAAAACACTAGTTAGGCCACAACTAGAGTACTGCATACAGTTCTAGTCACATTACAGGAAAGATGTGATTGCACTAGAGAGGGTACAGAGGAGATTTACGAGGATGTTGCCAGGACTGGAGAATTTTTAGCTATAAGGAAAGATTGGATCGGCTGGGTTTCATTTCTTTGGAACAGAGGGTAGGTGGGGGGGTCTGGAACACTCTGCCCGAGGGGGTGGTAGAGGCAGAAACCCTCAACGCATTTAAAAAGTGCTTGGATATGCACTTGAAGTGCCGTAACCTACAAGGCTACGGACCAAGAGCTACAAAGTGGGATTAGATTGGATAGCTCTTTTTCGGCCGGCACAGACACGATGGGCTGAACAGCCTCCTACTGTGCTGTAAATTTCTATGATTCTATTTTATGGTTGATCTCATCTCTCTTCAACCTTGGTAGCTTTCAGACCTTAAACTTTGGTTCATCAAATAAAGTAAAAACAATTTGGAACTTCCGGGACTTGGGAAAGTCCGTTTCTGGTCGCATGGCACAGAAATCGTGTGTTCCAACCCACTGCCAACACAGATTTACAGCCAGCCACCATTTCCTACTTGGCAATCATGCACCGATGTCAACTGAAGCTCACGTACTTCCAATGGGAGTGAAAAGACAAGGCCCTGGGCCACTGTTTCACCAGTTGCAAGAGCTCTAATCAGAGATCTAGCAGCAAGTAGTCTGCCGTTTGGCTCCAGATGGTGCACAGTGCAAGGGGAGAAAAACAGATTACCGTAAAAGTTGAAGAGACTCTGCTTGGCTCAGCTGATCGACTTCTAGCCTGGCACTGTGCAATACAGAACAGGGAGGTCCCAGACTTGATTCTTGATACCTCAGTTAGGTTGGGCAAAAGGGCACAACAATTGGCCTCTGTGCCCCTGAGGTTTTTGGGGGGTAATGAAGGGGAAAGATAGCCAGGGTTACTGCTCCTAACCATTACCCCGGTTAGGTAATACACACGTGGGAATTGGCGGGGCCAGGCTTAACTGTGATGTCCCTCACAGTTACAAAGCCTGCAGACACTCACTGCCTATGTACATAAATGAAGAATGGCCGTTTAAGAGGTACTAGTGGGTGGCCCACGTCTGTGGAACTGTACTCCCAAACATGAATTAGTGCCTACAGGAGGGGAGGGAGAGAATTATTAAAGCAGGCCCCCCATCTGGTCGCAGTAATCCCCAGAGCTGGTTGTGTATCTCTGGTAATTAAATTCCACTACCTATCTTGAATACTTACCTGTGAGACAGAAGCCTTGGATGGGATTGGCGTCAGCTTTTCTTCAGGCTCAAGTTCCTGCACAAAAAAGGAAGCCAAATATAGGTTAGCACTTACCTAAAATGTATTACAGAATTATATTAACACCTTGAACAGTATACACAAGATTAGAATAACCCATTTTTTTTTTTTTTTATAAATACAAGGCCTCTATTTTTCCTGCTTTCATAATTTCCAAAGTTTTGAAAAAAGTATTTCTGTAGCAAATCCAAATTGGTGAAGTTTAGAGAACATTTTGAAGCTATTTTTCCACACAACTAGTATTAAAATTCAACTGTTGATATTCCACTGGAAGCTGTGTCTTACCTTCACATTTTCATCCATTTTTCTCTCGCTGACAGGACTTTTCGAACAGTCACCCTGCTCCTTCACAGAGACGGATCCCTGGCAAGCAAGAAACATATTCAAGTTGCATTGATTGTTCAGTTGGTTTGCTCTAAATTCCAGCTTGTATAAATAGACTATTTAAAAAAAAAAGCAGAACTGGGCTTTGAGTATTTTTCCACCTTTCCCAGTCTTCTCTTAAGAAAAACAATTTGCATTTTGAAGCAACCCTAATATAGGGAAATGCTGGGCGAGATGGGAGTGAACCAAATGCACAGTTCACGAGGTAGGCATTTGAAGGAAGGGAAAGAGGTAGCAAGGCAAGGTGGGTTAGGGACAAAGTTTCAAAGAGTAAAGGTGTAGTGGCTGAAAGAACTGCTAAAGATAGTGGAGAGAAGCAAACAGGAGGCATGCAGCAAGTCAGAGAAAAGCTTCAATATGGGCACAAGTTTAACAGCCTGTATAGGGAATCGACCACTTACATCCAGTTTCTTTCTCTTTGGTGAACCTTCCGATGTCTGTGTAGATGTTCTCTTCAAGTTCTGTGATGGACTTGGATCCATTGTTACGCCATTTGTTGCAGGCTCCTAAACAAGTAACAGAAAACGAGAGAGGTGAGCTTCCCGTTGATTGTTGTTCCTTTTGTAGGACAGGATGAATAACTGCCACTATAAAATAGGTAAAACCCAAGTCTATATCTGAGAACACAAAAACCTATGTATTCTTGGAACAGGTATTCACCTTAATTGCAATGCAATCTATTGTCCACACATCTGTATATTGGGTGGGGGGAAAAAATATACCAACTTTTGAATGTCACAAACATATGAAAGATTTCAGCACTTAAAATTCTGGTGCATCAAAATGGGAGGACATAGGGTTCGGAAAATAAATAGAAAACCTAGAATGCATTGCCTCAATGTACAAAGACCGTTTTTATCTTGGTCCTGGGACTACTTCGTTTCCAGTGGAATCTCCTGAACAACATTGAAATAAGCCTCCCCTTGTTAACCTACAATTAATGTAACAGACATACAGGTTGACTATCCCTTATTCGAAAACCTTGGGACGAGCTGGGTTTCGGTTTTCGGATTTCAAAGGTATTATTTCAGACTGGAAAACTCTGAACATTAAATTAATTTGGTAATTAGTATTTGTATTTAATATAAATTTTAAAAGTTCAGGCTACCTCTTGCGACTGTTCCGTGTCTCATTCCCCTTCCTGCTTCTCTGTGCTGCCGCTCCCAGTCTGTTTACAGCTTCCCCTGCTCCGTGTCTCATTCCCCTTCCTGCTTCTCTGTGCTGCCGCTCCCAGTCTGTTTACAGCTTCCCCTGCTCCGTGTCTCATTCCCCTTCCTGCTTCTCTGTGTTGCCGCTCACAGTCTGTTTACAGCTCCCCCTGCTCCGTGTCTGAATTCCTTTACTTAGCGGGGGTCTGGGGCTCGACTGCCGCCGCCAGTTGTGGGAAAGCCGGATATCGGCTGACTCCTACGCTAAGCTGGCCCGCAAATCAGGTCGGGGGGGGGGGGGGGGGGGGGGGGAAAAAGAGAAAAGAATATCGGACGGGCCGCTGCAGCTATCGGACGGGCCGCTGTATTGTTGGGTTCACTCTCCCGGTACCTCCTTCACACTGCCCGGCTCGGCCTGCAATCTCCTACCCAGGAGGGAACTCTGTGACCCTCTGCCCTGCTCACAGGGAAAGGCAGAGCTCCCTCAGTCACACTTAACATCGAGAGCGACGGCCGGCATGTCGACAATCTGCAGGAATTCTTGTTCTGGGCCCCGGAGGACCACTCTGGTCATGTTTTGCGCCACTCAGGTCATGTCGTGCGCACGACTTACGCTGAACAAAAAAACTTTCGGTTTTCAGAGGTTTTCGGAAGTTCGGATAAAGGATAGTCTGCCTGTAATTAGATTTACAGGGTTTTTTTTTTTTAAGCAATTTCCCCATTGTACAACGTATCTACAATTATCCACAATTCCTTTTAGTATGAAATTAAAATCTGGATGAAAAGAATCTCTCAATGGCAGAGCAAGTTATTGTAACAAGGAGGATGCTAGGAGTGGAGCGTGAATTGTGTTTCTGTATTGAGTGCTCGATTATGCTGCTGTAATCAGCTTTTATTCTGCTAATCCTTCATACAAGAATTGAAATTTTATGGTAAAAAAGTAGTCAAGTTAGATGCACCTTTTAGGTGTTTGTTGTGGTCAACAAGCACCAATTAACAGCATCCTGGACACATGACCTAATTTCAGAACAGTCCAAGATGATGATTTCTAAAGCCATCCTCTGGACAGATTAAAAAAATAGCCATTCAAGTTTGCCAGATCCAGCATACAACACATAACTACTTCCTTTCTTTAGCAAACCAGCTGACAAGTGTTTTTAAAATGAGAACTATACATTTTCAACAAATACATCGCAGATTTTGGTCTGTGAAAGATGAAACTATTGAGTTGGGGCCATAGTTTGACAAGTGGAGCAAAATAATGACTAAGTGTGGGGTGCAGAGTAAAAGTCCCTCTATTAAACAGTTTATAACAAGTAAAAAGAAAAACAGCTACCCTCCAATCTCACAAGCTCCATACCATGCTAGTGCTTTCTCTCAGCTAACCAGCAATTCTTTTTGTTCAGCTGGGCATTCAACACACCAGAAACCCATCACCATGCTTTCAAGAGACTATTCTGAACTACTGAATGATCCACGTAAGCAGAGTTTCTATTTGCCTCCTATGGAGTGCAGGCACTCTTCCCATGGAGACGCAGAGATTTTACGGAGCCCAACAAAGTTAGCAAATAGTTTGTAAGAGCCACAGTGCAACACGGTATGGATAAGAGTTTAACTGGCTAATAAATCCAAGGTTACCAGCACAGAGCACTGGTAAATTTTTCACTATTTGTCCAACTTATGACCACCCCCATCCACTGACTGAGGGTTACCTAGAGCAGAATGGGAAGAATCCTAGCCAGTGCCCCCCCCCCCGGCGCCAATGACTGCTACTTCCTAGATCAGATTATTGAGCCAGTTTAGCTGGTCAGTCATTAACCAAATCATTAACATCCTTGAGCATTGCAGATTTGCCTGGCTCAGGTATCAGATTGTCAACTTTGCTACAGAGAACCAGCTCAGTTCCATTCTCCCATTACAAGGCTTCTTTCTCTTTTCCCCCACCGCCCCCCACCTTCCCAAAAAGACAGCAAAGTAAACTGCCTTCATGCTAACTAGCAAAAATGGCAAGAAAACAAACTAAAGTAGAAACAAATGTTATCTTCGAATAATTGAAAAAGTACTTGAGTTGAGATCCTTCAACTGTGGGAAATACAGAAAATCAGCACAAAAACAGGTGTACAAACCTCTTTCTTTGCGGATTCATTTGTAGGAGGCGATGTCGGTCTCTTTCCCCCTGCGGCAACAGGACTGAATGGTTTTGTGGTTGCACTTGGAGGCAGATTGCTAACACATGTAGACAAAACCCGGTTAACTACTGATTTTGGCTGTGCAGTAGAAGCAGATATGGGAGAGGCCTGAGGAATGTGTTCACTGGATGACGAAGATGAGCCTAGAAGAGAAAACAAATCCACGCTAGTTATTTTACTATTCACATAAACTGGGCTCGAAATAATAGCATTCTTTAAGTGGAACCATTGTCTTTCAATTTCTACCAAAAACTGAAGCACCCAGTCTTTCACGGCATCCAGGTATGACCCTCCTATCTTTAAGTCAGTTCATAACAACATAAAACGTCCCAGGGCACTGCACAGGAGTATTGCAAGACAAAAAAATGACACCGAGCCTCATAAGCTAAAATGTTAACCCATACGAAAAAGTGTCTAGTGTAATTGAGATCTTCCTCATTCTTGGAAAACAAGTTCAACCTCCACATGCAAATAGGATAATGCTGCCCTTAGACAGGGGAAAAACACCTGCTCTTTTAAGAAATCAACAATATGTGGGAATTTTCTGCCCTTTCTATACATGGCCTTGTCATGGTCTGAGCTCCAAGTCTTTACCTACAGCAGTTAGCACTGAGATCCCAAGTAACAGGTAGAATACAAACAATACAATAATACAGCAGGGCAGCTGTAATCCAGACCCAATCAGAACGAGAAACATGGGGCAACTTGGGAGGGAGCTTTATGTTTTTCAAAAACATTACTGTACCTATAATAATCTACAGTTCTTTAGGAAACCCCAAAATAGTACACAAACATAGATGTTACCATCAATGTTCCCTGTAATTGTTATTTGGGTGCACGGACCCTTTAACTGGCTGTGCGGTCCATTCAAGATTTCGTGCCTGTGCAGTTATTTCCTTTGTAAAGCCAGTGAGTGACCTGCACAGGACATCAAGACCACTGCGCGGCCACGCAGTTTAACATGAACATTGGTTACCACATATCTCTTACCACACATAAACCGCAAAATAGAAAACACAATTTCCTTTTTATAATCCTTGACCCCATAAAACACAGATAAGCAGTTATTTTTTTGAGGGGTGGCGAAAGATAGAAGAGAGGGCAGAGACTGTACATCAGCAACATATTTGTGTATCTCCGTGCACAGCAGGCAAGCCAAGTGCATCTTACAACCAGGTTCAAAGCTACTGTCTGATCTAACTAAGCCCAGGTACAGCAAGAATTTAGGAGAAGCAAAATGTCGTCAAAGAACCAAAACGATACAGGTACAGTAAAGGGTATGGTAGCATCTTGTGAAAGGGTTTAGAGTAGCTCCAATATAGGGGGTATAATTAAGAAGTTTGCAGATGATACTAAAATCGGCTGTGTGGTTGATACTGAAGAAGGAAGCTGTAGACTGCAGGAAGATACCAATAAATTGGTCAGGTGGACAGAACAGTGGCAAATGGAATTCAATCTGGAGAAGTGTGAGGTAATGCATTTGGGGAGGTCTAACATGGAAAGGGAATACACATTAAATGGTAGGACACTGAGTAATGTAGAGAAACAAAGGGACCTTGGAGTGCATGTCCACAGATCCCTGAAGGTAGCAGGCCAGGTAGATAAGGTGGTTAAGGCGGCATACGGAATGCTTGCCTTTATTAGCCGTGGCATAGAATACAAGAGCAGGGGGGTTATGCTTCAACTGTATAAAACACTAGTTAGGCCTCAGCTAGAGTACTGCGTGCAGTTCTGGTCACCACATTACAGGAAAGATGTGATTGCACTAGAGAGGGTACAGAGGAGATTTATAAGGATGTTCCCGGGAGTAGAGAATCTTAGCTATGAGGAAAGACTGGATAGGCTGGGTTTGTTTTCCTTGGAACAGAGGAGGCTGAGGGGAGACCTTATTGCCATGTATAAAATTATGAGGGGCATAGATAAAGTAGATAGAAAGGACCTACTTCCCTTAGCAGAGGAGTCAAAAACCAGGTGGCACAGATTTAAAGTAATTGGTGGAAGATTTAGAGGGGATTTGAGGGGAAATTTCTTCACCCAGAGGATTGTGGGGGTCTGGAACTCACTGCCTGAAAGGGTGGTAGAGGCAGGAACCCTAACCACATTTAAAAAGTACTTGGATGTGCACTTGGGATGCTGTAACCTGCAGGGCTATGGACCAAGAGCTGGGAAGTGGGATTAGGTTGGATAGCTCTTTGTTGGCCGGTGCGGACACAATGGGCCGAAATGGCCTCCTTCCGTGCTGTAACTTTCTATGATTCTATTCTATGAAAGTGGAGAGAAGTCAGTCTTTCTTCCTCTTGCCCTGCCGCCCCCCCACACATTCCTTCATTCAACTTCTACTCATCTAAAGTAAATAGAAAGGGCTGCTACTTACCCCCTGAGCTGGAAATGGAATTTCTTTTGGAAGGACTAGTCTCTGATTCTGCCTGGGCCTCGGAATTCTGAACACTGATCACATTCGCCGTCGATGCAGCAGTAACAGGACTATTTCAAGTGAGAAGAAAAAAAAATTGAACGACATACTTACGCACAGCTAAGAAAAGACGAGAAAAATTCAAAAAGAATCATATTTAGTGTGGGTTTTTAAAAAAAATCACTTCCACTTTCCCTAAAGTTCAGATATGTCAATGACCAACTTATTCACCTGCAATTGTTCCAAAGAGTTTAATCAGGTATAGAAATGAAAAACTGTAACCCTTACCTCAAACTTCACCTTCAGTAACACATCTGGGTAATTTAAGAAAAAAAATCAAGCTGAGCTCCAGTTATAGGATGGGGAAACTAAGCTTTCTATTAAAAAATACTAAATTGCCATATTCCTATATGTTAATAGCAGGAATCAGCCATGATCTCACAATGGCAGAACAGGCTCGAGGGGCTAAATGGCCTACTCCTATTCTTATGTTCCCACGAATCCCACCTCATCAGATCACACGCATGTGATTTCAACTAAACCCTTATTTAAAAAAGAGAGCAGTAACATCCATGTTACCTCTGTGGGCTGTTGGCATTCTGTAATGGACTGGAAGGCACTAGCAGGCTGTGGTCACTGTCCAGAGAGGCCTCCATACTATTTTCATCTTCACAGTTGGCTTTGTTCCCCTCCACTGAATGCTTAAGATGAAAAAGAAGTTTTAAAAAGTTAGATACCGGATTCAGGATCTGCATTTCTTGGCAAGTTTTATGTACCAGCTGTTTGTAAAACAAGATAGTCAGAATGGGAAAAACAGTATTAAGAGAATTAGGTTTGACTGGACATGAGCAGGCTCACAGAAGGCGAGTAACTTTACCCCTCAAAGATCACAGAATATGTATCTCAGAGGGTTGGTGGGGGGGGGAAAAAGAGAAGGGAAACCATTAAACAAGTAGAAAAACTAAAACACAAGTCAGACCCTCTCAGGATGCCACAGAGACCAGCCTCAAATAGGTTTCATTTAAGGGCTGGTACTACAAGCTTAGCCAAGAATGTGACTGGTCTTATTCTGAAGCACATCCGGTGACTCAGAATAAGACAAGGGGCGTGGTGGTTTTCCTTCACAATGAAAATCGCAGTATTGCAAAAGTATGTGCAGCACATGGGACTCTCGATTCCTCCAGGAGTTTAGTATTGATAGGTATCAAATCCCTCGCTACCTTCAGGGTACACATCGTGCAAGGCTTTTCTCTCTCTTCCCCATACCACTCCCCCACCAGGAAAGAATCAAGGCGCCAGTGGAGCCTGGCAATTCAGCAATGCATCTTGCATCCCACCATTCAATGCACAATGCAAGGAATTTAATATATCCTCTTGTTTGCTAATTCAATTAGAACCAGTATCACTAAAACAAAAATCAATAAGAGCCATTCATTGGTCGGTGGCCTGGCAGACTTAATGGAAACAAAAAATATCAAATCATTTTTGTTGGACAATTGCCTAAAGATCAATTATAATGGAGTATCTTCCAAAAATGGAAACGGATTGGTTATAGCTATAACTTGCAGTATTTAGATAGATGGAAAACAAATCAAATTATTTTTGCAGCCTAACAAACAAGCAATTTATTTACAAAAGATGGAATAAATGAGCGCTGATAATGCGTAACCGGGACCAAAGATTCACTTTCTCTAGTTACTTATTAGCTCCTTGTAACAACAGGTGTAGACAGAAAGTTTTCAATTTCCACTCATTTAGCTCAAGTGCCATAGACATTGGAGAGACACGATTCCTTTTACAGATCATCAAAATGTAATAGGTTACCTTTTTCTTTTTTTGTTGAACATAACTGGGTAGAAGCAGATGGAGCTGTTTTCTTTTCACATGCATTGCTGCAATCCTCATATCTGCTTCAAACATCTTGCTGTTCATTGCTTGTCTATAAACTGTAACGGTAGGAGAAATTAGCCTTCTGCTACTGGCTTATTTTACAATCAACACTCCTTTCCTCCTTCAAGGGCTTCCATCTTCACCTAACTTTCCTGAAAATGGAAATGACGCCATGGGTAGGAATTTCTCCCTAACCTTCAAATAGCAGATAGGAAAATGGAGGAGTCAATCGCCACAGAAAGTGTTATTTCAAGTTTAGCTGGGAGTATTCAGATGGTCTTGGGACTGAAAAAACAGTAGCCACGAAAGTATCCAAAAATCAAAAGGATTTGTTTTAAAACCGAACTCTAGAAATGAAAAGGTCATTGGGGTTGAAGGTATCAGAAGGACGAGAACATATGGTTCAGATGAATGGCACATGTATAGGGCTGGGAGTCAGCTTTGAGCGACTGTTGCCATGAATAGGAGATGCATTCAAAACCTGTCCTGCAGCAAAACTGCTGACCTCACCATAATAAGACACTTAATAAATTAAAAGCTTGTATTCAATTAGAACTAGCATCACTAAAAACGTACTGTCAAATTTAGTTTGCCAGCTGGACAATAAACTTTTATCTGGGCTGAAGCAAGGCGGATTAATACACGGGCCTATGGAGCTAGTGTCCAGGGGCCCCCCGCTAAATATGCCCCCCCACCACCGTCAGGGGCAGTTTAAGCTTAGTATATTCTGGTATGATTTGCTTTATTATTAACGCAGTATGTAAACATCCTACAGACCCATTTCTTCATGCATTTTAACCACGGGTAAACTGAAGCAGAATTCTACCCAAAGTATCAACTAACCAAGAATCTTATTCCACACTAGCATACTTTCCCCAAAGACATATCTGCATGGATTTCCTGCATAAAATAACAGCAGACTCGCTTATCAAACAGGATGAAAAAGTACCGAATTCAGTGTATAATAGTTGCAGTATTCTCAAGACAGAAAATGGCTCTTACCAGTATCTGTGAATGACTGAATGTCGTATGTCAGGTCAACACTCAGGTTCTCACTGTTTTCCACTTTCTTAAAGACTATCCCAATGACCCACATTGTGCTGAATTCATCCCTGCAATAGAAAAGCACAGTATAATGGGAGACCTCATCACTTGCAAAACTGTATAAAAGTATGCTGCAAAACTTTCCTTCTCTTGGGTCAAACCACCTTCTAATCTTTAGCAATGTTCAATGTTAATCTTGCATTTTTATTCTCTTGTTCGGCAACCATTTAAAATAAACCAAATCATAATCCTAAAAATGGTCACAAACTGACAAAATTACTTACTTCTCAGGATTGTCCTTGGGAGCTGGGAATGATTGTGGATTAACGTGAGCCAGAGTAATGAACTCATTCTTTTCTAAGCTGCTAATCAGAATTCGGATTTTGGATTCCACCAATCCCACCCTAAACACAAAAAACATTGTTACTGAATGGAGATGAGGAGCTCCAGCAAACTACATATGGCGCGGCACTTTGTCAAGGCTTGACAAAACTAAAACCAGTTTCCATCTAATTTGGTTAAAAAGTGCGAGTGCACCTGGGTTGAGTTATACATCTAAGCAGGTATGCAAATACAATTTAATGTGGTAGAATTAAAAAAACTTGCATTTATATAGTGCTTTATCACTTCTCGCAAGCAACTCAACGCTTCACATACAATGAGTTACTTTGGAATGCAGCGACTTCTGTAGACAAATGTGGCAGTCATTATGCATACAGCAAGATCCCACAATGAGGTGAATAATCAGTTAATCTGCTTTTGATGACAATGCTTGAGGGAGGCATGTTTGCCAGGACATCTGAAGAGCTCCCTGTTCTTCTGCAAATAGCGCAAATCTTATACACGTCTGAAAATGTGGATGGGACGTTGGTTTATTGTCTCATCCAAAAAACAGCACTTCCAACAACAATACAGCACTCCCTCAGCATTTCAGACTAGATTCTGTGCTCGAGCCCTGGCTAGAGTTTAAATGCACAACTTTCACGAAGCTAAACTGACACACAATAGAAAGTCTCCAGCCCTTTGTTCAAGTGATAAACCAACTTTAAAAAAAATTTTTGGTGAAGAACGGTTATCCTTTGACAGCCACTAAAAGTCTCAAGTGCACCTCACTCTGGGCACAGATCATGCTGGCTTATCTATTTTTAAAAAAATCATGCTCACCAAGGAACACAAGCGAATGCATTCCACAAGTTATTTTGTGTATTATGTTTAAACTTTCACCCTTTCCTACTCTCCTGACTTACACTGCTGTATAGTTCACTGGGTGTCGATAGCCAAGCTGTATCTCTCAAATGCCCACTCTTCATATGAAAAGCTGCACTGCGACTGGGCATATGCCATAGGCTATTCAACTGTAGGAGACATCAGAGATGATATAGGGGTCACCATATCACCTGTGTTGTACCCAAACTTTGTAAAAGGTTGCAATGTGAGAAAATTGCCAAATTATGAAAGGAACAGGCTTTTTAGCGAGGGACACGTCTCTCAGACACATGATAAAATCATAACCCAATAACCAATTTAAATGTTTATTACAACAGTCTCCAGTACTTACCATTCTAAGTGCTGTTTTTCTGTTGGGGCACTCGCCAGCAGCACAATGTAATGCCTTTGAAAAAGGAGATAAATTACTTTGAGCATTTAAATGACAAAAATAAGTACTTCAATCTTGGTGCGAAATGCTCAATTTTCAATATTCCTTTGGAAATTACTTGAAAATTAATCTCACCTCTAACTTACATACCTTTGGTGAATTTCTATCAATTTCCAGAGTTGAATCTCACCTCTACCATTACTTTGACTCCTCAGTTATACATAAAAGTATAATTCTGGGTTCTGCCTTTTAAATTGAATCGTAGTTCCAGTAGGAATGCCACAATTTTACAAGGCGAATAGGTGTGTCAATATCCTAATAAAATTTATTTTATGATCTGCGGAATCTTGTACTAAGGGAGGGGGGGGGGGGGGGGAACGACACACCTCGCTGCAACCAGAAAATGTCTCCATCAAGAACTCCAAGCAACTATATTGACAGTGTTCCACCATACTACTTATACCATGGTCCAGGCCCACTTGGATGGGATGTTAGCAGCATTTTCACCTGAAGCCACAGGATGACTTTAAATCTCATCAGGGTTGCGAATCATCCCCACAAGGCACAAAGCACAGTGCCCCTCTCAACAATTCCTTCTACCACTACAATGGTGAAAAGAAAAAAAATGAAGGCAAGGCTATGCCCATCATCTTGATCCTACTTCACTTACCACAACCAGACATGCATGCGGTCATGCTTGCATCCCCTCAACCTCATTACTGATACAATTGTTTGTTTTACAGAAATTGGCTCCTAACCAGTAACGTATATTCAATGAGCTTCTGTCACGTGTGCCCATTACTTACAGGTAGCAGCGACAAACAGAAGGAGTCACACCCAATAATTAAAAACTAGTCTGTTTATTTTTAAAAATATAATTCACATACATTTGCAATTATTAACGCTGATCAATAACCCAAGAAATTCAGGAAACAAAATGTGATAGATCAAAATTAGTGATCCACATGCCTGTGCGCTCTCTTCCTTCCCTGAACTTGTACATATATTTAGCCTAGCACTTCTAGGTTTGATCATTTCTCGCTCCTGCAACAGCAGAGATGGGAAAAATCTGAAGGTGACCCACCCAAAATTGAAACCTTGGAGACATTGGTCTAATACAGTGTTGTCCAATAGAAATCGCTAACTAGCCACAGGCATGGCTACAACGACACCATTTTAGCTATGTGAACTAATTTTAGTAGAAAACACCTTACACACAATACAGGTAAATGTGCTTCAAGTGTATATTTAAACATCTACCGTCATTTAGTGCAAAATTTTGCAATCTTTCTCTTTCAAAGTTTGGAATTCTGCCGTGAATTTAATCAGACAGCACATCTTACTGCAGCTTCTAGATTTTTGCCCAGCAGTTGCAAGCGGTACTTTGACTTCATCAGAGGGATTGCGGAGAATGTTGACTCGCACAACGAGACGTGACCTTGTTCTCCATCCAGAGCACGGATGGATGCAGCTTGCCCCGTGCCATGACGTGCCCTGTTGAAGCTGCTCGTTATTGGTTGGGCTTGCTGTCTGCGGTTATTCCGATTGGTCAAGCTGACCACGATGACAGCTCCCAACTCCAATGTTGCTGGTGTTTCCATGGTGCTGTAGTTTGCCATTTTCACCCGTGTTGCACACCATTTTAACAGATAATCAATAAGCAGTAACCAAGGAAGTAAAGCACACACAATGAAAAACACTCGTGCATGCTGCTTTGTGTCGTACCATTTTACCAACAATCGCACAGAAAAGGTTAAAGTACACATCCATGCGCTGTGTTAATAAGAGTATTGAAATCACATGCCCAATGGTGCCTGAAACTCTTTTTAAAGATTAAAAATGCAATTAGCCACACCAGGATTCCAATTAGTCACATGTGGCTAGTGGCCAACATAGAGTAATACAGGTTTAATACCATTGTGCAGGAGTATTTTCAAAATCAGAGGACAACATTTGTTCCAACCTAGAGTACCTTCACTAACTGTCATGCTACTTGACTTTAATGATGTCACTAGGTATCACGAATATTGCTATAAAAAAAATTAAAATTATTGAAGGTCGAAGTGGTACGGGTTAGTCCCGCCAGATTTCAACTTCAAAGCAATAGTGGGGGTAGGGAGGCAAAGAAAGTTATAGTACTTTTCCACTGTAATGCTGCCATACAATGAAATCCAACTTAATGTCATTGGACCCAATGGTCAAACAACAAAGAGCCTGAAGTAACCAAAACAAGAACTGAGGGAGAACATCTGTGCATTACTGTTACCCTATTTATGTTCCTAGCTATCTCTGCTTTGTCCCCAAAAGGAAAGCTGCCTACTTATATCAGACAAGTCTTTGGCCATTACTGCTTGTCACTTAGTTTCATAAAGAATTCTGAAGAAAAAAGTGCAAGCCCAGAGGCTAAGTTTTTAAATGGCTAAATGCAGATAGAGATCAAGGCAGATATCTTCCCATCTCAGATGGGAGACAACATAACGTTAAAGGATGGAGAGGAAAAAAATATAAATCGTGATATAGTAGCAACATCCCAACAAATTACATAATTGCAGTCATGGAGTAGGTAATGAGTAAGTGGTACAATAAAATAATTGAACTTCCAAAAACATGTTTAACAAAACCCTGAATGCACGGATTGAGATGTAAAATAAGTAACTTCATATTAAAATTGAGCAGAGCTTCTCCCTACATTGCAAAAAATTAACACTATATATAGTTGATCGCCTGTGGCGTGCGCAAGGGTAGTAGTCAAGACCAAGTGTAGTCTTCGGGTGAAGCAGAACTAGAGGTTGAGGGATAACTGGACCAGGCCGTGGAGATGTAATTCAGTTCCCACTTTAAAGTCGTACGTTCTGTTCTTATTTTTCTTTTTCCATTATAAATTATTCTGTCCACATTTAGAATGGAAACTGCCTATGTAAACGAGTCACGCTGTAACTACACCCATCTGCCAGTGGTGGCAATGCAGTACTCCCACTGACAGCAGACTAATTACAGCACAAGTTCCCATTATAAATGTGGACACAGGAATTTAGGATGGAAAAAGTTGACAGGATGCGTGTGCAAATGCAGAACTTTTCAATACATTACAAGTATAAATTTGGTTTCTCTATTTGGTGTGAAAATAAATATCTACCAGAGTACATATTTTAGAACTTTCAGGGTCAACATTTACAATGCAATTTGCACTCGGTTTCCTTTGTGGTAACCATACTTATATTTTCAACAAACTTTTAAATTGTGCTTGGTTTGAACTTCCACCCCGTTTGGAAGTTGATTATTTTTACAGTTTGATTACATGATTATAGATAATCTTGTTCATTTTGTTGTCAACTAAGAGTTTGCAATATACCAGAACCAATTTTTTAAAACTGCTTAAACACCAACAGAATTAACTTAATATCCCACTGATAGTGGAATTGCACATGTTCCATTATGTGTGTGTAAGTCATTGATAAAAATATGTAAAATTCCTAGTGGGGCATCTTCTATTCTGTGGACATCCCAGCAAAATGGATAATTAGTATGCAGTAATCCAAAATTATTCACACTTAAAACGTGTAATACGATGATAAACTATTTATTGGTGATTCTGTAGAATGCAAAAACTGCTCAGTGAGCCCTACAGACCAACTACGACTACTCTGAAAACAAACCCATAAAACCAAGGAGGTATACAATTAAGTTTATATTTGATCCATTGTGACTGACAGCTCTTTGCTAGTGCAATCCAAAACTAATCCTACTACCCTCCCCATTTCCACTGTGTCCTCCTCTGCTTCAAATATTTATACAATTTTCCCTTAAAAGATGCAATGGTCTGCGTCTCAACCATTCCCACTGGCAAAGCATTCTATGTTCAAACAACCCTCTGTATAAAGACATTTCTCACAACATCTCCTCAGTGACAATTTTAAATTGATCACCCCCTCAGCACTGACTCACCAACCAAAGGAAATAGTATTTCCCTACTCACCCCCATCATAACTTTAAAAAGCTCCTTTAAAACCACTCTTCGTCTTCTCTATTCCAGGGGAAATATTCCCAGTATCTCATGCCTATTGTTTCCTATCCCTGGCATCATCCTGGTGAATTTATGCAGTGTAGCTTTAATGTCTCTTCTATAAAGAGGCAGCACCAAAACTACACATCGTGCTCCAACTATGGCCTAACCATTGCTCTGTACTTTATAATTTTTTTTTTTACTTTCATTGCACATTTTCAGGGAATTGTGTATCTATACCCCTACGCATGTCTTGTTCATCAATACTTCAGTAGGTTTTCATTATGTATACTCTCTTTACTCATTTTGCCTTCCAAAAATGTATTACTTCACACTTCTGCCATCAGTCTGCCTATTCCACAAACCAATGCCCTATTGGTGCCCTTTACAAAAACAAAATATCATGGATACTGGAAATCTGAAATAAAACACAGAAAATTTGGTGGAAACTGATGAAAGGTCATCGACATGAATCACTAACTCTGTTTCGCTCTCCACATGTGTTGCCTGACCTACTGTGAGTATTTCCAGTGTTTTCTGTTTTTCTGAAATCTTTTACAGTCTTCCTCACAGTCAGTTATTGTTTGTGGTACAGAAGAAATGAGAAACTAGGATTCCCACTCCTCCCACTCCCTCCAAACCATTCTTGAAAAGTAACGAAGGCACTTCTTCAGGAAGAAAGGATCCCAAGCCTGAAGAGATCGGAGAACTGGTTACTTAACTGTGCTCTCTTTTTGAGGGCCACATCAGCAGATTCTGACAACAGTAAAAATGTCTTACTTTAACACAGGAACAGGAGTAGGCCCCTCAAGCCTGTTCCGACATTCAATGAGATCATGGCTGATCTGTGACCCAACTCCATATACCCACCTTTGCCCCAACTCCATATTTCCCACCTTTGCCCCGAATCCCTTAATACCTTTGGTTAACAGAAACCTCTCAGCCTCGGATTTAAAATTAACAAATGACCTAGCGTCAATTGTCATTTGCGGAAAAGTTCCAAACTTCTACCACCCTTTGCGTGTAGAAGTGCTTCCTAACTTCACTCCTGAAAGGTCTGGCTCCAATTTTTAGGCTATGTCCCCTAGTCCTAGATTCCCCAACCAGCAGAAATAGTTTCTCTCTATCTACCCCATCAGTTCCCCTTAATATCTTGAAAACTTCGATCAAATCATCGCATAATCTTCTAAATTCCAGGGAATACAACCCTGGGAGTCCAAGTATCATTCTGGTAAATCTACACTGCACTCCCTCCAAGGCCAATATATCCTTCCTAAGGTGTGGTGCCCAGGACTGAACATGGTACTCCAGGTATGGTCTAACCAGGGCTTTATATAGCTGTAGCATGACTTCTAACCCCCTGTATTCTAGTCCTTTAGAACATAAAAACTAGGAGCAGGAGTAGGCCATTTGGCCCCTCGAGCCTGCTCCACCATTTAATGAGATCATGGCTGATCGGATCTTGGGCTCAACTCCATTTCCCCGCCCGCTCCCCATAACCCTTCACTCATAACCCAGCACTGATCCCTGTGGCACCCCATTAGATAGAGAGGCCAGCATTCCATAAGCCTTTTTGGTTATTTTTTTGTACCTGTCCATGCCATTTTAATGATCTATGTACATGGACCTCAACTGCTTCTAGCTTTTCACCAATTAGAAAGTACTCTGATCTATCTGTTTTTGGTCCAAAGTGAATGACCACATACTTGCCTACATCGAAACCCACAGTTTTGCTCATTCACTTAATCTATTAAGATTTATTTCTAATTTTATGCTTCCATCTACACTGCTTACAATGCTGTGTATTTTGTGTCATCGGCAAACTTGGATATGTGACTCTCTATCCAGTCATCTAAGTAGTTAATAAAGAGTGAATAGTTGAGGCCCCAACACAAAGCCCTGTGGGACACCACTAGTCTCATCCTCCCAATTTGTGTACTGCCCATTATGCATACTCTGTCTCCTACCGATTAGCCAACCTCCTAACCATGTCAATAATTTGCCCTCAATTCCATGAGCTTCAACTTTAGCTAACAGTCTCTTATGAGGGACTTTATCGAATGCTTTCTGGAAGTCAATATAAATAACATCCATAGCCAGTCCCCTGCCCATTACTTTAGTCACCTCTTCAAAAAATTCAATCAGGTTAATCAGGCAATCACCTTTCACTAATCCATGCCGGCTCTCTCTGATCAGCTGGCAATTTGAGGTGTTCAGTCACTCTATCCTTAATTATAGATTCCAGTAATTTCCCAACAACAGAGGTTAGGCTAACTGGTCGAGAATTCCCTGGTGTCCCTCTCCCACCTTTCTTAAATAGCAGAATGACATGTGCAATTTTCCAATCTAAAGGAACGGTTCCTGAATTGAGAGAACTTTGGAAGATCATAGTTAGGGCATCTGCAATGTTCTCATCTACTTCCTTTAAAACCCTGGGATGGAAGCCATCTGGTCCTGGGGATTTGTCACTCTTTAGTGCCATTATTTTTTTCATTACTATTAACTTTATTACATTAATTATGGGGAAGTTCCTGTCCCTAATTAAAATTAATTTCCTTGGGGTGTCTGGCATACTGTAAATACTCTTCCTCTAATGTAAATACTGGGGCAAAATAATTTAACATGTCCACCGTTTCCTTATTTTCATTTATAGTATTCAGTTTTTAAGGGGCTCACATTGCTCGACAAACCTCTTTTCTCTAATATAATTTTAATTTATTTTGTGTTGATTTTGATAGCTCTTTCTATCTGTTCTGTCATTTTTTGCTGTTCTTTACATCTCTTCCATTCGCCAGGATGTTTTTTTTTTTTCTTTAGTTTTATCTTGATTTGAGACATCTATTGCAGACGTGTTCACTCGGAACAGTGTGGCTGTCCACAAACTCTCATACTGCAGTCCAGACACACAACCTGCTCTGCCATATCAGATTTCAAAACAGTGGGGATGGTAGAGAGGACAATGTATTTGGAGCTTCGAATGAATGGCAAAAATTCAGAGGACCACTAACCACAATAAATCGAGAGAGAGAGAGCACAAGAGATTATATGAATGCACGACAGAGGGATATAGTGTGAGACATAGATTGAGAGCCAGTGATGAGACGGATGACCAATCAGACAAGTTTTTCTTGTATCCTGTCCAGCAGATAGACCAATAATAGTAGAGCCTTTTTCAGACTGGCTTTATAGCAAGTTAAGAGTTGTTGAAGGGAAAGTAACGTTTTGCACTGGAGGAAATTATCCAAATTACATTAACTTTCTTATATCTAATGTCATAACAGGCTGCAGTCAGCAGTGACTGCAAGGTACAGATTTTAACATCTTATGATTGTGCCCCTGGGTGTTGCTTAGAGCATTAAAAGACTTGGGGGGGAAAAAACTGTCTGTTGGCACTCAAGTGAAAGTCTGATTTCCCATAGTCCTGCGTCAACATGTTCAATTCAGCAAACGACCATAGATCTGCAATCAAAAGGACACCAGATACAAAGATCTCAACAGGCAATCTGTCTTTACTATGTTCTGAAATTCAATGAATGTGATCCTAGAATACATGTCCATCCAAACCAGTTAATTACATAATCGCATTTTAACCACACATTATACAAGTACAATTCTAAAGGAGGTGCAGGAACGGAGAGACCTGAGGATATGTGCACACAAATCGTTGAAGGTGGCAGGGCAGGTTGAGAAAGTGGTTAAAAAAGCTTACGGGATCCTTGGCTTCGTAAATAGAGGCATAGAGTACAAGGAAGTTATGATGAACCTTTATAAAACACTGGTTCGGCCTCAGCTGGAGCATTGCGTCCAATTCTGGCACCGCACTTCAGGAAGGCTGTGAAGGCCTTAGAGAGGGTGCAGAAAAGATTTACAAGAATGGTTCCAGAAATGAGAGACTTCAGTTATGTGGATAGAATGAAGAAGTTGGGGTTGTTCTCCTTAGAGAAGAGAAGGTTCAGAGGAGGTGTTCAAAATCATGAGGGGTCTAGACAGAGTAGATAGAGAGAAACTGCTCCTATTGGCAGAAGGGTCGAGAACCAGAGGACGCAGATTTAAGGTGATTGGCAGAAGAACCAAAGGCGACAGGAGAGAAAACCACTCGCTGTGTAAAAAAAAGTTATCATGGCTTTCAAAAGGGAATTGGATAAGTACCCGAAGGAAAAAATTTTGCAGGGCTACGGGGAAAGGGTGGGGGAGTGGAACTAGCTGAAGTGCTCTTGGAGAGCCGGCATGGGCTCGATGGGCCGAATGGCCTCCTTCTGTGCTGTAACCATTCTATGATTCTAATTTTATTAACTTGTGTCTCAATTTTAATTGTGACCTTGGGATCATTGCAGTCCAACTACAATGCTGTCTTCAAGTCAAAACACATGCATTTCCACTGGATGATCACTAGATACCGATTAGGATTGGGAGCCCGGTTTTATTTTTTATCATCCGATCTGGAGCGCAGGTGCCCCAAGGCCAATTATAATATACCCGGTGTTGTCCCGCTGAAATTAGCTATCTCAACACGGACCATGAGTCAAACCCTAGTCTTTATGGCAAAGCATAACTGGTTCACTAAGGGCTGGGAAACGAAGCTATGAAAGTTAGGTTCATACCCAGAGAAAGTAAAACCAATGTTTCCTACTTTACAAGCTGTTTAAATTTCAAATATATTTTATCTTTCTACTACCGATATTCTGACTTTCTTGTGGGCAGCTGTTAACAGACAGACAGTCCACCATTTTGCTAGGAAAAAATGTTTTATTAGGAGAATTGTTCTGACAAGTTTGATAATATTGCACGTTATCCCACAATCTATAGTTCGACTGCATTTAGGATGCGCCAAATAATGAGAAAACAAGTACTTATGTTAGATCCTAAACATCAAGACTCTCACTTAGAATACAATATTCTTCTGAAAGAAATCTATCTTAATATTGTATTTTTCAACGCATAGGTAAACTTTCAAGTAAAGCCAACATAACGGATTTATTATAGCACTAGTATCCTGCCAATGGAATGCAAACAGCCTACTCAAATAAGCACACGATATTGTACAAGGCTAGTTCAAAGGCTAATTTATTACAATAGATAAAATCAGCAGTCTTAACTACTGCTGCTGTAAAAGCCGCCATTCATACAAGAGCTTAATGGGGTATATTGGCTTAAATTTAACAAACCTTCTGCGCTAGTTATGGGCCTGACATATATGGGAAGGCCCAAAGACTGACAAGGCTCCAAAACCTCAATCTAAAACTACAGTTTAATCCTCTTAATTCAAAGGGTGCTTAATTTAACTGATAGTTAGCACTGAGTACCTAGTTTGCTGTGTCACATATGTGGCTTAATTCTAATTATTGAACAATTGTACTTCTCCAAGTTCACAAGCGACTTCAAGTTATCAGGAAAATAACAGTTTGTATATATTTGAACTGTCACCATTTTAGTCAGCATTACAGCCAACACAGAATTTGGTAAGTAGCATATCCCACCATACCTACCTCATCACCCAAAGGTGAAGTCACAGGGTAGATACCAGGATTATGATATCCCTCTTCTACCAACCCTATATTTATAAAACCTCCCATGTTTTGCAACTGAATTCAGGTTGGATATGGGGCAATTAAGATATTAATTTCAAGGAAATGTTAAGTGGAAGATTCACAATTTTGTTATTCCTTTCCAATATGCACTACTTCAGTCAGCAATTCTACAAATTCACCAGCTTGTCACTAGCTGGTCCGATGTAGGATCATATCTCAAGGTATAACTGCCCTATATTTATACAATAGCCAAATCTGAACCAATTCCTTCTGCACAAGGAATTCATAAGATACACAAGCCATAGTCTGTTAAAGGCATTGGCTCCTTGCTGATGTTGTTAAAAAAAGGGCTGCTGCCTGTCTTCTGATACCTCACTAATGTGGGCATGCTTCATGTGCCAGCCTTACGGTGAGCATACCCAGGCCATTCGACTACGGCAAGCATCGCAGCCAAGTCCAATCCAGTCCTCACGTGCACTTCCAGCAGGAGTCACTACATACGACCAGATGGACTGCTAGCCAGGTTTCTCTTCCCTGACTGAGGGATGCTGGAGCCAAATGCAACACCTCTACTAATGCCAAGATCAGCTAGCTCAGCAGTGAATAGGGATCAAATCAGAAGTCTTCCTGGCCTGTATGGCTCAGCTACTCACTGGGTGAACTCAACGGAGGCATCAGGGGAACTAGGTGTTGATATGAAATTTAACAACTTTTAGCTATTAGGCCTTGATTAAGCTGGCTTGTTGTAATTGATGAATAAGCGTTTCAAAGAAATTATATAAATGTTTCCTAAAATGAATCGCAGTGTAGAAAAACTCAAAAGGACACGGTACATTAAAAGTTTATATTTTTAATGCATTTGCAAATATTTAACAGTCATCTGAGGAACTTTTGAATATGCATTACAAGCAGTCTCATATGTGGTGGTTGGAGGGTGGAATGTGCCTCCCAGTGGCAATTCAGAGAAACCAAGTAAGTCTGTCAATATGTAATAAATGTAATTTCTGAGCTATTGAAAATTGGCGATAGGTGTCAAAAAGAGTACAAGTACTTTAAGGAAAAGGGGAAGTGAAAAGGTATTTCAAAATATTAAATAATTCAATAGCGATTAAGTGAGTTTCTAGAGTTCAAATATAAATAAATAATCAAATAATCCATATTTGTATTAGGTCATACTTCAAAGTTGGTGTTCTAGTTAAGTGGTCACAGGTAACAATTGTAGATTACCGACTACCTGGCTGAAACTGTAATTTTCTTGGCTCAATCAAAATTTTTAATCAGTTTGAAATGTTACTACTTGGGTGCTCATTGTGTTGGGTTGCAGTCAAATCACAAATGTTTGTGGCATTTACCTCTTTTTTCTTGGGGGCCAGAGCAAGAGGAGTTGCCTCAGGGTATGTGAACCGCAAGTGAAATACAAGCTAACCCTCACAATCTTTGTCCTACTCATAAGTAATTGAATACATACTTGTACTTCTGAAAGAAGTTTGGAGCTTCAAAGAGTTTGGACCACTCCATTTTACCCATTAAAATTTCATCTGTGATTGAAAGGCCTGTGAGGAAACAAAGCAGATTGCTTACATCTATTTACACTTAATACATTACAATGCTTAACATAATTAATAGGAGCAGGAGTAGGCCCTTAGAGCATTCTCCGCCATTCAATGAGCAGAGTAGGCCCTTCGAGCATTCTCCGCCATTCAATGAGCAGCAGTAGGCCCTTCGAGCATTCGCCGTCATTCAATGAGCAGGAGTAGGCCCTTCGAGCATTCTCCTCCATTCAATGAACAGGAGTAGGCCCTTCGAGCATTCTCCACCATTCAATGAGCAGGAGTAGGCCCTTCGAGCATTCTCCTCCATTCAATAAGATCATGGCTGATTTTTACCTCAACTCCACCTTCCCGTACTATTCCAATATTCCTTGATTCCATTAATATCCAAAAATCTATCAATCTCTGTCTTGAATATACTCAATGACTGAGTATTCACAGCCCTCTGGGGCAGAGAATTCCAAAGATTCACAACCCTTTGAGTGAAGACATCTCATCTCAATCCTAAATGGCCTGCCCCTAGTTCTAGACTCCTCGGCCAGGGAAAACATCCTCCCAGCATCTACCTGGTCAAGCCCCTGAAGAATTTTGTATGTTTCAATGAGATCACACCTCATTCTTCTAAATTCTAGGGAATATAGGCCTAGTCTCCTCAATCGCTCCTCACTGGACAATGTCCCCATCCCAGGAATCAGTCTGGTGGTGAACCTTTGTTGCACTCCCTTTAAGGCAAGTATATCCTTCCTTAGGTAAGGAGACCAAGACTGTACACAGTTCTCCAGGTGTGGTCTCACCAAGGCCCGAAAGGCAAAACTGGAGTCTTCGGAAAAAGTGATATAATACAGCACGATATCTTTCAAAAAAGTCATAAAATTACTCACCTTGCTTAAACTCCTCCATCATTACTGCACGTGTAGATGCAGAGACGTTGTATGTTGAGTTTTGTTGTGGGTAGGCTGGTGTGATAATTGGCATGAGATGGTATCTGTCACTTGGGTTAACCTACACACGAGATAATAACCCATAATTGTTACACCTTGCAAGTACACAAGGACTCAAAATTAAGAGTCAAAATATTATTTGTATCTTTAAATGAGAAGTTAAATCACTGAAGTAATGTCTTCTTCTCGGATGGTGACATTTTAAATTTCGAGAACAACAACATTATAGATTCTCGCGTGCTTTTTACATAGAAGCCCAGCAGGTCTATTCTTCACAAGACTCCTCCCACCAACATATCCTTCCTCATTCTCCCTCATGTATGTAACTAGCTTTCCCTTAAATGCATCCATGCTAGAATATACTATACTTAAATGCACCTATGGCATGCTTTAATTATTACAAAAATTAAATATGCACTCAAGGTATAAACTGAAGAGTTGATAGCTGATGAAACCGAGCTATCTTACACAAGTATAACTGATCCGAAAAGTATTCGGTACTTCACATACAAAATATAATCTACCAATCAATTCCCAAACCTCATTTTCCCTACATCACGGTCTTCTGTTTAGCGTCTACATATCTGATGTATCTTCACCAGAATGCATTTCTCTCATCCAGGCCAACAGTTAACAAAGTACAACATTGTACATCTATCCTCCAAGAACATGAACCAACACTACCGCACTCAAAGCTGGCAACTCACTATAAACCTACCCGCGGGTCCCACACTGGTAGATTCAGATTGCAGTCCTCCGGTTGCTTTAACAAGACGGGGTTGGGCCATTCCCTGCCAAGAAAAAGCAACAGTGTTGATATTTCAAAAACATTCTAGACTGTAAAAGCACACTTTTGATAACAGTTCTGTTTCCGAGTAACTCGAGTGCTGTTTCACACCAGTGTTTCCAGTGATTATGTTCATACAGTTTCACCAACAAGTCATTTACTGGCTTAGGCAGTTGAAAAGGCTGCTGGTTAAAAGGTAATTTTATTACTTGTACAAGGCACAGGTAGAAGCTATCGTGAAACCTAATTCAGATGGAAACCTGCTTCATTTTGCTTTCGGATTTTTTTCCCCTTTGTTCAGCTTCTCAGTCATAGAGTCATAGATTTGTGCAGCACAGAAAGAGGCCCTTCGGCCCATCAAGCCCCATCTATTCTAATCCCATTTTCCAGCACTTGGTCCGTAGCCTTGTATGCTATGGCGTTTCAAGTGTTCATCTAAATGCTTCTTGAACGTTGAGGGTTCCTGCCTCTACCACCCTTTCAGATGGCGAGTTCCAGATTCCAACCACCCTCTGGGTGAAAAAGCTTTTCCTCAGATCCCCTCTAAACCTCCTGCCCCATACCTTGAAACTATGCCTCCTAGTTATTGACCCCTCTACTAAAGGGGAAAAGTTCCTTTCTATCTACCCTATCTATGCCCCTCATAATTCTGTACACCTCAATCAGGTCCCCCCTTAGCCTTCTCTGCTCCAAGGAAAACAACCCCAGCCTGTCGAGTCTCTCTTCACAGCTGAAGCGCTCCAGCCCAGGTAACATCCAGGTGAATCTCCTCTGCACCCTCTCCAATACAATCTCATCCAGCCAATGATGTATATATGAGCATATGTAACTATAGTAATCTCGGATGTAATGCTTAAGTTATCCACCAGAGGGAGACAAATGCTAAGGGATTATATTTACTAGTATTAAGGTAAAATTGCATTATGGGTATGATGACTCAGAGGTTCATCCCCCATGTTGGTTTTTTCGTGCAGTAGAAATAGAAGTGCATGCCTGCAGCTGTAAGAGCTATGTTCTCTCCTAAACTGTGTAATTAAAAAGATAAGTTTTGGGTTCCTGAAGTCTCACTTATATCAGTTATTGGACCTACCACTCGGATATAACATTTGGCGACGAGGATTAACAGATCTCAACTTGAAGAAGGGAAAATACAAGGTCACTGCATCTGAATCATGGCTACTCGAGTAGGAGAGATTTCTGCTTTTGATGTTCAAAAACAAACATGGATCGAATACTGTGAGTTACTAGAGCATTTCTTTGTGGCAAATGATATAGTTGATGTCGGGAAAAGGAGAGCTATTTTGCTCACTTCCGTGGGAAGTCAGACGTACAGTTTACTGAGAAACTTATGCAGTCCTGAAAAGCCTGGAGACGTAACATTTGCTAACTTAGTGGCCTTGCTGAAGGACCATTTCAATCCCAGACCGAGTGAGATTGTACAGCATTTCAAATTTAATTCACGGAACAGGAACCCGGGAGAGTCTGTATTGGATTATGTTGCGGTGTTGAGAAAACTGGCACATGATTGCAATTACGGAAACAGTTTGAAAGACATGCTGAGAGATAGGCTGGTTTGCGGAATAATGGATGCTCGAATGCAGAGGAGATTATTGTCCGAGACTGGGCTTACGTATGAAAAAGCGTTGGAACTTGCTCAATTAATAGAGACAGCTAACCGTGATGTACAAGAAATACAAGGTTCAGACTGGTCTACTACAAAGCAAGTTGGAAGTCAGATGGTTGTGCACAAGTTAAATATGGGTCCGAAATCACAACATGAGCATATAAAAGCATGTTATAGATGCAATGGAGATCACCTGGCAAGGGAATGCAGGTTTCTGGAGGAAAAGTGCCACAAGTGTGGGAAAAAAGGACATATAAAACGTGCATGCAGGGCAATAGCCCCTGAAAAGGAATACAAACCTAAAAGGGGGAGAAAAGCAAAACCTAGTAAGAGAAGTGAAAAAACAGGGAGCACATCACATCAGTGGAGAAGCTGAGAAAGAAGACGACGTGTTCATAATGCATAGTTATGGTAGAGGACATTCCTAAAGTGGATCCTATCACTTGGCAACTGATAGTAAATGACACCAAGGTGAACTTTGAGGTAGATACTGGATGTGGCGTAACCATAATGAACAGGGAGGAATATTCAAAATTGTGGAACCGTGCAAAAGTTCCAGAGTTAAAGTCTTGCTCTATGAAGCTTAAAACCTATACCGGTGAACGAGTGGCAACATTGGGTACAGCTATTGTAACTGTGAAACACAGGGACACCGTGGAACAGCTACCTGTAGTTGTAGTATCGGGTTCTGGACCAAACTTGTTAGGTCGGGGCTGGATACGAGACATTAAATTAGATTGGGGAGCAATAAATCAACTAGAGAGAGGCAAACAGTTGTCTTTGCAAGACGTTTTGATTGAACATGAGAATGTGTTCAAGGAAGAACTTGGAACATTTAATGGCCCCCCAGCTAAGATTTATGTCGACAAAGCGGGCAAGTACCATGGGAACGCAGATGCATTGAGCCGTCTTCCACTACCAGGTACACCTATCCGTGCAGCTCCAGAGGACAGAGTTTTGATGTTGGACGACACGGACACGGCAATTGTGACCGCAGAACAAGTAAGGACTTGGACTGGTAAGGATCCAGTACTGTCTAGAGTCCGAGAATATGTAATGAGGGGGTGGCCACAACATCCGGAAGGGGCTGATTTCACACCTTAGTGTCAGGAAGACAGAGCTGAGTGTGCAGGATGGTTGCGTGTTGTGGGGAGCAAGAGTGATTATTCCACAGCCAGCACGAGTCTATCCTAGTGCAACTACATCAGCGTCATCCTGGAGTTTCGCGTATGAAAGCCTTGGCAAGGAGTTACTTGTGGTGGCCAAAGCTAGATGAGGAGATAGAAAATCTTGTCAAGACATGCAGCACTTGTCAAGAACACAGGAAGGCACCAGCAGCGGCTCCACTCCACCCCTGGGAGTGGCTGGATAAACCATGGAGGAGATTACATGTAGATTATGCGGGTCCATTCATGGGAAAGATGTTCCTCATAATCATTAATGCACATTCCAAATGGATGGATGTGTATCCTGTAAATTCTGCTTCATCTACTGTTACTATAGACTGCCTGCGTAGGAGTTTTAGTAATCAAGGGATACCGGAGATCGTAGTAAGTGACAATGCCACGTGTTTTGTGAGTACAGAAACAAAAGAGTTCATGAGAAACAATGGCATAGTGCACATGACTTCAGCTCCATATCATCCGTCTTTAAATGGACTTGCGGAGAGAGCCGTACAAACATTTAAGGAGATGATGAAAAAAAGTGCGGAAGGGAGTTTCACAGCAAAAGGTGTCACGAGTTCTGTTCAGCTACAGACTAACACCTCAATCTACCACAGGACTCTCTCCTGCTGAGTTATTGTTAGGACGTCGACTACGCTCCACTCTTGACCTGGTTCACCCAGATCTAAAAAAGGTGGAAAACCGACAAATCAAACAAAAAGGAGAACCATGACAGAAGGACAAAGAGCCGCAGTGTTGGAGAAGGAGATGCGGTCCTTACCAGAAATTTCAGTTATGGTCCAAAATGGATTCCTGGCGTCAGACTCAATGACCGGTCCAGTTTCATATACGGTCATGTTGGGAACTGGTCAGGTAGTACGCAGACATGTGGATCAGATACTGACCAGACAAAGGGAAATCGAACTGGAGGTTCCAGAGGAAATGTTGGAGGACAAGTTGGTCCCCAGTTATCCAAATGCACTGGTGGTACCAGCACCACGAACAGAGACAGTTATACCTGGACCCCTTCATCAAGAGGAAACCATCGTAGCAGAGTCAGATACTCTGAGTACTGCTTAGGAGCAGCAGGTGGCTCTACCACAACCAAGCAGGGACTTGACTGTAAGACGTTCAACAAGGTCTCACAAGCCGCCAGAGAGATTGATCACGACCTGCTAGATTCGTTCAGGATGGACTATCGTTAAAGGAGTTTCCTTATGGACTTTTTAAGAATGTTGTTAAGAATTGTTGTAACTTGAGGGGGGGGATATAGTAATCTCGGATGTAATGCTTAAGTTATCCACCAGAGGGAGACAAATGCTAAGGGTTTATATTTACTAGTATTAAGGTAAAATTGCATTATGGGTATGATGACTCAGAGGTTCATCCTCCATGTTGGTTTTTTCATGCAGTAGAAATAGAAGTGCATGCCTGCAGCTGTAAGAGCTATGTTCTCTCCTAAACTGTGTAATTAAAAAGATAAGTTTTGGGTTCCTGAAGTCTCACTTATATCAGTTATATTGGACCTACCACTCGGATATAACAGTAACATTTAAAGACCACTTAAGTTACAATGTTTGGATATTACAGCTTAACTTGTACAGGTTATTTAGTCATTTGAAGGCCCTTTTGGACCTCCCAACATAATTTGTGCTGATAGTAACCAATACTCCAGTCCAACCCTGTACTTTTGCCAATTTTCCCAGCTAGTGATCTCAAACAGTTTTAGCTGTACAACTTAAAATCTGTGCGCCCATGCAGTGCTCTCCAGCAGAGCTTTTAGTGAGTCAGCCACTACCCCATCCTGGATTCATCACCACCATAGTATTTTTTTTTTTTTTTAAGAAACAGATGCATACATTTGAGTTTATTGTCCACCATAAGATCCACAAATGAGATACTTTGCTGTAAGTGTTTATGCATTAGTATACATTAAGCATCCCCATGTCCAGCATTTTTAAATAAGAGTCTTGATGAAATTTAGTTTGGATGACTTATTGGTTAAAACAAACAATAAGAAACACTGGGGAGGGCTGAGTCAAGATGTTGATTTTTAACAGCACCAGCAGTTTTCACATGGGTGTCTATGCTCTTATAGGTGAAGACATCAAGCTACAAACGTGGTTTGCCACAGTGCCCATATGTCATTTTTTTTTAAAAACACTTCCACTTTCTATTTTTTGCTTTTGTTTGTCAAACATCATCCACCTCTCTTACCTTTTCCCCTCCTCCCCAGCCCCATTAGCAGTTAAGCCAAGACAAATCTCTGTGGTCACATACTGAAAACAAGAGATTTTTTTTTTTTAAAAACCTGCCTAAGGATAAGTAATCCAAAATTTAAAAACTGTCCTAGCAACAGAAAACTTAAAAAATGAAAATAACATAGGTATTTTTTTTTTTTTTTTTAAATCTGTATTTATTTCTGTAGCTAATTAAGACATCTATTAACCTTACTAATACACACAGTACATTAAATGAATATGGGACATCACTCCCTGCAAATACCATGGGGCCATTTTCATCACACCCAAGAGTTCAAAGTTTAGCAAGCTACATCTCAGTAAGTTAATGTGTGCACTGCTTCCAAACCAAACTGGCACATGACCTTCAATATAGAGAAGTGGGAGGTACATTTTGGTAGGAAGAATAAGGCCACATACTCCTTGGAAATAAGTGTCTAAATGGTGTAGAGGAACAGAGGGATCTGGGGGGTACAGATACACAAATCACTAAAAGTAGCAATGCAGGTTTAAAGGCCATAAAAAAAACAAAGCACTGGGGTTCATTTCTAGAGGGGTTGAATTGAAAAGTAGAGAAGTTATGCTAAACTTGTATAGAACATTGGTTAGGCCACACTTGGCAGTACTGTGAACAGTTCTGGTCTCACTATTTTAAATAGGATAGAGGCGCACTGGAGACAGTGCAAAACAGATTTACTAGAATGATACCAGAAGTGAGAGGTTATACCCATCAGGAAAGATTGAACAGGCTGGGGCTCTTTACTCCTGGAAAAAAGACAGAGGGGTGACCAGATAGAGATCTTTAAGATTATGAAAGGGTTTGATAGGGTAGATGTTTCCACATGTGGGCAAGACCAGAACTAGGGGCCATAAACGTATGATAGTGACTAATAAATCCAATAGAGAATTCAGGAGAAACTTCTTTACCCAGAGTGCGGTTAGGATGTGGAACTCGCTACCACAAGGAGCGGTTGAGGCAAATAGCATAGATGCATTTAAGTGGAAGCTAGATAAGTACATGAGGGAGAATGTTGATGGGGTTAAAGAAGGGTGGGAAGAGGCTCATGTGGAACATAAACACCGGCATGGACCTATTGGGCTATAAATACGTCATAAAACTGTAGGACAGAGACATAGGAAGACACAGAAGTTGGCCATTCAGCCCCTCCAGCCTCATTATCCTTACCTAACAAAAATGTACCGATCTCAAATCTTGAAAATGTTAATTAACCCACCATCCACAGCCTTTTCGGGGAGGAAGATTACCCTTTGTGTGTGATAAAATGTTTTCTGATTTCACACCTAAACTGCCTAGCTCTAATTTTAAGATTATGCCACCTTGTTCACCTTTCCACTAGAGGAAATAGTTTCTCTACACGAACCCTATCGAATCCCGTTATTATTTTATAAACATCTCGGTTAGATCACCCTTCAACCTTCTAAACTTGAAGGGAATAAAAGAAAAGTTTATGCAACATGGCGACAAAAGCCTTTGTACACCCACACAACCACTAGCAGAAGTGAAGTGTAATAAATGTTAGCAAGTCTATGTTGCCACATCACTTTACAAATCAGATCCATAGAAAGCAATACTCACCATTTTGAAAAGACCAAGAAGAACTTGTGTACTAGGGTGGACGCAACAGCATTGGGGTACAGTTGGCACGTTCTTGCCACCAACATGGCCCATGACACACCACCCAGAAAGCCTAGTATGTTTGAGTAAATGTTGTGGCCTGTTTAAAAACACACACATTCCTTTTTAACATGGAGTGATTAAAATATTTTACCCATTACAACACTTAATTTACAATTTAACTTTATAAATTCTGGGACGTTATTGCAACTTCTTTAACCTACATCAGCACCTCTCAAACTTTAGGTAACGCCACAACAGTGGGCATGTAACCTGTAGGGTGCAGAGGGGAGCCCGACTTTCAAACCGAATCTTTCCACATGACAGCACATACAGTGGAAAACAAAGGGGAGTGGGGGGGGAAAGTGTGTTGGAGACAAACAGAAGGGAGGAGAGGCAGGTGAAAGCAGGGATGAAGACAACAAGTTTTGCAGGCATTTTTAAAACTTTTACTGGGATCCAGCTAGTTGGCTGCAAATGGCTTTGACAACTGTTGCTATGGGGGGCCAAAGCAAAGTTGAGAACCACTAACCAAGAATCACACTCTCCAACAGATAATATTACTTTACACCTCCACTAGGTTGGTTCAAACTGCAGAAAGAAGAAACTACTGGGGGAGGGCACAGAGAAACATTTGAGTCACAGATTTTTTTTCCCTCAGGAAGGGTCAAGTGAAAAAATATTGAATACCTGCTGCGGCTTCAGCCTTCCCCACTCTGAAAAAAATTCACTTTATATGTACTACTTACTATGTACTGTGATATATATATTATAGCGCCATTATTTTACAGGTGGAAAAAACACATTTATTCCATGCTTTCAGATAATCTACTCTCACTCTCTTATATATGGCCTGATTCTGGGTCCCACTGTTTGTTCATTAAATCCAGTCATGGACAGCAGCTCCGTTGGTCATCTCCCATATCTGATTTATGAAGGCCAGTTTCCCCAGAGGACTCCAGATGATTAAGTGCTGCGGTCACTCCCTTTTGTGCTTCGGTATCCACATCAATCACATATAGAGACGAGCACTGAGCCTTTAGAACAGTGCCAAAGTCAGTGCTAAAAATCACCCATCAGGATTGGATGTTATTGGTAGTTGGTCAAGCAGCAGAGACTACACAGCCCAGAATTTAGAGAGACTTGGGACTAGCTTTGGAGGAGGTTGTGTGGAAACCCCAGAGTGTCCAACATCTCACAGGCAGCAATCCCATGCAGAACCCTACTCAACGCTCTTTGCTGAAACATTGCCCACTTAGAACGATTTTGTCTGACATGAAGAATCCAACAGCTTGTCCCCAGCTGTATGAACCATTCCAGAACAGTGCCTTTTTGTCCAAGCAGTCATTCATCAAATCAGAAGCTATATGCAGAGTGTCAATAGAGCATTCAGCTGGAGGGCATCACAGCCAAACACAACTCCACCCTCACAGTGCATCCACAAACATGCATTTCCCAGCAGGGATCAGGACAGTTATCAGGGGCAAGAACCTTGGGTAATTGTTTTCTTTCAGGACTGAAGGCAGTGCCCCAGGTGAACTTAGTTAATTCAACACAGGCCAGGGATTGAACCTGATCTATAGCTTAGTTCCACATAGGGCAGTGCATCTACTAACTGAACCCTAACCAGTGCACCATCAGAATGCTCCTTACTTCTGCTTAATACACTAACTGATCCAGGGAGCAGAGCAGCACTTCTATGCCAAACGGAATCCTACGTTCTGTCTGCCGACAGCAATTTAGCCTTGATGTTTCTATAGGCCTGATCACCTTGCATTAACCACACCAAGGTCTTTCAAGCAGACTTCACCGAGTTATGCATAGACATGCATCATGCAAATCAACTAAAGAATGTCCCTTCAAATCCTCTCCACCATCTACAAGGCTCAAGGCAGGATTGTGATGGAATACTCACCACTCACCTGGATGGATGCAGCCACAATAACACTCAAGAAGCTGGACACCATCCAGAGCAGAACATTACTTATTAAAAAAACTCTATTGTAAACAATATTTGTGAAAAACTTACGTTTTGCCCATAATTTAATTGCTCTCAACGTCAGCCTAAAATTTTCAATGTTTGGTACTAAATGTAATATCTCGTCAGTGACTCTGCAACCTGTTCAAACAGGAAAAAAATACACATCAGTTTAGCACTCAGTCCAAAAACTGTGACGCCCATTTGTCTTCAAAGCACGATTTTAAAAAATATCCTATTTTTGGAAAATCTTATTTCTCGGTCACCCACATTGACCGATTTACTTTCAGTGGATGATTGCACACAAGTACTCTGTGCACTGCAGGTCAGTCAACTGCAGCTGTTGCACAACGTTCTGAAACCCAAATGCTTCTACGCGATGCCATTGCAGCTTTTTGCAGAACAGGTGGAGAGAACAAAAAGTAATAAAAGCATCCAACTTGAATTTTACATTAACCAAAGTCCATTTTCTTTACATTGGGACAGTCCCCATTCACCAAGGTCTAAAATATTTAAATGAAAAGTATAAGCAGATTACAATCACACTTTTGCATCCCACTCATCATGCATGACTTTACGTCTCTTTTTTCCTCATTAACCCGTACACATTCTCAGAGTGGCCAAGAGATGAAAGAACAACTTTCCCTCAATTTCGCCAATACGCATTCACAATTGACAGCCACTTACCATTAAGACTTCTAATGCACCTCAGGTCCAAGTTTTTAAGTAGCACATCATCGCGAAGATCCAAATCTTCAGGGATTGTCTGAAGTGCCAATCTTGCAAACAAAATATCAATCTAAAACAGAAGATTTGACACTCTGAACTGGTCACCATTCAGTTACTTTCCGAAAAGATAACCTACATTATGATTCAAATATTAGAAAGTTTGATTTCTTTAGTCTTGAATGCATATATCTAACTAAAACTCTTGTATTCATTTAGATTTAAATCACCACTTTCCTAGAATGCAATAAATCTAAATTTCACAAGAATACAACACTTTGACATAGTACACTTGATTTTAGTCAAATTAATCTTCAGGCATACAAGCCTCTAATAGTATATGGAGTTAACTCATACCAATGTTTCAGTAATACTGATTTCACATTTATGGACTTGAAATATTAATAATTGTAGAATCACACTAGCTATGTGACTATTAGAAGATTATCACCATACAAAAATTACCTTTTTAAATTAAATTACCATATAAAAGAAATCACAAATTTAACTGAAGCATGATGTAAACCACAGTTAATATTTAAGAAAGTACCTCTATACCATCAAAGGATAGTTTAATTACTGGTACAAAAGCTTCTTCAACAGCCTGCAAAATAAACAGATATCGGTCAATAGTGTGTAAATGCAATAAATACCACACACCAAGTAGTACGATATTTACTACACCTACCCGTAAATTCCTCACTTCATCTTGCTGCTTCAGCTTTTCACAGAAAGATGCAAAGAAATCAATTCTTTCAATGTGGCGAGGTGCAACACATAGAGCATCAATATCAGCACCTAAAAGAATAAAGATTTTTGCTTTACCGTGCATACTCATCATGCTTGTTATCCAACAGCTCTACCATTGTGGCTGCATTAGGTACTATCTACAAGAAGGCAACTCACCCGGGTTACTTCAACAACACCTCCTTTCCAATGACCTCTACCACCAAGGAGGATAAAAGCAGCAATGTGGGGGGGTACAATCACCTCCAAATTTCACAATCTGCTGTCCTGGACATATAATCGCTGCTCCTTCATTGTCAATGAGTGAATATTCCGGAATTCCCTCCCTAACACATCATGGGATCAGCATCATCACAAGGAGTGTAGCAATTTCTCAGGGAAACTAGGGGTGGGTAATAAATGGGGCTTTGGGATGAGGATGTGTCATCCACATCCCAAGAACAAATAAAAACACAAGTAGAATTGAGTAATAGAAGTAGCAGCTCCTCTGGAGCTGTCTTATATATCAGGGGTGTCCAATCTTTTACAACAGATGCACATGAACCAATCACTAGGTGGTCAGATTGATTTTTTTTTAAATCAGCAAAGCCCTCCCACACTAAGAATCCCAGCCCCACATAATACAAAGACCACCCCGCTGCCCCCCACCCCACAAACTAAAAGCAAAAGTACAAGCACCTCATATGCAAAAGAAATCCAATCCCTGTGCAGTAAAAAGCTAAACCCTCCCTTCCACTGCTCTTCAGCAATCCAAAAACTCGATCTCACTTACCTTTTTGCTCTTCCTGGCCTGGACAGCTCCCCTACACATCTGTAGTCTAAAAATTAGAGCCAGGCATTTCAGGAATTAAGGAAACACTTCTACATGCAAAAAGGTGGTAGAAGTTTAAAACTCTCTTCCGCAAACGGCAGTTGATGCAGTGTCAATTATTAATTTTAAATCTGAGTTCGATCGATTTTTGTTAACCAAAGTTATTGAGAGATATGGGGCAAAGATATGGAGTTAGGCCACAGATCATCCATGATCTCATTGAATGGCAGAACAGGCTCGAGGGGCTAAAAGACCTACTTCTGTTCCTATTCTTGATGTAGGGTCCAATTTAATCACTCCTGCCTTCCACCTTATCACGGACATTCCCTCCCCCCTTTTCCCTGCCTCTGAACTTGCCTAAAACATTTTACATCTCTAACTTTTTCTAGTTCTGATGAAAGGTTATCGACCTGAAACGTTAGCATCTGTGGAGAGAGAAACAGTTGAGCATTTCCAGCATTTTCTGTTTTTATTTCAGATTTCAAGCTTTTCTATTCTACAGCTTGGTTTGGTCCACCTTAATCTGCTCCCTTGCTATTCTTTCTGCTGCCCCATGACTTGCGAGTGGACCTTTTTTTTTTTAAGCTCTTGAAATTTACTAAGCCTGGAAACTGCTTCCCAATTAGTGCAAAACTCTGCTCCTTCGTTGGTCTAAATGCACCAACTAGGAGGGAGTTTTCTCAATCCTGAACACCTGGGGAGTTTAAACTGCCCAGGACTCATGTAGAACTACAAGCCAGGTTGAAGGAACTCAGGCTGAATCTGATCCATCGGCTGGATTTTGAACACCACTGCTTTAAAGGAAATTTTCTACGCAATCCAAAACTGGGGGTTCTTGTTCCCACTCCTGCCACGCACCCCCCCTCCCCACCACATTAAAAAAGGTACCTAACTGATCGCACCGAGACACTATGGAAGACATGTAACGAAAAGTCATTATCAACAGGCTGGAAATTTAACCAGTACTAGTGGATCGAGTGTGTCTTTGCCGACAGAAAGTCATGACAAAACAAATTTCCCTCAGTGCATTAGCGATGCTGTAGATATAGATATAGGGAGGGATCTGGAGCTTCAGAAATTCCATCTAGTGGTAGAAGTATGCATCTGCAGGTATGTGGGTGACAAAATGGCGTTACCCAAATATATTAATACGATAGCAAAATACTGCGGATGCTGGAAATCCGAAATAACAACAGAAAATGCTGGAAAAACTCAGCAGGCCAGGCAACATCCGTGTAGAGAGAAATAGAGTCAACGTTTCGGGTCGAAACCCTTCTACAGAACTGAGAGTAAAGGCAGGAAATGAAACAGATTAAAAGGCAGTTTGGGGGCTGGGAAATGGGGGAGGGGATGAAAGAAGAGACATTAAGAGATATTCAAGGCGAGACGAGATGGTAATAGGACAGGTCAAGAGACAAACAATGGCTCTAGATGAAGTGTGAAATGCGCTGGCAGAGTGAGAGACAGCTGCCATGTGGGAGAGAGAGGAAAAAAGGAAAAGTCACAAACCAAAAGTGTGGATAAAAAATATATAAAAATATAATAGGGGCCGAGGTTATGATCTGAAATTGTTGAACTCGATATTGAGTCCAGAGGGCTGTAAAGTGCCTAATCGGAAGATGAGGTGCTGTTCCCCGAGCTTACGCTGAGCTTCCGTGGAACAATGCAAGAGGCCGCAGACGGTGAGGTCTGAGTGGGAATGGAGCGGTGAATTGAAATGACAGACGACCGGAAGCTCGGGGTCACCCTTACGGACTGAACGGAGGTGTTCCGCAAAGCGGTCACCCAATCTGCATTTCGTCTCCCCAATGTAGAGGAGACCACATCGTGAGCAGCGAATACAGTATACTAGATTGCAAGTACAAGTAAATCGCTGTTTCACCTTCCGGACTCAATATCGAGTTCAACAGCTTCAGATCATAACCTCGGCCCCTATTATATTTTTATATTTTTTATCCACACTTTTGGTTTGTGCCTTTTCCTTTTTTCCTCTCTCTCCCACTTAGCAGCTGTCTCTCACTGCCAGCGCATTTCACACTTCATTTAGAGCCATTGTTTGTTTCTTTACCTGTCCTATTACCATCTCGTCTCACCTTGAATATCTCTTAATGTCTCTTCTTTCATCCCCTCCCCCATTTCCCAGCTCCCAAACTGCCTTTTGTCTCATTTCCTGCCTCTTTTCTCAGTCCTGACGAAGGGTTTCGACCCAAAACGTTGACTCTATTTCTCTCTCCACGGATGATGCCTGGCCTGCCGAGTTTTTCCAGCATTTTCTGTTGTTATTCCCAAATATATTAATGTATGTATACAACGTACCTTTTGTATGTACTCCTAATCTGTACGAACCAAATGTAAAAATTTTCCCACCAACATTCTCGATTACTGATGGTGGAAGGTTCTGAAAAAAATTTAATTGATTCTGTAAAATAGTTTATCAGCAATTCACATGTTCTTCCATAAAGGAAGAATGAATCTGCATATCTATAGTGCCTTAACAGGTCTCTCGTGATGTCTCAAAATGCTTCACATACATTGAAATGACCCTTGGTAAAAAGGTGAACAAGTCGCTCCCACAAACAGCAACAATGATGAATTATAAATACATTTTAGGCGACGCTAGCTGAAGAAAACGATGGCTAGGAGGTCAAAAGACCTCACTGCTCTTCTCCGATTAGTGCTTTAGAAATGTTAAAGTCCAGCCGAACAGGGAGACAGGTTTCGGTTTGACACCCCATCTGACAATGCAGCACACTCTCAGTACTGTAATGTCAGCCTAGATTATGTGCTCAAGACCTGGAGTGGTGTGTGAACTTGAATCAACAACCTTCCGACTCAGGAGGCGAATTTGCTACCGAATGAGTCAATTAAAGATTATTATAATAAGTGCACACAAGTACACTGTTTTCCCAAACTGTAGTAAAGCTAGGCTTATTCAGTGTTCCAAATTTGAAGGTACACATCGGTGCCATCTCAGTACATTTACAGATTTACAAGAGCTTGCGCTCCTTCGCAAAACTGTAGTTTAATTTAATTCCCTGATCTGTGAATCACCAAACCCTGCTCAAGAATTCAACATAGGACATACTTCAAATATTCTTGCAGCTATTTACACAAAATGAATTTTTAAGTACCCGTTTGCTCTATTCCCGAGCATGGATTTCTAATTTCTTGGGAAGGACCACATACACTTTCCCACTTGATCAAAACAAGCAGTTTCTTCCTGAAACATGGTCATATCTAATCCAAATATATGTTGCAAGTGGCAGCTTATATCATACAGCACTAAATAAACTGAATTTCAATTAAGTATTATCCTTACCTTAATTTCACTGGTATCCCGGATCCACTCTTTAACTAAGCTATTTAGTTTCCCCAGAATTGCAATTCTGCAAGATAAGGAAGCAGTTAAAATAGTCATCACTGAATGTATCAGAGGAAAAAATGTTAATTGGAGAAATTACTTCACCACTCATTTTATTCCCTTTAGTTAGTGGTTTATAATATTTATACAAGTGAACCTACTGTGTGGTCAACTTAAATTTGAATAAAAACAGGAAATGTTGGAAATGCTGATGAAGGGCTACACTCAATATTGCAATCAATCTTTCTCTTTCACATGCTGGCTGACCTATTCAGTATTTGCAGCATTTACTGTTATGTCAGATTTCCAGCATTCATGGCTTTTCATTTTCTCTCAGCTTAATAATGACCAACTGGGAGTAAAACTACAATAAAGTCAGTGCTCCAAATGGAGTTCAAACAGAAAAATAACACTCGGGCTAGAGGCTCCATGCTGGACGGAGTCAGTGACTGTGCAAATTCCCTACAGGTTCACCACTGCAATCACCTTGTGTGACATAAACAAGGCAATTTTGCATATGAGAACAAGCAGATTATTCCCAAAACATGGCCACTTGAACCACTTTCCCATTGTTACACTATGCACAAATCCAATTTAATTGGGTATCTTAAATCATGAAACAGAACGTATTAGATGAAGAATTAAAGAAAGATTAAGGAAGTCAAACTCCTCGCCTTCTTTGAAAAAGCAGAAACATCAAGTTAATCCAATTGGAGTTTACAAAATCTGACAGAATTGATCCAAGCAAATTGTTGCCCATGGCAAATACATGAGGAAACAGGTTAAAAATTAGAAGTTTGTGCAATTTTATTTATTGAAAGAGGTATTTTTTTTAATTCATTCAAGATTTTTTTTTATTTTTTTTATTCACTTATGGGATGTGGGCGTCGCGGGCAAGGCCAGCGTTTATTGCCCATCCCTAGTTGCCCTTGAGATGGTGGTGGTGAGCTACCTTCTTGAACCGCTGCAGTCCGTGTGGTGAAGGTACTCCCACAATGCTGTTAGGTAGGGAGTTCCAGGATTTGACCCAGCGACGATGAAGGATCGGCGATATACTTCTAAGTCAGGATGGTGTGTGACTTGGAGGGGAACTTGAGGTGGTGGTGTTCCCATGCGCCTGCTGCCCTTGTCCTTCTAGGTGGTAGAGGCTGTGGGTTTGGGAAGTGCTGCTGAAGAAGCCTTGGTGAGTTGCTGCAGTGCATCTTGTAAATGGTACACACTGCAGCCACGGTGCGCCAGTGGTGGAGGGAGTGAATGTTTAAGGTGGTGGATGGGGTGCCAATCAAATGGGCTGCTTTGTCCTGGATGGTGTCGAGCTTCTTGAGTGTTGTTGGAGCTGCACTCATCCAGGCAAGTGGAGAGTATTCCAAGACACTCCTTACCTGTGCCTTGTAGATCATGGAAAGGCTTTGGGTGTCAGGAGGTGAGACACTCGCCGCAGAATACCTAGCTTCTGACCTGCTCTTGTTGCCACAGTATTTATGTGGCTGGTCCAGTTAAGTTTCTGGTTAATGGTGACCCCCAGGATGTTGATAGTGGTAATGGTAATGCCATTGCCATTGAATGTCAAGGGGAGGTGGATAGACTCTCGCTTGTTGGAGATAGTCATTGCCCGGCACTTCGGTGGCGTGAATGTTACCTGCCACTTATCAGCCCAAGCCAGAACGTCGTCCAGGTCTTGTTGCATGCGGGCATGGACTGCTTCATTATCTGAGGAGCTGTGAATGGCGCTGAACACTGCAGTCTTCAGCGAACATCCCCATTTCTGACTTTATGTTGGAGGGAAGGTCATTGATGAAGCAGCTGAAGATGGTTGGGCCTAGGACACTGCCCTGAGGAACTCCTGCAGCGATGTCCTGGGGCTGTGGTGATGGACCTTCAACCACCACAACCATCTTCCTTTGTGCTAGGTATGACTCCAGCCTGTGGTGCATTTCCCCCGATTCCCATTGAATTCAGTTTTACTAGGGCTCCTTGATATCAGACTCGGTCGAATGCTGCCTTGATGTCAAGGGCAGTCACTCTCACCTCACCTCTGGAATTCAGCTCCTCTGTCCATGTTTGGACCAAGACTGTAATGAGGTCAGGAGCCGAGTGGTCTTGGCGGAACCCAAACTGGGCATCAGTGAGCAGGTTATTGGTGAGTAAGTGCCGCTTGATAGCACTGTCAATGACACCTTCCATCACTTTGCTGATGATTGAGAGTAGACTGATGGGGAGGTAATTGGCCGGTATCACTACCAAGGCCAGCATTTATTGCCCATCCCTAGAGAACGTGGTGGTGAACCACCTTCTTGAACTGCTGCAATCTGTATAGCAAAGGTACTCCCACTGTGGGGTCCAGGATTTTGACCCAGTGACAATGAAGGTACTGTGATATATGTCCAAGTGAGGACGTGTATGACTTGGAAGCGATAATGTTGCCATGCACCTGCTGCCCTTGACCTTCTAGGCAATTGAGGTTGCAGGTTTGGAAGGTGCTGTTGAAGACATGGCAAGTTGCTGCAGTGTATCCTATAAATAGGATGCACTGCAGCCATGGTGTGTCGGTGTTGGAGGGAGTAGATGTTTAATGAGTCTTACATTTAGTTCTGGACTAAGTTACCAGGGAAAGCCATTGGAGTTTATTTTTTTTATTAGTTCCACAGATGTAGGAGACACTGGCAAGGCCAGCATTTATTGCCCATTCCTAATTGCCCTTGAGAAGGTGGTGGTAAGCCACCTTCTTAAACCGCTGCAGTCCGAGTGCTGAAGGTACTCCCATAGTGCTGTTAGGGAGGGAGTTCCATACTTTTGACCCAGCGACGATGAAGGAACGGCCGATATATTTCTAAGTCAGGATGGTGTGTAACTTGGAGGGGAACTTGCAGGTGATGGTGTTCCCATGCGCCTGCTGCTCTTGCCCTTCTAGTTGGTAGAGGTCATGGGTTTGGGAGGTGCTGCCGAAAAAGCCTTGGCAAGTTGCTGCAGTGCATCTTGTAGATGGTACACACTGCAGCCACGGTGCGCTGGTGGTGGAGGGAGTGAATGTTTAAGGTCGTGGATGGCGTGTCGATCAAGCGGGCTGCTTTGTCCTGGATGGTGTTGCGCATCTCGAGTGTTGTTGGAGCTGCACTCATGCAGGCAAGTGGAGTGTATTCCATCACATTCCTGACTTAGATACATAGATACATAGAAGATAGGAGCAGGAGTAGGCCATTCGGCCCTTCGTGCCTGCTCCGCCATTTAATGAGATCATGGCTGATCCTTTAATTCAGTATCCCGTCCCCGCCTTCTCTCCGTAACCCTTAACCCCTTTTGCCCGTAGAAATATATCTAATTCCCTCTTAAATATATTTAATGAGCTGGCGTACACTGCCCTCTGTGGCAATGAGTTCCACAGGTTCACCACTCTCTGAGTGAAGAAATTCCCCCTCATCTCTGTCCTAAATGGTTTAGCCCTTATCCTTAAATTATGTCCTCTAGTTCTGTTCTCACCCGCCAAGGGAAACATTCCTTCTGCATCCAGTCTGTCTAGACCTGTCAGAATTTTATACACTTCTATGAGGTCCCCTCTCAATCTTCTAAACTCCAGTGTGTACATCCCTAAACTACATAGTCTCTCCTCATAGGTCATTCCCGCCATTCCTGGTATCAGCCTGGTGAATCGCCGCTGCACCCCCTCCATGGCAAGAACATCCTTCCTCAGATGAGGCGACCAAAACTGTACACAGTACTCGAGGTGTGGTCTCACCAGTGCCCTGTACAGCTGCAGCAAGGTATCCCTGTTCCTGTATTCTAACCCTTTTGCTATGAAGGCCAGCATACCGTTTGCCTTCTTGACCGCCTGTTGCACCTGCATGCTCGCCTTCAGTGACTGGTGTACAAGAACACCCAGGTCTCTCTGTACTTCCCCCTCTCCCAATCTATTGCCATTTAAATAATAATTTGCCCTCCCGTTCCTGCACCCAAGGTGGATAACTTCGCACTTGTCCACATTATAGTGCATCTGCCATTTATCCGCCCAATCGCCCAGTCTGTCCAAATCGCTCTGGAGCTTCCTGGTCTCTTCCTCTGAGCCCACCCCACCTCCTAGTTTAGTGTCGTCTGCAAATTTGGAAATGCTGCATCCGACTCCCTGATCCAGGTCATTAATGTAAATTGTGAACAGCTGGGGGCCCAGGACAGATCCCTGTGGTACCCCACTTGTTACTGCCTGCCATTCAGAAAATGAGCCGTTTATTCCAACTCTCTGTTTTCTATCTGACAGCCAGTTCCCTATCCACGCCAAAACTTTCCCCTTTATCCCATGAGCCTCAATTTTCCATGCTAATCTTTTATGTGGGACCTTATCGAAGGCCTTTTGGAAGTCCAGGTACACCACATCTACTGGCTCTCCCCCATCTATTCTACCAGTTACTCCCTCAAAAAATTCCAATAGATTAGTCAAGCACGATTTACCCTTTGTAAATCCATGTTGACTCTGTCCTATCCTGTCCCCATTTGCTAAGTGCTCCGCTATTTCATCCTTAATGATGGACTCCAGCATTTTGCCCACAACTGATGTAAGGCTTACAGGTCTGTAATTACCTGCTTTTTCCCTACCCCCCTTTTTGAATAGTGGGGTAACGTTAGCTACCCTCCAATCCATCGGCACTGTTCCCGAGTCTAATGAATTCTGAAAAATCATCCTTAGTGCATCCGCTATCTCTAGGGCCACCTCCTTCAGTACCCTAGGATGCATGTTATCAGGCCCTGGGGATTTGTCCACCTTCAATCCCTTTAGCTTCCTTAACACCATATCCTTAGAGATATTGATTTGCGTCAGTTCCTCCTTTGCCAATGTCCCTATTTTTCCCGATATCCCAGGGAGGTTTTTTGTGTCTTCCTTCGTAAAGACTGACCCAAAGTATGCATTTAGTTGATCTGCCATTTCCTTATTTCCCATTATATATTCCCCCGTATCTGACTGCAATGGACCAACTTTGGTTTTCACCAGTCTTTTCCTTTTGATATATTTATAAAAGCTTTTGGAGTTAGTTTTTATATTTTCCGCCAGCTTGTTTTCGTAAGCTATTTTGCCCCTCTTGATCATGCCCTTTGCCCTCCTTTGCTCTATCTTAAACTGTTCCCAATCTTCCGCTCTGGCGCTTTTTTTGGCTATTTTATACGCCCTATCTTTGGATTTTATGCTGTCTCTAATTTCCCCTGTTATCCACGGTTGAGTCACCTTTTTAGATTTCCTTTTATGCCAGATTGGTATAAACAATTTTTGCAATTTTGTCATTCTATCTTTAAATGTTTGCCATTGTTTATCTACCTCCAGTCCTCTCAGGAACGTTGTCCAATCAGACCTACTCAGTTCCCGTCTCATGGCATCATAATTCCCCTTGTTTAAATTCAGGACCTTAGTCTCTGAGTCAATTTCTTCGCTCTCCACTTGTGCCCTGTAGATGGGGGAAAAGCTTTGGGGAGTCAAGAGGTGAGACGCTCACCGCAGAATACCCAGCCTCTGACCGGCTCTTGTAGCCACAGTATTTATGTGGCTGGTCCAGTTAAGTTTCTGGTCAGCAGTGACTCCCAGGATGTTGGTGGTGGGGATTCAGCGATTCTAATGCCGTTGAATGTCAAGGGGCGGTGGTTAGACTCTCGCTTGTTGGAGAGAGTCATTGCCTGGCGTGAATGTTACTTGCCACTTATCATCCAGGTGCATGCGGGCATGTACTGCTTAGTTATCTGAGGAGTTGGGAATGAAACTGAACACTGTGCAATCATCAGCGAACATCCCCACTTCTGAACTTATGATGGAGGGAAGGTCATTGATGAAGCAGCTGAAGATGGTTGTGCCTAGGACAATGCCCTGAAGAACTCCTTCAGCAACATCTTGGGGCCGAGATGATTGACCTCCAACAACCACAACCATCTTCCTTTGTGCTAGGTATGACTCCAGTCAGTGGAGAGATTTCCCCCGGATTCCCATTGACTCCAATTTTACTAGGGCCTCTTGATACCATACTCAGTCAAATGCTGCCTTGATGTCAAGGGCAGTCACTCACCTCACCTCTGGAATTCAGCTCTTTTGTCCATGTTTGGACCAAGGCTGTAATGAGGTCCGGAGCAGGGTGGTCCTGGCGGAACCCAAACTGAGCATCAGTGAGCAGGTTATTGGTGAGTAAGTGCCGCTTGATAGCACTGTCAACGACACCTTCCATCACTTTGCTAATGATTGAGAGTAGACTGATGGGGCAGTAATTAGCCGGATTGGATTTGTCCTGTTTTTTGTGGCCAGGACATACATGGATAGTTTTCCACATTGTCGGGTAGATGCCAGTGTTGTAGCTATACTGGAACAGCTTGGCTAGAGGCACAGCTAGTTCTGGAGTGATTTTTTAGTGCATTGAAATTGAGAAATGAATGTGTTGCTCCAAGGAGGGATTAAGGATATGGTAAAAAGGTGGATACATAGGGTTGATATCTGAAAGCGAGATGAACACAATGGGCCAAATGGCCGTTCCCTCTTTTTAAACATTTTTATGCATGCACAGAAGCTAGAAAATTAAGATCAGATGTTCTCTGGAGAATGACCCACAGCCAATGGCCAGTTAGTGCTGATGATGAAGGATGTGAGCAGAGCAAGACTTTAAACACAGCAAAGTTGGAAACAGTCACTTGCCACAGAGGTGGGAAATTCTTAAAGGAATTACACCCCAGGTGAATGTTTCTTTTCCACACAATCCCCCAATCCCAAAAGAGACAGTAAATTACCATGTTTGTATGCAGAGATTGAAAATGTATTATGGTCAAAAAATTGACTAGAGCCCTGGGCATACATTTCTGGGAGGAGGGAGTCATGCCCCTTCCCTGATCTGCACAAATGTGCATGCAAAATATACACCATCTAAAGCAAGTTAGTCAACGATTAAATAAAATAAAAACTTCACTGATAATCAGAACATCTGGAAAAGCAAAGGCTATCTAAAACTAGATTTACAATGAGGCTGAATAGATGGCCTATTATTGTAAGATTCTGCTAAGATTTACCTGTGCTGCAGCTCCTCCTCCTCTTCAAAGACTCCAAAAGGTTTCAGTGCTTCAATAAGTTTCTGAGTAAGCACATAATCATTTTCTTTTGGCAAAGCCAAACTAATTGGAGATGTAATACCATAATGTTTGTGTGTTTGGGGCTGCAGAGATCCTTGATTTGCAGCAGGGCTGTGGAACAAAACAGCAAAAATATAAAACTATACAGCAATTAAATAACTCTGCAACAACATTTCAGTTTGGAAGAGCATATTATATTTATTAAATCTCTATGGGTACATCAAAATTATTTAACTCAGTCAACAAGTGAAACATGCTTACTCGAGCATTACCACTTCACAATGAAATTCATCAACTGAAATAAAGACATTAAAAACACACCATGACATATGAATTCCATTTGGTATTGCTGCCATAGTGATCACCCATCCAAATTAAAAAGGAAAATATCATTGCCGCTACAGACAGAAACAACTTAATCTACAAAGGTCAGAGTCGGAGCACTGGTGGATGAGGGAGAGAAAGTAATGCTGGAGGATGGCAGAGACAGCCTTGGAAAGATTTAAAGACAAGAACAAGGATTTTACATTTACACCTCAGCATCCTATTCAACCCAAACAAAGCTTCTGACCCTGTACCCTCTCCACCACAAAGACTGCCCTACTTCCACCTTTGTAATATCACCCCTCCTGCCCTACCTCAGCCCATTTTCCACTCAAACCCTCATTCATGCCTTTCTCGTCTCCAGACTGGACTATTCCAATGCTCTACTGGCCAGCTGCCAGTCATCCATAAATGTCAGATCATCCAAAACTCTGCGTCCATTTGCTACCGTGCATCAAATCCCACTTGCCCGTGACCTGAGCCCTTGCTGACCTACATGAATTGCTAGACTCCCAAAGCCTCAAATTTAAAATTCTCATCCTTGTATAAAACCGTTCTTGGCCTAGGTCCTCCCCATCTCCAAGTCCTGCTACACTATAAATCTTCCCCCCCCCCCCCAAAAAAAAACTCTGTTCCTCCAACCCAGGACTCATGCATCCCCTCTGCCGTTCACCTCACTTTAGCAGCTGCTTTATCCCCAGACTCAAACTTCCTTCCTAAATTTCCCTGCCTTTCCACCTCCCCCTGTAAGAGACTCCTTAAAAGCCACCTCTTTAACCAGCTTTTGGTGACCCCACCCAGTATCTCCTTTATTGGTTTGATGACATTCATTTTTCCTCGTGTGTTTCTGGAGACATTTTTCTACATTAGAGATGCTATATAAATGCAAGTTGTTGCTAAACTCAATACACTTGGGGGGTGGGGGGGAGGGGGGCAGGGAACTAGGGGCATATTTACCTGGGGGAGGGGAAGAGAGATGGTGGTTGCGAAGGGCTAGCGGAACTTACAGTGCAGACTACAGGCAGCTGCTGTGGATTCGAATCCGGTTAGTTTACCTCTATTTTAAAAGATGTACAAACCAAATGTGCTGCTTACGCTACTCAAAATGACCCACATAATCCAAATTTGTTCAACATTTGTGGATTAATTCCCTCTTCTTCCAGTCACCACCAGTGAACATTTACAACAGGTTTGATCAATGTTAGACATTTTGAAGTTTGCAAAGCTCAAGTCATGTCACCTATGAAGGTACTTCTCAGCCTAATTTTGCTTCTGTCTACAGCTGCCATGATTGGCGCATATATAATGGCAAATAGCTCACCTACCCCACAGGAAGACCCTAGAAACTCCTTCAAAAGGGAATCTCACATTATCTTAATTTATTAGTATTGTATCCAGTATATGCTTACAGGAAACAGCTTATGAATTTGTAAATTAAGAATATAGCCAGTATCCTGAGCAGGGTACAGGTTACCCTAAAAAATCAACTTAACATATTTAATCGAGATTTCTACAAAATTGGCTGTTGAGGTACAATGCACATCGAACAGTTTCACGGCATGGAAGCACTGCAAGTAGCAATGTCCAAAGAACGGCCACCGCGGATGCAAAAAGAAAAACTTGCATTTATATAGCACCTTTCCAAACCTCAGGGCGTCCCAAAGCACTTTACAGCCAATGAAGTACTTTTTAAAGTGTAGTCATTGTTGTAGGAAATGCAGCAGCCAAATTGCACACTGCAAGCTCCCACAAACAGCAATGTGATACTCACCAGATCATCTGTTTTAGTGATGCTGATTGAGGGATAAATATTGGCCCAGGACACTGGGGATAACTCCCCTTCAAAATAGTGTCATGGGATCTTGTACATCCACCTGAGCGCGCAGACAGGGCCTCGGTTTTAACATCCCACCCGAAAGACGGCACATAAGAACATAAGAATTAGGAGCAGGAGTAGGCCATACAGCCCCTCGAGCCTGCTCCGCCATTCAATAAGATCATGGCTGATCATCGACCTCAACTCCACTTTCCTGCCCGATCTCCATATCCCTTGATTCCCCTAGAGTCCAAATATCTCCAACAGTGCAGCACTCCCTCAGTACTGCACTGGATTTTTGTGTTCAAGTCTCTGGAATGGGACTTGAACCCACAACCTTTTGACTCCGAGGCGAGAGTGCTACCAACAGCCACGATTGACACCAAGAAGGGCTGTCTATATTAACATTACAGATCCAGCAGTCACCAAGAAAATACATTGTGTTAATGTTGAACACATTTGCCCAAAACATTCTCTAAGTGAGTCAACTTGACACCAGCTGGCAATGTGGAGCAGGATAACAAGAGTGCCGTGGAAGATGTGAGCACAATAGCAAACAAAGCCAAGAAGTTGATGCATGACCACATACAACAACCACAAGCACAACAGCCAGCATGCCCATTAGCAAGTTAAAACTAATTATCTTTATAAAAGTTCCCGTGTTGTACAGGATTACATTTTAAGCTTATATTAAATTTAAAGCATTTTAGCTGCAGCTATGTGCACAACACTGTCTTTCTGGTAGGCTACATCAATGCAGCTTTCATACCAACATTAGGAAAACTTCAAATCTGGATTGATGCGACAGTCAAGAAAGTCAGAATAGGATGAAAACAAAGGGTGACGGAGACAGAACAGCAGCACAATTATAGGCTAGCCCTAGCATCACGTTTGCTTTTAGTTTCCCAGTTTATACAAAAACAAAATTGAAAAGAAAAAAATCTCTTCACCCATCAGGCCCACTTCTTCCACAGACCAGGCACAATCTATTATGGATTTACCCTGATTATTCATTCCCCTAATGGAATATTCAGCAGTTACTCCCTGATGTCCAAAGGTATCAAACAAAACTGCAGACCATTATAAAAAAACCCTCTCCATCCTTAAACCCTGGCTAGCTGCAATCTATAGAAAACACAGCTCCCCTTCTAGCAGCACAGGGACCGTCGTGTTCCACGATCACCTCAGTCTGTATCGATTCCTACACCCTCCAATCCTGTTCTTGGGCAGAATTCCATCCCGTTTGAAAAGGTCAAGTTAGGTGGGAAAGTAAGCTGTGATTAGCTTTCTTGATAACTGCTTCATGCTGACTGGAAGCTTTCAGTGAATGATCAATAAATGACACCCAAATAATTTTCCAACTTCACTAATGGACATTCCAGTTTTTTTTTTACAACTTCCAGTTCCAATATCTCAATTTTTCCCCAAAGTGCCCACTTTATTGACAACAATATATGGAGTAATATTAGTCATTACGCCAATGACATTTCCTCTCTCGTTCCTCCCAAGCTCAGAGTGCACCATTCTACGTTAGAGACAAAAGGAGAAAACTGCTAAAACTGAAAATCTGAATTAAAAATAGAAAAGCTAGAAATATGCAGCAGGTCCATCAGTGTCAGACCTCCTCCCTTAAAACTTCATTACACTACTGATGTGTTAGTGCTGCTTCCTGCTTTCAACCAGATGTGAATTCCACTGACTGCACTTCCTATTTCTACTCTTAACATGGTCCATCCCCGTCTGCCTCTTCCCTCTCCATCTCTGGTAACAAGCTTTCCAAAAGGCATTTATTTTAAGATCACAGAATCCCATAACTCACTGGATTATATTTCTGCCCTCCCTATTCCCTGTAAAGACTCCAGCCTTTTCGCTCAGTTCTTCAGTCTTCGTCATATTTCCTCTGCTGACACAACTTTCAAAACCAGTGATTCTGAAATGTCTTTTTCTTCAGCTGCCGCCACCCCACCCCCTCAAATCTACCATGCTTCTGTTCTCATCAGGTGCTCGCAACTTATGGTCAAGAAACTCTTAAATTCAGAACTGCGATGTGTCAGCTTAAAATCTACAAAACAGAAGTCATTTCTCTGGCCCAGTCAGCAGCCTGCATTAATCTGTACAACAGAACAACCTCATGTAACTTCTGGAGATAAAGCCTGCCTCAGCAAAGCTCAGCTCAATCGTCATTCAGCTGAGCATGGCTGACAAACCAGAGATCCATATAATTGTAGTCATGCAGAATACTTTGCATTAACATGGGCAAGTGAACCCAAACAATGTTACTTTTTAAAAACTACCCAAGGGTACTGTATCCTCTGAAGTACAATTAACCGTTCCACTGGGACAAGACAGAAAGTAGAAACACATGGCACTATTACAACAGCAGTACTTAGGGAACTTTACCACAGGAGAAAAGCAGCTCCTGGCATTTATCATGTTTTTTATATTTGTTCACGGGATGTGGGCACTGCTGGCAAGGCCAGCATTTATTGCCCATCCCCAATTGTCCTCGAGAAAGTGGTGGCGAGTCGCCTTCTTGAGGTCACATGTTTGGGAGGTGCTGTCGAAGAAGCCTTGGCGAGTTGCTGCAGTGCATCTTGTAGATGGTACACACTGCAGCCACAGTCGCCAGTAGTGAAGGGAGTGAATGTTTAAGGCGGTGGATGGGGTGCCAATCAAGCGGGCTGCTTTATCATGAATGGTGTCGAGCTTCTTGAGTGTTGTTGGAGCTGCACTCATCCAGGCAAGTGGAGAGTATTCCATCACACTCCTGACTTGTGCCTTGCTGATGGTGGCAAGGCTTTGGGGAGTCAGGAGGTGAGACACTCGCTGCAGAATACCTAGCCTCTGACCTGCTCTTGTTGCCACTGTATTTATGTGGCTGGTCCAGTTAAGTTTCTGGTTTAATATACCCTCTCCCCTAAAATCACATGGCTATATCCTCACTACATAAATCTGCCGTTATTCAAATAAGCACACCAAAGACTATTTATGAACATGTGCAATCCCCACAATTGAGGGTGCAACTTTTTTGGTTTCATTCTCTATCCTTTAGTGCAAAAGTCTCATATCAATAAAGAGAGTCAGGTTTCTGAGCAAAAATGACTACTTTTTTCTAGCAATTTCTTCAGCTCCTGAAGATATCAACATCTTGCACAACTGCAGAGATTCTGGTCACCTTTCTGTATGTTGAAGTGTCCATTCTTGTGGAACTGGAAACCTGATTCTTACCCTAGCTCATCCAGGAGCATGGTGGCCACTTCAGTACATACTAGAGTTCAAACCTGAAGCCTTTCGGGTGTAGCTCAGCTACTTACTTCTTTAACCTGGAGCGCCATCAGGAAGCTATAGTGACCTATTATTGAATGTTTTAAAATAAAACATTTTGGTTTCTTCCTCCTTTTCTTGCCAATTTGATCTGCTCCCATCTCGACTGAAGCCGTTGACTCCTTGTTGGGCAACGGGTCCAAAGGAACCGAACAGCCTCCAGTGCTTTGCTCACTTTTCACATGCACGCCTAAACAATGAATGTTGGCAGGCGATTTGAATACAGCAAGCATCACAACCAAGCTTAATTCTATCCACAAGTTTATCTCCAGCGGGGTTAGTGGATAGCCTTGAAGAGCAGGATTGCAGGCTGATTTTCCCTTTCCTAAACCCAGGCATGATAAAGCCACTTGGGGCTTCTTTCTACCCCCACCCTAGGTGAAACAAGCTAATTCAGCCTAGACTGCAAATCAAACCTGGGGCCTTCCTAACTCGTAGAATCATAGAATGGTTACAGTACGGAAGGAGGCCATTCAGCCCGTCGAACTTGTGCCGGCTCTCTGCAAGAGCACCTCAGCTAGCTCCACTCCCCCACCCTTTCCCAACAGCCCTACAAATACAGGAAACTTTGTGCTATCCGGCACCGACGGGACCGAGCTGTTGCCGTCCCATCAAAACTGCCGGACAAACCAGCGCTAATGTTGAAACATACGGAGATTTTGAGCTCCGTATCTGGCAACAAACCATGTTGCTTGCTTCTAAACAGTCGGCCGTACCTTGCAAGCGTCTCTGTAGCTTAGCAACAGCTTCAGCGAGACCTTGCAGAGCCTGACTGGTGAAAAAAAAGCAACGAAAAGAAAAAAAACCTAACGAAACAGTTCCTGAATTTTGCCGGTGGCTCGAGCATTCCGGACAGTTAACCTCCGGATAAACCAAAGTTTCCTGTATTTCTCTTTCAGGTACTTATCCAACTCCCTTTTGAAAGCTGTGATTTGAGTCTGCCCTCCACCAGCCTCAGGCAGTGCATTCCAGATCCTAACCACTTGCTGCGTTAAAAAAGCTTTTTCTTCTGTCATCTTTGGTCCTTTTGCCAATCACCTTAAATCTGTGTCCTCTGGTTCTCAACCCTTCCGCCAATGGGAACAGTGTCTCTCTATCTACTCTGTCCAGACCCCTCATGATTTTGAACACCTCTATATCTCCTCTGCTCCAAGGAGAACAACCCCAGCTTCTCCAGTCTATCCATGTAACTAAAGTCCCTCATCCCTGGAATCATTCTCTTAAATCGTTTCTGCACCCTCTCTAAAGTCTTCACGTCCTTCCTAAAATGTGGTGCCCAGAATTGGACACTGTACTCCAGTTGAGGCCGAACCAGTGTTTTCTAAAGAGTCATCATAATTTCTATGCTTTTGTACTCTATACATCTATTCATGTGACCCAGGATCCCGTAAGCTTTTTTAAAAAACTGCTTACTGCCCTGCTACCTTCAATGATTTGTGCACATATACCCCCAGGTCTCTCTGTTCATGCACCCCCTTTAGGATTGTACCCTTTAGTTTATATTTCCTCTCCTCATTCTTTCTACCAAAATGTATCACTTCGTATTTTCCTGCATTAAATTTCATCTGCCACATGTCCACCCATTCCACCAGCCTGTCTGTGCCCTCTTGAAGTCTATCACTATCCTCCTCACTGTTCACTATACTGCCAAGTTTTGCATCATCTGCAAATTTTGAAATTATGCCCTGTACTCCCACATCCAAGTCATTAATATCACAGAAACCCCACAGTGCAGATAGAGGCCATTTCGGCCCATCAAGCCTGCACTGACACATATCCCACCCGATCCCCGTAACCCCTATACCAACACATAGCCCACCCTATCCCCGTAACCCCACGTATTTAATCCCCCTAACACTAAGGGTCAATTTATCATAGCCAATCAACCTAACCTGCACATCTTTGGACTGTGGGAGGAAACCGGAACACCCGGAGGAAACCCACGCAAACACGGGGAGAACGTGCAAACTCCACACAGACAGTCACCCGAGGCCGGATTCGAACCCGGGTCCCTGGCGCTGTGAGGCAACAGTGCTAACCACTATGCCACCGTATATATCAAGAAAAGCAGTGGTCCTAGAACCAACCCCTGGGGAACACCACTGTATACCTTCCTCCAGTCCAAAAAACAACCGCTCACCACTACTGTTTCCTGTCGCTTAGCCAATTTCATATCCACACTGCCACTGTCCCTTTAATTCCATGGGCTTCAACTTTGCTGGCAAGCCTATTATGTGGCACTTTATCAAACGCCTTTTGGAAATCCATGTACACGTCAACTGCATTGCCCTCATCAACCCTCTCTGTTACCTCATCAAAAAACTCGATCAAGTTGGTTAAACACTATTTGCCTTTAACAAATCCGTGCTGGCTTTTCTTAATTAATCTACACTTATCCAAGTGACTGTTAATTTTGTCCCTGATTATTGTTTCTAAAAGCTTCCCCACTACCGAGGTTAAACTGACTGAAATTAGTATTAGTAAAAAAAATAGTACTGGAGAAATTAATGGGACTGAAAGCCAATAATTCCCCTGGACCTGATGGCCTACATCCTAGGGTTGTGAAAGAGGTGGCTATAGAGATAGTGGATGCATTGGTTGTCATCTTCCAAAATTCCATAGATTCTAGAAAGGTTCCCACGGATTGGAAGGTAGCAAATGGAACCCCACTATTTAAGAAAGGAGGGAGAGAGAAAACGGGGAACTACAGGCCAGTTAGCCTGACATCAGTAGTAGGGAAAATGCTAGAATCTATCATTAAGGACGTGTTAACAGGATACTTCGAAAATAATAATAGGATTGGGCAGAGGCAACACGGATTTATGAGGGGAACAAAGGGATCTAGGAGTACAAATACACAAATCACTAAAAGTTGTAACACAGGTTAGCAAGGTCACAAAAAAAGCAAACCAAGCAGTGGGGTTTATTTCTAGAGATATAGAATTGAAAAGTAGGGAAGTTATGCTGTACCGAGCCTTGGTTACCTGTATCGAGCCTTGGTTAGACCACACTTAGAGTACTGCGTACAGTTCTGGTCGCCATATTATAAAAAGGATATAGAGGCATTGGAGAGGATGCAGAGAAGATTTACAAGGATGATACCAGAAATGCGAGGGTGTACATATCAGAAAAGAATTAACAGGCTGGGTCTCTTTTCTCTTGAAAAAATGGCTGAGGAGTGACCTAATGGAGGTCTTTAAAATTATGAAAAATGTTGATAGAGTGGATAGAGAGAGAATGTTTCCACTTGTGGGGAAGAGCATAACTAGAGGCCATCAATATAAGATGGTCACTGAGAAATCCAATAGGGAATTCAGAAGAAACTTCTTTACCCAGAGTGGAGAATGTGGAACTCGCTACCACAGGGAGTAGTTGAAACGAATATTGTAGATGCATTTAAGGGGAGGCCAGACAAGCATACGAGATATCCTATGTAAATCATGTTTGAAGGAAGGATATACTTGCCATAGAAGGAGTGCAACGAAGGTTCACCAGACTGATTCCTGGGATGGGGTGATTGTTCTATGAAGAGAGATTGAGTAGACTAGGTCTATATTCTCTAGAGTTTAGAAGAATGAGAGCTGATCTCATTGAAACATACAACATTCTTACAGGGCTTGACAGGGTAGATGCAGGAAGGATGTTTCCCCTGGCTGGGGAGTCTAGAACCAGGGGTCACAGTCTCAGAATAAGGGGTCGGCCATTTAGGACTGAGATGAGGAGAAATTTCTTCACTCAGAGGGTGGTGAATCTTTGGAATTCTCTACCCCAGAGGGCTGTGGAGGCTCAGTCGTTGAGTATATTCAAGACAGAGATCGCTAGATTTTTGGATATTAAGGGAATCAAGGGATATGGGGTTAGTGCAGGAAAGTGGAGTTGAGGTAGAAGATCAGCCATGATCTTATTGAATGGCGGAGCAGGCTCGAGGGGTCAAATGACCTACTCCTGCACTTATTTCTTATGTTCTTATGACAGGCCTATAGTTGCTGGGTTTATCTTTACACCCTTTTTTGAACAAGGGTGTAACATATGCAATTCTCCAGTCCTCTGGCACCATCCCCCGTTTCTAAGTAGGATTGGAAGATTATGGCCAGTCCCTCCGTGATTTCTTCCTTCACTTCCCTCAGCGTCCTAGGATGCATCCCCTCCAGTCCTGGTGATTTATCTACTTTAAGTACAGCCAGCCTTTCTAGTAGCTCCTCTTTATCAATTCTTATCCCATCCAGTATCTCCTCTACCTCCTCTTTCACTATGTCTATGACAGCATCTTCCTTGGCGAAGACAGATGCAAAGTACTCATTTAGCACCTCAGCCATACCCTCTGCCCCCATGCGTAGGTCTCCTTTTCGGTCCCTAACCAGCCCCACCCCTCCTCTTACTACCCATTTACTATTTATATGCCTATAGAAGACTTTCTAAGGCTCAGCTGCTTACTAAAGAAACCACCCAAGACATCAAAGGAGCTATTAATCATATTTTCAACAGCTTCAGGATTCTCCCTCTCCGAGGAAATGACAGACTATGTACCTTCCCACTGGGGTTTCCAATCTGTGAATACAAAACTCAGTAAATACTACTTTAAGAAGTGAATCAGGAACAACATTTTGCTGAACCCTACACTTCTTGAAGGACGCCCATAGCTACTATCAATGGACACGCAACTTCTCAAAAAGAGTTTCAGAATATTAGCACTTAATACAAAACCATAAACATAAGGGAAAAAAGTACATCCTTCTCAACAACTTTTCATAATTCACTTAAATCTGTAGGAATCCTGATTGAAACCTCAAAACACTTAGCCCATAAGGTAGCTTCCAGTAAAGTTTTTCCACAGAACCTTGTTCACACGTGACTGTTCATAGTCTTAACTGTAGAACAATAATACAGGAGATACTCAAGAGCACACAAATCATATGCAGCCACAATACACTGGAGTGTTTCTGGGTTCCCAGTCTGTTAAACTGCTGTCCTACCTACACAATAGTTAATGGGACACATCTCACTTTCAGATGCAAGAAATCTGTAACATGCACGTATGAAATGTTTGCTGGAAAAATTAAAAATAGACTAAAATAAATTTGAAAACTCTCCAGGAAATGGGTCACGTTTTGATTCAAAGGACCAAATAAAAACTCCAATGCATCATAGTTACCCAAGTGTCTTTGGCGTGTGATAAATTTGAGATAAAGTCTTCAATAGCATTTTCAGGTTGCCTTCATTTAAAGAAAGTCCATCCAATTCTCCTATCCGTATTACAAATTTGAATTTATTATTTTAGATTATTTCTGTTTAGATCCAGTGGATCAATCTGCTACACAAGTCTCTAGCCATTATTTGGCCATCAGCCTAATATTAGTGGCTTATGTGTACAAGACGTTTCACATTTGAAAAATGTATTTTACTAGGGAATATACTGACCCTGCATGTTCCTCCTGGTATGGCCCAATCTGCACTCCCTTGAGTACAAGGGGAAAAGTCTTGTGCACAGCTGGCTTAGCCAACCATCGTTCGATCTGGCTAAACCACATCAAGTAGTTTCGGGCCTTAATCTCCTCAGCCAAAACTGCATACTACTCCAGGATCATCCTCGAATGCAAAGATAACCCCTGGCTTCCTTTCTCCACTACAAACAATCTCCTGAAACACCTCTTGCCTGCATCCTCCACCAAGTAGTGTGAGGAGTTCATGGACATCTTTGTCACTAAGATTGAGACCATCCATTCAGCTGTTCACAACTCTGACATTTCTATTTGACTCCAAGCTGAGCTTTGGACCAGATATCCCCTCCATCACAAATCTCCATCCTCCATAAACTTCAGCTCATCCAAAACTCTGCTGCCCGTATCCTAATCCGCAACAATTCCCGCTAACCCATCACCCGTGTTCACCGACACCAAACACCTCCAATATAAAATTCTCAACCTCGTGTTCAAATCTCTTCATGACATCACCCCTCCCTATCTCTGTAACCTCCGACAGCCCTACAATCCTCCAAGAGCTCTGCGTTCCTCCAACTCTGGCTTCCTGTGCATCCCTCACTCCCTTTACCCCAGCATTGACTTCTTTTACACCTTTGTTCAGCATCCTGCATTTTTAAGTAGTCACATCCAGCAGGGAAGGCACTCATCCAGACTGTGCCTCAAATGATACAGTATGGGGGCCATCCAACTAGTTCAGGCTCTTTCAGCATAACTGTGCAATTTTTTTCCCCTTCAAGTATTTATCCAATTCCTTTTTAAAGTTACCTTTGAATCTGCTTCTACCATCCTTTCAGGCAGTGCATTCCAGATCACATCAACTCGCTGCGTAAATAAAATGTTTCCTCATGTCACCTCTGGTTACGACCCTTCTGCCACTGGAAACAGTTTCTCCTTATTTACTCTATCAAAACCATTCACGATTTTGAACAGCTCTATTAACTCACCTCTTAACCTTCTCTGCTCTAAAGAGAGCTTCTCCAGTCTCTCTACATAACTGGTACCAGTCTAGTAAATTCTCCAAGGCCTTGACATCCTTCCTAAAGTGTGGTGCGCAAAATTGAACACAGTACTCCAGCTGAGGCCTAACCAGTGTTTGATAAAGGTTTAGCATAACTTCCTTGCTTTTGAACTCTATGCCTCTCTTAATAAAGCCAAGGATCTCATGCTATTTTAACAGCCTTCTCAACTTGTCCTGCCACCTTCAAACATGTGTGTTAATACACCCCCAGGTCTCTCTGTTCCTGCACCCCCTTTAAAGCTGTACCATATAGTTTATATCACCTCTCCTCATTCTTCCTACCAAAATGTATCACTTCACACTTCTCTCTGCTAAATATCATCTGCCATGTGTCTGCCCATTTCACCAGTCTATGCCCTCCTGAAGTCTGTTACTATCATCCTCATTGTTTACTACATTTCCGGGTTTTGTGCCATCAGCAAACTTTGAAATGATACCCTGTAAGTCCAGGTCATTAATATATCAAAAAAGAGCAGTGGTCCAAATACCGATCCCCGATGAACACCACTACATACTTCTCTCCAGCCTGAAAAGCAACTGTTCACGACTACTAATTAATGGGACTAAAAGTCGATAAATCCCAAGGACCGGATGAACTACATCCTAGGGTTTTGAAAGAGGTGGCCATTGGGATAGTGGACGCATTGGTTGTCATCTTCCAAAATTCTATAGATTCTAGAATGGTTCCTGCAGATTGGAGGATAGCAAATGTAACCCCGCTATTTAAGAAAGGAGGAAGAGAAAACAGGGAACTACAGACCTGTTAGCCTCACATCAGTAGTTGGGAAAATGCTGGAATCTATTATAAAGGATGCAATAACTGGGCACTTAGAAACTAATAGTAAGATTGGGCAGAGTCAACATGGATTTATGAAAGGGAAATCCTGTTTGACAAACCTATTGGAGTTCTTAGAGGATGTAACTAGTGGAGTAGACAAAGGGGAACCGGTAGATGTGGTGTATTTGTATTTTCAGAAGGCCTTCGATAAGGTCCCACACAAGAGGTTGGTGAACAAGATTAGGGCACATGGAATTGGGGGTAATATACTAGCATGGCTTGAGAATTGGTTAACAGACAGAAAACAAAGAGTAGGGATAAACAGGTCGTTTTCAGGATGGCAGGCTGTGACTAGTGGGGTACCGCAAGGATCGGTGCTTGGGCCCCAGCTATTCACAATCTATATCAATGATTTGGATGAGGGGACTAAATGTAACATTTCCAAATTTGCTGATGATACAAAGCTAGGTGGCAGTGTCAGTTGTGAAGAGGATGTGAAGAGGCTTCAAGGGGCTCTCGACAGGCTCAGTGAGTGGGCGAGAACATGGCAGATGGATTATAATGTGAATAAATGTGAAGTTATCCACTTTGGTAGAAAAAACAGAAAGGCAGAGTATTTCCTAAATGGTAAAAGATTGGGGAATGCAGATGCTCAAAGGGACCTGGGTGTCCTTGTACATGAGTCACTGAAAGTGAATGTGCAGGTGCAGCAAGCCATTAGGAAGGCAAATAGTATGCTGGCCTTCATTACAAGAGGATTTGAGAACAGGAGTAAAGAAGTCTTACTCCAATTATATAGGGCCTTGGTGAGACCACACCTGGAGTAGTGTGTACAATTTTGGTCTCCTTACCTAAGGAAGGATATACTTGCCATAGAGGGAGAGCAACAAAGGTTCACGAGATTGATTCCTGGGATGGCGGGATTGTCATATGAGAAGAGATTGAGTAAACTAGGCCTGTATTCTCTTGAATTCAGAAGAATGAGAGGGGATCTCATTGAAGCATACAAAATTATTACAGGGCTTGATAGGGTGGATGCTGGGAGAATGTTTCCCTTGGCTGGGGAGTCTAGAACCAGGGGCCACAGCCTCAAGATAAAGGGTAGACCATTCAGGACGGAGATGAGAGGAAATTTCTTCAGAGGGCGGTGAATCTTTGGAATTCTCTACCCCAGAGGGCTGTGGAGGCTCAGTCATTGGGTATATTCAAAACAGAAGTCGATAGATTTCTGACTAGTAAGGGCATCAAGGGATATGGCGATAGGGCCGGTGAATGGAGTTGAGGCAGAAGATCAGCCATGATCTCATTGAATGGCGGAGCAGGCTCGAAGGGCCGAATGGCCTACTCCTATTTATGTTATGTACTCTCTGTCCCTTAGCCAATTTCGTAGTCATGTTGACAGTGTACTTTTAATTCCATGGGCTTCAATTTTGCTAACAAGTCTATTATGTGGTATACGTTACCTTCTTTCCCCCCCCCCTCTCTTCCACTTTATTTCTGTTCTAAGGAAGGCTCTTACACCAAAAATGTTCACACACCTTTTCCCTTTACAGATACTGACTGACCTGTTGTGCATTTTCAGTATTTCAGGTATCCAGCACTTGCAGATATTTGTGCCTTTTTATTATGCAATTATTCCAAGAGATCTATACAAGAACATAAGAAATAGGAACAGGAGTGGGCCATTCAGCCTTTCAAGTCTGCTCTGCCATTTAATAAGATCATGGCTGATCTTGAACCTCAACTCCACTTTCCCCCCATTCCCATAGTATCCAAAAATCTACATGATCTTCATGCTAGTTATAGAGTCATAGAATTATACAGCACAGAAAGAGGCCCTTCGGCCCATCGTGTCTGCGCCGTCCATCAAGCCCTGTCCAATCTAATCCCATTTTCCAGCATTTGGTCCATAGCCTTGTATGCAATGGCATTTCAAGTGCTCATCCAAATGCTTCTGGAATGTTGTGAGGGTTCCTGCCTCTAACACCCTTTCAGGCAGTGAGTTCCAGACTCCAACCACCCTCTGGGTGAAAAAGTTCCTCCTCAAATCCCCTCTAAACCTCCTGCCCCTTACCTTGAATCTATGCCCCCTTGTTATTGACCCCCCTACTAAGGGGAAAAGTTCCTCTTTATCTACCCTATATCTATGCCCCTCATCATTTTGTACACCTCAATCAGGTCCCCCCTCAGCCTTCTTACTAGTTCTAGTAAGCCACATCACCCCACAGGATGCGAAGATGAATTGTCACTGCAAGTGTAGCTGCCTTCTCTCTCTCACATACAGCCAATTTACTCTCTCTAAACAGTATAATATTGGAAAATAAATTTCTGTTAAAAACACAAAATAGCTACTTCCATTTGCAGGGAAGAAAAAGTTCCCCTGCCATAGGTCAACTTTCCTCACGTCCCCCAAATGAAACAAGTTCATTTTTGAAATAAAAACAGAAAATGCCAGGAAAATACTCAGCCGGTCAAGCGGCATCCAGGGGAAGAGAGAGAAACAGAGCTAACGTTTCAGGTCGATGACCTTTCATCAGGACTCATTTTTGAAAAGTTTTTAAAATGGATTATCTGCACAGCAAGACCAAAGGGGCATGTAGCACTGCACGCTGTAATGGTTTCAATTAAAGTTGCTTACCAAGGTCATCTTTTTAAACATGCCAGAAGGTGGAGATCCCATTTTGATTACATCAACATCCCACATACAATTTACCACAACGAGGGTGGTGTTATATAAAACAAATGTATTTTTTATATTAAAAAAAAGGAACATATTTTCAGCGGGTCTGGAAGGAAAATGGCATTTCAACAGGTAGAATTTGGGGCAATGAAACTGTAATTAAGTGGGCGATTTAAAGCAGGTTCCAGAAAAACCTCGTTTTTAAAAAAAATCCTTCACAAACTCGGTGATCCAGTCAGTCAGATAAAATAACCGTACACAACAGTCAAGAAAAAGCCACGGTTATTAAAATAGATAAATTTAAAAGAAAAACCATGTTTAAAAACAGAATATTCCATAAGCCAACAGGCCCAGAGAGAAGAAAACAATAAAAAGGTGAATATTGCCAGACGAGGGCCGGTGGCGCCGTTCCGACTCAATTGATGTTAACAATGGACCCCGCCGGGGGGTTTGGGTGGGTTCAGAGGCCCGAGGGCGCCGGGCTGGGCTGGGCCGGGCCGGCTGTGGGCCTTTCGCCTCTCTCTTCCCTCACGACACTTACTATGGCATGGCTCGGCCCGGTTCCGCTCCCCGCTCACTAACGGTCGCCGAGGTTCACTCTCATCTTGTGCCCCGAGATTTATTCTAATCGCTTCCTCGGGTTGGTGGGGGGGGGGTTTCCTCAAAAAGATCCGTTAGGTTTTATTTTTTTTAATTTCCTCTCGCCTCCCCTTTTTTCCTTCTTCTTCTTCTTTATAACAAAGCGCCCGATCCCAACATGGCGACAGACGGACAAAAACAACAAACCCGCCGCAGCCAGCGCCAGCCGGCTCGACGTGCTCGGCGTCACCTTACATCACTTCTTCCCCCCCAGACGCACGCAAAAAAAACCCCAACGTGCGCGTTCGTTCGTCCCGTCCGTCGCGCTCGCTCACATCCACGCATGCGTAGTGGGAGACTTGGTGGAAGGGTGTAAAGACGTGCGCGCCCCACACGCTCGGACGCGCGCGTGACCCCCCATCTCGGCGCCGCCGCGCACGCACGCTCCCGCCTGCGCATGCGTACTAACGCGAAAGAAGGGCGGGACCAGCAAGTGTCAGCTCATTGCGCTGTGTCACTAATCCAATCACACCCACAGAGAGCTAGCTGTGTACTTTTTTTGATGCACATTAAACCAAATAAACTGTAACTAAACTTAAAACGTTAAATGAAACTTAACAAATTAAATTAAAATTTGAGAAAATGCTGGAAAAACTTAGCAGGCCAGGCAACATCCGTGGAGAGAGAAATAGAGTCAACGTTTCAGGTCGAAACCCTTTGTCAAGACTTTCGACCTGAAACGTTGACTCTATTTCTCTCTCCATGGATGTTGCCTGGCCTGCTGAGTTTTTCCAGCGTTTTCTGCTGTTATTTCGGATTTCCAGCATCTGCAATATTTTGCTATCGTAAATTAAAATTTGGTTGGTCGGGGTGATGATGCACTCCAGCCCCTGTGGTGTCCACTGGTCGCGGAAGGCCTCGAGCATAGCCGTTCTTGGTAGAAGACAGGCAGCTCCCGCAAGCAGGCACGGGTACCACCCAGTTTCACAAACAGGAGCTGCGTGTCATAATTGAGGCCGTGCAGCTGGCAGAAGAAATACATCGCCAGCGCACACCATCTGGGAGGATTCCCCGACGTACAGGTATATCAGCTGGGTCCGAACACAGAAAGTCGCAGCCTGGGTGCGAAGGCACGCCAACGCCTGACCGCCCTCCCTAAGTGGGAGACTCAGAAGACCCAGTGCATCCTTCTGTCCCAGAAGAAGTCGATGAGCTTCTTCTGTATCTTGGCGACAAACGCAGGGGGAGGGATCAAAGTGACCAACCGGTACCACAACATGGCGGCTCAGAGAGCTGTGCAACGACAAAATTGTTAATATAAGTTTCATTTTCCCGTTAGTTTGATTATAATTTCAATTGGGGAGCTTCATTAAAAGGCATGACAGTGGATAGGCAATGGCTAACATTTAAGGAACGAATGCATGAATTGCAACAGTTATACATTCCTTTCTGGTGCAAAAACACAAAAGGAATAGCGGCCCAACCATGGCTAACAAAAGAAATTAAGGATAGTATTAGATCCAAAGAGGAGTCAAATAAAGTTGCCAGAAAAAGTAGCAAGCCTGAGGATTGGGAGCAGTTTAGTGTTCAGCAAAAAAGGACCAAGAGATTGACTAAGAGGGGAAAAATAGAGTATGAGAGTAAACTTGCAAGGAACATAAAAGCGGACTGTAAAAGCTTCTACAAGAAGGAGGAATTAAAGGAAATTAGTATTAGTAAAAAAATAGTGCTGGAGAAATTAATGGGACTGAAAGCAGATAAATCCCCAAGGCCTGATAATCTGCATCCCAGAGGTAGCCATGGAAATAGTGGATGCATTGGTTGTCATCTTCCAAAATTCTATAGATTATGGAACAGTTCCTGAAGATTGGAAGGTGGAAAATTTAACCCCACTATTTAAAAAAGGAGGGAGAGAGAAAACAGGGAACTACAGACCGGTTAGCCTAACATCAGTGACTTGGCCTCCACAGCCTTCTGTGGTAGAGAATTCCACAGGTTCACCACCCTCTGAGTGAAGAAATTTCTCCTCATCTCAGCCCTAAATGTCCTACCCCGTATCCTGAGACTGTGATCCCCTCTCATTCTTCTAAACTCTAGTGAATACAGGCCGAGTCGACCCAATCTCTCCTCATACGACAGTCCTGCCATCCCAGGAATCAGTCTGGTGAACCTTTGCTGCACTCCCTCTATGGCAAGTATATCCTTTCTTAGGTAAGGAGACCAAAACTGCACACAGTACTCCAGGTGTGGTCTCACCATGGCCCTGTATAACTCCCCCCCCCCCCCAACAAAAAAGGCCCTGTATAACCGTCGTAAGACATCCTTGATCCTGTACTCAAATCCTCTTGCAATGAAGGCCAACATACCATTTGCCTTCCTAACTGCTTGCTGCACCTGCATGTTCGCTTTCAGTGACTGGTGTACAAGGACACCCAGGTCCCTTTGTACATCAACATTTCCCAATCTGTCACCATTTAAATAATACTCTACCTTTCTGTTTTTCCTACCGAAGTGGATAACTTCACATTTATCCACGATATACTGCATCTGCCATGTATTTGCCCACTCACTCAACTTGAAGCCTCTTTGCATCCTCCTCACAACTCACAATCACACCTAGTTTCGTGTAATCAGCAAACTTGGAAATATTACATTTGGTTCCCTCATCCAAATCATTGATATATATTGTTAATAGCTGGGGCCCAAGCACTGATCCCTGCGGTACCCCACTAGTCACCGCCTGTCACCCCGAAAAAGACCCATTTATTCCTACTCTCTGTTTCCTGTCTGTTAACCAATTTTCAATCCTTGCCAGTATATTACCCCCAATCCCATGTGCTTTAATTTTGCACACTAACCTCTTATGTGGGATTTTATCAAAGGCCTGCTGCAAATCCAAATATACCACATCCACTGGTTCTCCCTTATCTATTCTACCAGTTACATCCTCAAAAAACTCCAGTAGGTTTGTCAAACACGATTTCCCTTTCATAAATCCATGTTGACTTTGTCTAATCCCGTTGATATTTTCTAAGTGTCCTGTTATTACATCCTTTATAATAGACACTTCACATTTCTCCACATTATATTCCATTTGCCCTTGAAGCCTCTTTGCATCCTCCTCACAACTTACATTCCCACCTAGCTTTGTATCATCAGCAAACTTGGATATATTACATTTGGTCCCCTCATCCAAATCATTGATAGAGATTGTGAATAGCTGAGGCCCAAGCACTGATCCTTGCAGTACCCCACTAGTACAGCCTGCCAACCCGAAAATTACCCGTTTATTCCTACTCTCTGTTTTCTGTCTGCTAACCAATCCTCAATCCATGCTAGTATATTACCTCCAATTCCATGAGCCCTAATTTTGTTTAATAACCTCTTGTCTGGCACCTTCTCGAATGCCTTCTGAAAATCCAAATACACCACATTCACTGGATCCCCCTTATCTACTCTGCTAGTTACAACCTCAAAAAACTCTAACAGATTCGTCAAACATGATTTCCCTTTCATAAAACCATGTTGGCTCTGCCCAATCCTATTATTATTTTCTAAGTGCCCTGTTAGCACGACCTTAATAATAGATTTTAGTATATTCCCTACTACTGATGTCAGGCTAACTGGTCTGTAGTTCCCTGTTTTCTCTCTCCTTCCTTTCTTAAATAGTGGGGTTACATTTGCTATCTTCCAATCCGCAGGAACCATTCCAGAATCTATGGAATTTTGGAAGATGACATCCAATGATAGCCACCTCTTTCAAAACCCTAGGATGTAGGCCATCAGGTCCAGGGGATTTATAGGCTTTCAGTCCCATTAATTTCTCCAGTACTATTTTTTTACTAATACTAATTTCTTTCAGTTCCTCATTTTCGCTAGACCCTTGGTTCTCCACTATTTCCGGGAGGTTTTTTGCGTCTTCTTCTGTGAAGACAGACACCATGGGGCGCGATTTTCCCATTGGAGGCGGGTTTCGGTTTGGGTGGGTTCCAAACCTGCCTCCACTGTCAGGTGGGAAAAATTTGCGATCTTTCTCTAGTTGGCCAGTTACTTTCAGAGGTGTGGGTTCCCCTGGGCCAATTAGTCTTTTGGAACTGAAACTCGCCTCTGCTGATGTCATTTATCCAGCTTCATTTAAGGGCTGCTTGCTGCCTTGGCTCATTCCACTGGTTTTTGGTCGATGGTGCACCACCTCCAAACTTTTATCTCCTTGAAGAATGGCCAGCTCCAAGGCAAGGGCCTCCCCGAAGTTCTTGGATGAGGCGCTGGATATGCTGGTTGAGGGGGCGAGAGCCAGCAGGGAGGTGCTCTTCCCCTCATCTGGGAGGAAGAGGCCTCCCAAAGAAACCAAGGCTGTGTGGGTCCAGCTGGCAAGGGATATAACCTCCAGATCTGTGTGCAGGTTGGGTGATTGTTTCTGTTTATTGATGAAATGTCATCCCTGTGTGAATGTATTAAAATTAGGTGATGGCAAACTGTTGGCGTGATGGCATCTGTTATTTCGGCTTAGGCAGCTCCACATTGCGGGCTCCGGTACACTTGCGTGGTCAGGTTGGTGGTCAGAGTGAAAGGAAGCCAGAGAGTCATGTCCATTGTCTATCATGTGTTAAGAAGGAGCCAAGCACATGTGCCACAATGAGCAACCTATGCAAATCTGGCCAGGATGAGTGCATCCCTTGCATCACAGGCAGCCATGTGCTCGCGTGCTGCCGCTGCTGCTGGTAGATACGCCGCTGCTCGGTCCTCCTCTTCCTCCTCCTCCTCATCTGAGGAGGCTGTGAACTGAGCCACTTGCTCATCAGGAAGCTGCAAGCCATGACGCTGTGCCATGTTGTGCAGTACACAGCAGACCATGACCATTCTGGAGACCCTGGAGAATACTGCAGGGCTCCACCTGATTTGTCAAGGAATCGGAATCGCATCTTCAGCAAGCCAATGGTTTGCTCGATGATGGACCTGGTCGAAATGTGGCTGGTGTTGTAGTGCTCCTCAGCCTCGTTAGCTGGCCTCCTGATCGGCGTCATTAGCTACTTCTTCAGGGAGTAGCCCTTGTCACCAAGGAGCCATCCGTTAAGTTGGTTTGGCAGATTGAAGAGCGGAGGAACACTAGAGTTCCGCAGGATGAACGAGTCATGGCAACTACCACAGAACTTAGCGCAAACATGCAAAATCTCCTTCTTGAGGTTACACACCAGCTGTACGTTGAGGGAGTGGAAGCCCTTGCGATTGACAAAGATAGCTGGGTTGTGATGGGGTGCCCTAAGGGCCACATGTGTGCAGTCTATGACGCCCTGCACCATTGGCAAGCCTGCCATATTTGCAAAGCCAAATGAATGCGCGGTTACACTTGCTTGATCCCTTGAGAAGTGGATGTAATTGTGTGCCTTTGCGAAAAGGGCATCGGTAACCTGCATGATGCAACTGTGGGCGGCCGACTGGGAGATCCCGCTGATGTCTGTTGATGATCCCTGGAAGGAGCCTGAGGCAAAAAAGTTGAGTGCGGTGGTGACTTTGACAGCCACTGGTAAGGGGTGTCCACCCGCTCCTCTGGGCTCCAGGTGTTGGTGCAGCAGTGCGCAGATGTCTCCAACAACTTCTCGCGAAAGTCTCAGCCTCCTTTGGCACTGCTGCTCAGTCATGTTGAGGTAGCTCATCCTCTGTCTGTAAACCCTGAGAGGGGGGTATCTCCTGCGGTGAGGTGCCTCGATGCACTGGCGCCTTCTGCCCTGTGCAGCATCAGGTGGGTGAGCAGCAGGTTGGGGCTCCTGCTGCTGTTGCTGCTGAGCTGCCCGGTTCTGCTGCTGCCGTGGCTGCTCCTCATCCGAAACTGAGGCCCATGGTGAAAGGAAATAAATAGTTCCCATGCTGCTGGCAGATACCTCCGTTGGGGAAGCGCTCAGTCCAAGCGGGGAGAGGGTCTTCCAAGGAGGTCCCACAGTTGAGAGATAGAAGCTGCAGTACCTCCGACTTCGGTAGGCCTGCTAAAAGTGCTGAAAGACCTGTGGAACAAAAATTCTGCCACCTGCAACTGCTCCCTGATGAAAGCTCAGTTTTAATGGTGGAGCTGCAGCTGTGAGGAGGCCACCCACTTGTCAACCCACCAGGATTAGCTGGCGTGGCTTAGGAGGGTTGTGCAACATGCACAAAATGTGGCAAAATAACAAAGGCCTGTCAAAATAGGATTATAGAGGCCCTTAACTACTATTTAAGGGTCTTAACTACCTCTCCCGACTGATGGAGACGGGACCGAATCGCACCCATCAAGCCCGCTTCCGGCAAAATTGCGTGGAGGTAGGTTGGAGGCGGGTTCCGAACCCCCCCCTCACTTTTTGCGATTTTGCCAACTGTCCCGCCTCCAAACCCACCTCTTTGGGGCTGGGAAAATCACTCCCTATGCATTTGTTTAATTTCTCTGCCATTTGCTTATTCCCCATTATAATTTCTCCTGTCTCAGCCTGTAAGGGACCCACATTTACTTTCGCTCATCTTTTCCTTTTTACATACCTATAGAAGCTTTTACAGTCTGTTTTTATGTCTCTCGCTAGTTTACTCTCATATTCTATTTTCCCTTTCTTTATCAATTTCTTGGTCCTCCTTTGCTGAATTCTAAAATCCTCCCAATCCTCAGGCTTACTGCTCTTTTTGGCAACATTATAAGCCTCTTCCTTTGATCTAATACTATCTTTAACTTCTCTTGTTAGCCACGGTTGGACCACTTTTCCTGTGGGGTTTTTGTGCCTTAAAGGAATGTATATTTGTTGTAAATTATGTATTAATTCTTTAAATGCTAGCCATTGCTTGTCTACCGTCATATCTTTTAATGTAGTTTCCCAATCTACCTTAGCCAACTCGCTCCTCATTCCTACGTAGTTTGTTTTGTTTAGATTTAAGACCCTAGTTTTGGATTTAACTAAATCACTTTCAAACTTAATATAAAATTTTATCATCTTATGGTTACTCTTCCCGAGGGGCCCCTGACATGAATTCATGTGGAAATGACTTATGAAATAATACCGGGCGGCCTGTTGGTGATGCTGTCCAGGGAGAGTATAAATACTCGGGCATGGGCCCAGCTTGCTCAGGACATTCTTTAACAGGAGCTAGTGAAGGACACAACTAGATCTCCATGTTGAAAAACAGTTGATTAAAGCTTTGTTTAACGCTTAGACCAAGTGCCTAGTAGTTTTCTTACATCAGCCCCTTTACTACAAGGTTATTAATTAAGCCTTTCTCATTGCACAATACTAGATCTAAAATAGCCTGTTCCCAAGTTGGTTCCTCAAAATAACTGATTCTTATTGATGATTTAATCATCCTAATTGCTAGCCAAAATGAGTAGAGACCGATGCAAAAGGTCAGTCTACAGAGTAGGGAAAGATGACCAACAAGCTTAAAGATAAAAACTGACAAGTTTTTTTTTAAATGTACAAGTCTAAAACAGTCCTGATTAAAGGCCAATAACCAAGGCCTCTTCTTCAAGATGGCTGACTATGTTAAATTAGATTTAAGGATATTTATTAATGTTTCACAATCATATATTCCATGATTAAGTTTGTTTTGCAGTGAAAATGGAAATCCAGTGACCTCACCTGTATGAAAAGAGGTGGTTACAATGGGAGTGCAGTGGAACGCCATGACGTTAGCTGCAGAATCAAGGGATATGGGGATAGCGTGAGAAGGTGGAGTTGAGGTAGGAGATCAGCCATGATCTTATTGAATGGCCTATGCCTGCTCCTATTTTTTATGTTCTTATGCAGATATACCCAATATTGCAATTTTTGCAGTGCTGTTTTTTTTTGAAAGGGGAAGTGAGCTCTGATGGGGCAAAATGTATTTCCTTGGGGAGGTCTGGAGGCATACTTGCACCCCACCCAACCCTGAAGAAAAAATATTTTTTTTTACAGTGTTTGCTGCATTTTCCAGCATTTTGAAGTGTACTGAAATTCAGTATTGAAGCCAAAAATATCTTAGTGGTTAGGTGATCCCAAGCTTGGGGTTTAAAGGTTTGTTGATTGCAAGAGGAAGGGAAGGATTCTACAGTTTTGAGTTCCTAGAGATGATTTAGTTTGTGCTGATGATGGAGAGCCATTGGGGTAGAAATTCATTATGGCCGGGCCATAAACTGATGGCGTGCACACAGCGTGTCTCCGAATCGAAAGCCTCAAGGCTCACCTGAAATTGGGCCTCGGGCCCTGGGCCTTATTGTAATAATTGAGGTGATCTGACAGGACCATGTGCACCTCCAGAGGCAGCTCAGTTAGTGATGCTACAATTTGGGATGTCTGCCTGTTCGGCAGGGAATCTCACATAGGATTACATAGGATATACGGCACAGAAACAGGCCATTCGGTCCAACCAGTCCATGCCGGCTTTTATGTCGAGCCTCCTCCCGTCTTTCCTCATCTAAATCTATCAGCATAACCCTCTATTCCCTTCGCCCTCATATGCTCGTCCGGCCTCCCCTTAAATGCATCTATACTATTCGCTTCAACCACTCCCTGTGGTAGCGAGTTCCACATTCTCACCACTCTTTGGGTAAAGAAGTTTCTTCTGAACTCCCTGTTGGATTTCTTGGTGACTATCTTATATTGATGGCCTCTAGTTATGCTCTTCCATACACGCAAGTCCTTGAAAGAATGAAATAAATAATTTGCAGTGTTGCTCTGACCTGTACTTCCTCCCAGATATCTTCATCCAGTTCAGTGCCTGTAGCTGATTACAAGGACAGAGGCCTTTGGAGCAGATCTGAATCCTGGCCCCTTGCCTAGGGAAGATTCTGCACTGGCTGCAGTGTGACCTGCAGCGGCTGCAGCTTTGGTTCGGTACTGGCTGTTCTTGTTCCTGGCGTAATGGAGTTGCAGACATGCCGGTTAGTGCCTATATAATCATGGTTTGTTCTGCAGATAATTCTGTTTACTGGGGAAAGTTAACAAAAGCAGAAGTTGTTTGCTGAAGATGTTATCCAGAGATTTTAATTTAGCCTTTAATGTTTAACCTCAGGTATTTCAATGTGTTCTGATTTTAGCAAGCCTCCATTTGGCTAATCTCTAATGTTATTTTGAAAGAATGAAGTGAAAAAGTGGACGGTTTTTTTTTGTACTGTAAACATTGTGTGGCTGCAGTCAGGAACAGAAGCTTTTTCCAGTGTGTCTTATATTTGTTCATTTTGCTTAACCAATCTTTTATTGCACACGTCTACCAGGGCTGGATTTAAGACGACCTTGTCTTCTTGAACCGCTGCTCGTGTGTGACGATAATGGTGAACAATGTAATATCTTCCGTTTGTGTGTGTGAACTATTAAATGTGTACAGCCAGAGAGTTTACATACCGGCTGGCCTGTGTCCACTCCATTTGTGTACTGCCCCTTCAAATCACATTTTGGCTCCTACTAACATTGTGATGTTGGTTTTGTCTAAAATGACATACTTAGGATTCCTTTCTTAAATAAAGGAAAGAAAGGACTTGCATTTATATAGTACCTTTTACAAGCTCAGGATATCCCAAAGTGCTACCACTGAGCCAAGGCTGACACCTAAAAAGGAGAAATAACAGCAGAAAATGCTGGAAAAACTCAGCAGGCCAGGCAACATCCGTGGAGAGAAATTAGAGTTGACGTTTCGGGTTGAAACCCTTTTTCAAAACTGGAAAGGAAATAAAAATAGATCGACTGGCAGGATGAGACAGAGCTGCCATGTGGGAGAGAGAAAAAAAAAAGGAAGTGGGGGGGGAAGGGAAGACCCAAAACAAAGGGGTGGAAAAAAATATAAGTAAAAATGTAATAGGGGCCGAGGTTATGATCTGAAATTGTTGAACTCGATATTGAGTCCGGAAGGCTGCAAAGTGCCTAATCGGAAGATGAGGTGCTGTTCCTCGAGTTTACGTTGAGCTTCCGTGGAACAATACAAGAGGCCAAGGACGGTGAGGTCCGAGTGGGAATGGGGCGGTGAATTAAAATGACAGGCGACCGGAAGCTCGGGGTCACCCTTAGGGACTGAACGGAGGTGTTCCGCAAAGCAGTCACCCAATCTGTGTTTGGTCTCCCCAATGTAGAGGAGACCGCATCATGAGCAGCGAATACAGTATACTAAATTGCAAGAAGTACAAGTAAATCGCTGTTTCACCTGGAAGGGGTGTTTGGGGCCCTGGACAGTGGGAAGGGGGGAGGTATAGGGGCAGGTGTTACATCTCCTGCGCTTGCACGGGAAGGTGCCAGGCGAAGGGGAAGAGCTGTTGGGGGTGATAGAGGAGTGGACTAGGGTGTCTCAGAGGGAGCGGTCCCTACGGAATGCTGAAAGGGGAGGGGAGGGGAAGATGCGTTTGGTGGTGGGATCACTTTGGAGGTAGCGGAAATGGCGGAGGATGATCCGTTGAATGTGGAGGCTGGTGGGGTGAAAGGTGAGGACAAGGGGAACCCTATCATGGTTCCGGGAGGGAGGGGCAGGGGTGAGGGCAGAAGGGAGATAGAACGGACACGGTCGAGGGCCGTGTCAACCACGGTAGAGGGGAATCCTCGGTTGCGGAAAAAGGAAGACATGTCGGAAGCACTGGTGTGGAAGGTGACATCGTCGGAGCAGATACGGCGGAGACGGAGAAACTGGGAGAATGGAATAGAGTCCTTACAGGAGGCAGGGTGGGAGGAAGTGTAGTCCAGGTAGCTGTGGGAGTCAGTGGGCTTGTAGTGAATATTGGTCGATAACCTATCCCCAGAGATGGAGACGGAGAAGTCGAGGAAGGGAAGGGAAGAGTCAGAGATGGACCATGTGAAGGTGAGGGAAGGGTGGAAATTGGAGGCAAAGTGAATGAAATTGTCTAGTTCGGGGCGAGAGCAGGACATGGCACCGATACAGTCATCAATGTATCGGAAAAAGAGGTGAGGGAGGGGACCTGAGTAGGACTGGAACAAAGAGTGTTCCACATATCCCACGAAAAGGCAGGCATAGCTAGGGCCCATGCAGGGACCCATAGCAACACCTTTGAAATGTTCATGACAAGCAGTCAGTTAAACTTTAAACAGTCAGTTAAGCAGTCACCTAAAAAGGAGAGTTCTCCTTAAGACAACTCCAGAGACTTGAGCACAAAAATCTAGGCTGACACTCCCAGTGCAGTACCGAGGGAGTGCTGCACTGTCGGAGGTGCCGTCTTTCGGTTGAGATGTGAAATTGAGGCCCCCGTCTGCTCTCTCAGGTGGAGGTAAAAGATTCCAAGGCACTACTATTTCAAAGAAGAGCAGGAGGGAGTTCTCCCCGGTGACCTGGCACAATATTTATCCCTGAATCAACAACACAAAAAAACAGGTGATCTGGGTCAGCATCACATTGCTGTTCGTGGGAGCTTGCTGTGTGCAAATTGGCTGCTGCGTTTCCTACATTGCAACAGTGACTCCACTTCAAAAAGTACTTCATTGGCTGTAAAGCGCTTCGGGACATTCTAAGGTCATGAAAGGCGCTATAGAAATGCAAGTCTTTTTTCTTTTTAGTATTTTATTTTATTAGCTGAGCATAAGAAATAACAACAACAACAACTTGTATTTATATAGCACCTTTAACGTAGTAAAACGTCCCCAAGGCGCTGCACAGGGGTATTTTAAGACAAAAAAATTGACACCGATCCACATAAGGATAAATTAGGGCAGGTGACCAAAAGCTTGGTCAAAGAGGTAGGTTTTAAGGACCGTCTTAAAGGAGGAAAGAGAGGTAGTGAGGCGGAGAGGTTTAGGGAGGGAATTCCAGAGCTTAGGGCCTAGGCAACAGAGAGGCATCCCCTCTCTGCCATAACCCTATATATGGCAGAGAGGGGAAAGTTTAACTGACTGCTTGTCATGAACATTTCTTGAAGTGACTTCTTTTCACCCAGTGGATGGTAACAGTTGCTATTTGCATATGCAGGATTGAACAAATGAGGAAGAATTATACTTTTTATTTAAAAGGCAAAAATAACAAACAATGGGAAGCAACAACTTGCATTTATATAGCGCCTTTAACATAGTCAAACGCCCGTAGGTGCTTCACAGGCGCATAATCGGACAAAAATTGACACTGAGCAAAGAAGGAGATATTAGGATAGGTGACCGAAAACTTGGTCAAACAGGTAGCTTTTAAGCAGCGTCTTAAGGGAAGAGAGACAGGAGGTGAGGTAGAGAGGTTTAGGGAAGGAATTCTAGAGCTTAGACGGCTGAAGGCACAGCTGCCAATGGTTGGGCAAAGGGAGTGGGGTTGTACAAGAGGTCAGAGTTGGAGGAACACAGAGTTCTTGGAGGGTTGTAAGGCTGGAGGAGGTTACAGAGATACAGAGAGGTGAGACCATGGAGGGATTTAACGACAGGGATGAAAATTTTAAAAATGAGGTATTTGATACCCTTGTCCCCATTAAAAACATTACTCTCACCCTGGTCGTTCCCCTTGGTATGGCCCTCATCTCCGCTCCCTTAAGTCCGAGGGACACAGACTTGAATGTCTATGGCGGGCAAGTGGTTGTGATGAAATAACTCTGTGTTCTGGCATTTGTATTGTTGTTGTTGTTGTACTTGTTAATGTCTGGAATGTTCCACCGGTGTAACCACTAATGCTCCTCCCTAGCCCCGCCCCTCTTCTGGAATGTTCTACCAAGGGCTGGGTCGGTGATGACTGTGTTAACTTGATGCAATGTTCTTACTTAATAAAAGCCTTTAGTTTTAAGCTTTAACCTCATGGATTCAGACAGTTATTTGGCACATCAATTTTATTAAGTAACAACTTTTGGAAGATGGATCGATTTTTGAAACCAGAGCATCTGGATATCGATCCCCATTTGGCAGACGCGTCAAAGAAATTTACGCATTGGCTTCGATGTTTTGAACACTTCATCGCATCGGTCGATTCGACGGTGAACAAGTTGGGTCTTCTAACCAACTTGGTAAGTCATCAAACTTACTCGATAATTGAAGATATTACTACATATGAAGAGGCCCTCGCAGCCCTTAAGGCCCAGTACCTTAAGTCGGTTAACGAAGTATACGCCAGGTATCTTTTGTCTACTCGCAGGCAATTACCCGAGGAATCTCTGGACGATTTCCTGCAGGACCTTAAGGCTTTGGCTAAGGATTGCAACTACAAGGCTGTCTCTGCCATAGTGTATCAGGAAGAAGCCATCTGCGATTCTTTCATATCTGGCCTCCGATCTAATTATATTAGACAGAGACTCCTCGAGAACGACTCGTTAGTTTTAAAAACGGTCATCGCTACTGCTCGATCGTTAGATATAGCCCAGAAGAATTTAGAAGTGTATGCATCAGCCCATGCGTCTCTCTCAGCCTCGTGTGTTCCGAGTATGGAGGCATCCATAACACCAATGGAGCCTCCACTTAATCCTATTGTTGCGGCTGTACCTCATGGGCCTAAGTGTTATTTTTGTGGCCGATCTAAACACCCCAGGCAAAGATGCCCAGCCAGAGAGGCTACCTGTTTTAAATGTAAGAAACGGGGACATTTTAGTAAAGTGTGTAAGGGTAATCCTGTACCCGATGTCTTCTCTGCTGCCGCCTATCGTTTTACTCTAGCCTGGGCTACGGTTGACCAGACCATACTGATAGGCCATCAATGATTCAAAGACAAGGATTCAACTGAAGGCTTTTAATCACTAAGAACATAGCAGGTCTTCCCACATCGGGTTCGTCTGGTAGTGAGTGACTCATGCAGCTCCTGAGACCTTTATATGGCAAAAGACAGGGGCGTAGCCAATACACACAATAGGAACAAAAGGGTGCGGTTCACACAATACAAGCAGGTAAAATACAAGCAGGTCTGATGAAGGCATATTTCATCACATTCACCCCTTCTACAGATTTAGTCTGTCCGGGGGTGTGATAGTCCTTCCTGAACGTCGCAACAGTACCTCGGGTTCCGACCGGGAGTCCGTGGTGCCCTCCTGGGCATACCCATGTGCTGGGGGTGTTGCAGGTACTTCTGGAGGTGGTGAGGATACCTCTGGGGATGGTGGAGGTTCTTCTGGGGGTGCTGGTGATGGGTCGTCATCGTCGCTTCCTGCCGAGGCGAGGTCCTTTATGGACACGGTGGCCTAGAAATTCAGTTGCGTTTGCGCCCACTTAGGGGCGAAAGAGTGGGTTGCGCCGGAAGTTTTTTAGTGCCCGAAATTAAGTTGGTCCCTAACATCGGCGTTAGCCGGTAGCGCTGCGCCGGCACCGATGACGTCATCGGTGTGCGCAGCGCCCCGGTTCCAACGCGATTCCCTGCTGAAGGCCAAATTCAGTTGCGGCCGCCTCGCCCGCAGCGGCCGCAAACAACGTTTGAAAAACGGGGCCTTGCAGCTCCGAGAGGCCGGCGCATAAAGGTGGAGGGGCGGCCGGCCGCTTTCCCGGCGGCCGCATAGCCGCACCTCCCTCCCCGGACTCCTGCACCACCCCCCCGCGGCATTGCTGTCTGACTCCCGCGAGCCCGGCACTTCTCCGTGGTGCCGGGCTCATTTGCCAGGAGAATCCAGCGGCGATCTCACGGCTGCAGGCAGCTCCTCCTTAAGAGAAGGAGGAGGCCTGCAGTACCCCAGCCTGCCGCACCGCATCGGGTGGCGCAGCGGCAGCTGGACGCCTGAAATAGACTTTCATCACCCCAAGCGAGGCGGCCAAACCCTGCAGTAGCGCCCGCCTCCGTCTTGGCCCGTCGCAACTGAATTTCAGGCGGGCGCTACGGGAATCCGGGTGAGCGCTAAATTCCGGGCGCTAAAGACCTGGCGGGGCCTTATTGAATTTCTAGGCCGGTGTCTTCACGCCCGTCGGCGTGCTTGACGTACGCGTACTGTGGGTTTGCGTGGAGTAGGTGTACTGCCTCCACGAGGGGATCCGTTTTGTGGCCCCTCACATGCTTCCGTAACAGGACTGTCCCTGGGGTGGAGAGCCACGAGGGTAGGGACACTCCTGAGGTTGATTTGCGGGGAAAAACAAACATCTTCTCGTGAGGAGTGGCGTTAGTAGCAGTACACAGTAGCGACCTTATCGAGTGGAGTACGTCTGGGAGGACCTCCTGCCAGCGGGAGGTGGGGAGGCCTTTAGACCTTAGTGCTAAGGTGACCGCCTTCCACACTGTCGCGTTCTCCCTCTCCACTTGCCCATTACCCTGGGGGTTATAACTAGTGGTCTGACTCGTGGCTATCCCCTTCGACAGCAGGTATTGGCGCAGTTCATCGCTCATGAACGACGCCCCCCCTGTCAGTGTGGATGTAGTTAGGCATGCCAAACGTGCAAAACAGGTTGCCGAGGCACTTGATGACCGTGGCACTGGTCATATCTGGGCAGGGGTAGGCGAATGGGAAGCGGGAGTACTCGTCCACAATGTTGAGAAAGTACACATTGCGGTCGGTGGAGGGGAGTGGTCCCTTGAAATCTAAGCTCAGGCGCTCGAATGGCCGTGTAGCTTTGATCAGGTGGGCTCGGTCGGGCCTGATAAAATGGAGCTTGCATTCCGCACAGGTGCGGCAGTCCCTGGTCATAGACCGGACCTCCTCGATGGAATAGGGCAGGTTACGGGATTTTATAAAGTGGAATAGCCGGGTGACCCCCGGGTGGCAGAGGCCATTGTGGAGGCCCTGTAGCCTGTCCCCCTGGATGCTGGCACACATCCCTCGTGATAGGGCGTCGGGGGATTCGTTGAGGGCCCCCGGCCTATATATTGTGTCGTACTCAAACGTGGAGAGTTCGATCCGCCACCTGAGAATTTTGTCGTTCTTGATCTTCCCCCTCTGTTTGTTGTTAAACATGAAGGCTACCGACCGCTGGTCGGTAAGCAGGGTGAAGCGTTTGCCGGCTAGGTAGTGCCTCCAGTGCCGCACTGCCTCCACTATGGCCTGGGCCTCCTTCTCTACCGAGGAGTGCCTGATCTCGGGCCCTTGGAGGGCTCTTGAGAAAAAGGCTACGGGCCGCCCATCCTGGTTGAGGGTGGCTGCTAAAGCGAAGTCGGACGCATCGCTTTCGACCTGGAAAGGGATGTTTTCGTCCACTGCCCGCAGCGCGGCCTTCTCAATGTCGTGTTTAATGCTGTTGAAGGCGGCGTGGGCCTCGGCTGTGAGCGGGAAGGACGTTGATTTCAGGAGGGGACGGGCCTTGTTGGAATAATTGGGGACCCATTGGGCGTAATAGGAGAAGAACCCCAGGCACCTTTTCAGGGCCTTGGGAGTGTTTGGTAGGGGTAGCTCCCGTAGGGGGCGCAATCGGTCGGGGTCCGGACCGATTTCCCCGTTTTCCACCACGCAGCCCAGGATACAGAGGCGCGTGGTGCTAAAGACACACTTATCCTCGTTGTAGGTGAGATTGAGTCTGAGGGCGGTTTTCAGAAATCTCGCGAGGTTCGAGTCGTGGTCTTGCTGGTCGTGGCCGCAGATGGTGACGTTGTCTAGGTATGGGTAGGTGGCTGTTAACTGGTTCTCATCGACCATGCGGTCCATCTCCCGCTGGAAGACCGAGACCCCGTTCGTTACCCCAAAGGGGACTCTGAGGAAGTGGTAGAGACGTCCGTTCGCCTCGAAGGCGGTGTATGGACGGTCCTCCGGCCTAATGGGGAGCTGGTGGTATGCCGATTTTAGGTCGATGGTGGAAAACACCCGGTATTGCGCGATTTGGTTAACCATATCCGCTATGCGGGGCAGAGGGTAGGCGTCTAGCTGGGTGTATAGATTAACCGTCTGGCTATAATCTATCACCATCCGCTTCTTTTCGCTACCCTTAACTACTACTACCTGGGCACGCCACGGGCTGGTACTGCATTCGATGATACCCTCCCGCTTGAGTCTTTCTACTTCCGACGCAATGAACCGTCTATCCTCCCAGCTGTACCGCCTACTCTTGGTCGCTATGGGTCGACAGTTGGGTGCGAGGTTGGCGAACAGAGAGGGCGGCTTGACCTTCAGGGTAGCCACCGTAGGTAAGCGTGATACTTTGGTGGTGGCACTGGAAGTCCAGACCCAAGATCACGCTCACACAGAGATCTGGCATTATCAATAGTTTAAAATCTCTGTAATCATTGCCTTTTACCGACAACATAACCGCGCAGAAACCTGTAATTTTTGAGGTATGAGTCTTATCGGCCATGGCGATTTTGCCCTGTGTGGGGACTATCGTTAGAGAAAGTCGTTTTACCAGGCTAGGATGAATAAAGCTTTCGGTGCTCCCACAGTCAATCAAGCATTTAACCTTGTTCCCGTTTACCTCTATGTCCATCATCGATTTAGACAACGGATGTGGCCTGGATTGATCCACTGTGATCGAGGCCACCAGTGGGTCCTGGAGGTCCGTGTAGTCGGGGCAAGATGGTGGACTCCATGAGGGTGGACAAGATGGCTTCCAAGATGGCCGCTCCCACGGCGCGCACGCGGCAGTGGTGGAGTTGGAGGCGGGGTTCCCTCTGCAGACCTTTCTTCCCGCATTTAAAACAGGTGGTGCCCTTCGCTGGGCACAGATGCCTGGAGTGTTTGTCCTGACCACAGGAGTAGCATTTCGGGCCCCGATGCATCGCGGCAGTAATGGGGCTCCTGGGTGGAGGCTGGGGCTCCGATGGTGCTGGGCTGGCCTGAGACCTGGGAGGTGAAGGTGGCTTCCAAGATGGCGGCCCCCACGGCGCGCACGAGGCGGAGTGGGCCGCGTGGCCTGGGGAACAGGATTCAGAGTTCCTCTGGGCCATATCCAGTGATCGCGCTATATCTATAGCCTGTTTTAAGTCCAGTCCCTCCTTTTCAAACAGTTTCTGCCGAATATAATTTGAACTGAGGCCCGCAATAAGGGAGTCTCGAATCAGCTCCTCCGTGTACACGATGGCAGACACGGCCTTACAGTTACAGTCTCTGCCCAGTACTTTTAGGTTTAGTATAAAGTCCTCTAGTGACTCACCATGCCGCTGCGTGCGAGTAGTCAGAAGATGCCTGGCGTACACCACGTTTATTGGCCGCGCGTAGTGGGCCTTCAGGATGGTGCAGGCCTCCTCGTAGCTGGTGGCATCTTGGATGAGAGGGGAGACCCGATGGCTCACCCAGTTTCGCAGGATTCCCAGTTTCATGTCTCCGGTAGCGGTTTCGGCTGCGGCTATGGCAGTGGATGAGTTTGCAATGAAAAATTCGAAGCATTGGAACCAGTGTCCGAACTGTGTGGCTGCGTCTGAGGCATGGGGGTCCAGATCCAAGCGCTCTGGTTTCAGGAGTCGATCTATCTTGGTGTTTTAGTGATTAAAATTGATATGCCATCAATGACTCAAAGACAAGGATTCAACTGAAGGCTTTTAATCACTAAGAACATAGCAGGTCTTCCCACATCGGGTTCGTCTGGTAGTGAGTGACTCATGCAGCTCCTGAGACCTTTATATGGCAAAAGACAGGGGCGTAGCCAATACACACAATAGGAACAAAAGGGTGCGGTTCACACAATACAAGCAGGTAAAATACAAGCAGGTCTGATGAAGGCATATTTCATCACACATACCGTGTTCCTTGTCGAAATCTATGATGGACATCAAGATTAATGGTCGTCCTACTGGGTGTTTGATAGACTGTGGCTGTACTGAAAGTTTTATACACCCCAACCTTGTTAACTCCTGTTCATTGAAGGTGTATCCTACTCGAAGTGAAATTGTGATGGCGTCCAAGTCCCTTACTTCAGAGGTAACTGGATATTGTAAAGTCACATTGACTGTTAAGGATACGGAGTATAAGGACTTTAAACTCCTCATATTACCTCAGTTGTGTGTGAACTTAATTTTAGGCTTGGACTTCCAGTGTCAGCATGAGAGCGTTACCCTTAAGTATGGTGGATCTCAGCCTCCACTCAGTCTGCGGCCTTTCTACTTTAAAAGTAAATCCGCCTTCTTTGTTCGCGAACCGTGCTCCTAATTGTAGACCTATAGCGACTAAGAGTCGACGGTATAATTCAGAAGATAAAACATTTATAAAAGAGGAAGTGGAAAGGCTTCAACGGGAGGGAATCATCGAACACAGTAATAGCCTGTGGCGTGCCCAGGTGGTGGTGGTTAAAACTAATGAAAAGAAAAGACTTGTGGTCGATTATAGCCAGACTATAAACTTGTATACCCAATTAGACGCCTATCCTTTGCCTCGTATTTCTGAGATGGTGAACCAGATAGCTCAGTACCGCGTGTTCTCCACCATTGATTTAAAGTCTGCCTACCATCAACTCCCCATTCAAATAGAAGACCGACCTTATACGGCCTTCGAAGCTAATGGGCGCCTGTACCAATTCCTTAGGGTGCCCTTTGGAGTGACGAATGGGGTATCCGTCTTCCAACGGGAGATGGATTATATGGTGGATGAATACGCATTGGAAGCAACATTCCCGTACCTGGACAATGTTACTATCTGTGGGCGCGACCAACGGGAGCATGATCAAAATCTCGCGAAGTTCCTAGAGACTGCAAAGAGGTTAAACCTGACCTACAACGAAAACAAGTGTACCTTCAATACTACACGTTTGTGTATTCTTGGTTGCGTTGTGGAGAATGGGGTAATCGGGCCAGGTCCTGAAAGATTACGCCCACTTAAGGAATTACCTTTACCTCACACTGTAAAAGCTTTAAGAAGGTGTCTGGGATTCTTCTCGTACTATGCCCAGTGGGTGGCTAACTACTCAGATAAAGTCCGACCTCTTATTAAGTCGACATCTTTTCCACTATCGGCGGAAGCTCAGGAGGCTTTCCTTAATATCAAACGGGACATTGAGAAGGCAGTGGTATGTGCCGTGGATGAGAAGATCCCTTTTCAAGTGGAAAGTGATGCATCTGATTTTGCGTTGGCAGCAACTCTTAACCAAGCTGGTAGACCAGTAGCTTTCTTCTCTCGTACATTGCAAGGACCAGAAGTTCGATATTCTTCAGTGGAAAAAGAGGCACAGGCGATTAACGAGGCAGTCAGGTATTGGAGACATTATCTCGCTGGCCAACGTTTTACGCTCATTACTGACCAGCGGTCCGTGGCCTTTATGTTCAACACTAAACAGAGAGGCAAGATCAAAAATGATAAAATTTTAAGATGGCGAATAGAACTGTCAACATATGACTATGATATTCAGTACAGGCCTGGAGTATTTAATGAGCCATCGGATGCTTTGTCACGAGGAGTATGTGCTAGTCTAGGTATAGATAAGCTTCAAAGTCTCCACGACGCACTCTGCCACCCTGGGGTTACCAGAATGAACCACTTCATTAAGTCCCACAATCAAATCAAATCAACTTTTATTGTCATTGTTAGTGCACAAGTGCAGTACAACGAAATGTAGGCTTGCGGCTCCCGAGAGTGTACAATTTGGATTAGGACACTTAAACATTTCAACATACATTTGTACATATATGTTAGCATAAATATGACCATAATAAAGTGCATCGGCAGATGTGCAGGCTTTAGTGTTTATTTGTGGAGTTCAGTAGGATGACAGCCCTGGGAAAGAAGCTGTTCCTAAATCTGGTCGTATGGGTGCGAATGCATCTGTAGCGTCTTCCAGATGGTAGGAGGGTGAACAGACTGTGGCTGGGGTGGGTAGGGTCTTTGATGATGGACCGTGCCCTCCGTAGGCAGCGTTTCTGATATATATGTTCTATGGTCGGTAGCCGGGTGCCGGTGATGCGTTGGGCAGTTTTGACTACCCGCTGCAGGGCTTTCCGGTCATGGGAGCTACAGCTGCCGTACCATACCGTGATACAGTTTGTCAGGATGCTCTCTATAGTGCAGCGGTAGAAGTTAGAGAGGATCGGGGGTGACAGATTACATCCCTTCAGCCTCCTCAAGAAATATAGGCGCTGCTGGGCCTTCTTCACCAGAGAGGAGGTGTTGAGGGACCAGGAGAGGTCTTCCGTGATGTGGACTCCGAGGAACTTAAAGCTGGCCACCCTTTCCACCTCCGCCCCATTGATGTGGATGGGGGTGTGACTTCCGCCTTTGGACTTCCTGAAGTCCACGATTATTTCCTTTGTTTTCTTGGTGTTAAGGGCCAGGTTGTTGTCGGCGCACCACTTCACGAGATGCTGGACCTCCTCCCTGTAGGCTGACTCATCGTTGTTGGTGATCTGGCCTACTACCGTGGTGTCATCTGCGAACTTGATGATGGTGTTGGAACCATTAACAGCCACACAGTCGTGGGTGAAGAGGGAGTAAAGGAGGGGGCTCAGCACACATCCTTGTGGGGCCCCCGTGTTCAGGGTCAGCGGGGGGGAGGTGTGGTTACCTAATTTGACAGACTGGGGTCTGTTTGTTAGGAAGTCAAGGGTCCAGTTGCAGAGGGAAGTGTTCAGGCCAAGAGTTTGGAGTTTGGTGGCCAGCTTGTTGGGGACGATAGTGTTGAATGCTGAGCTGTAGTCTATAAACAACATTCTGATGTAGGTCTCCTTACCATCTAGGTGATTCAGTGCCGAGTGTAGAGCAGTTGTGATTGCATCCTCCGTTGATCTGTTTGCCCGATAGGCAAACTGGTGTTGGTCAAGGGAGGCAGGAACACTGGCTTTGATGTGGGCTAAGACCAGTCTCTCGAAACACTTCATTACGATGGGTGTGAGTGCGACAGGTCGATAGTCGTTCAGACACGTCACAGCCGCTTGTTTAGGCACAGGAATGATGGTGGCGGTCTTGAAGCATGTAGGGACTACTGCCTGGGCCAATGACAGGTTGAAGATGGCGGTGAAGACATCAGCCAGCTGATCAGCACATTCCTTGAGTACCCGTCCAGGGATGCTATCCGGTCCAGTAGCCTTTCGTGTGTTCACTCTGCGTAGAGCGCCCCTTACGTCGGAGGTCGACAGAGTGAGCACCTGGTCTTCCGGGGGTGGCAAGGCTTTGGTAGCCGGCTCCTTGTTGTCCCTGTCGAAGCGAGCATAGAAGTTGTTAAGCTCCTCCGGAAGGGACCTACTCTGGTCATTGTCCGGACCTACTCTATTGAGGAGGTCCGGACAATGACCAGAGCCTGTCGTGTTTGTGCTGAATGCAAACCCCGCTTCTATAAGCCGTCCGAGCCAGCTCATCTTATTAAAGCAACTCGACCATTTGAGTCTCGATTTTAAAGGTCCCCTTCCATCAAGCGACCGCAATGTCTATTTTCTTAATATTATAGACGAGTACTCTCAGTTCCCTTTTGTTATCCCCTGTCCGGATGTGACCAGTGCTGTTGTAATTAAATGCCTCTGCCAACTGTTTTCCTTGTTTGGCATGCCTAACTATATACATAGTGATAGGGGTTCTTCCTTTATGAGCGAAGAATTGCGACAGTTTTTGCTATCAAAAGGGATTGCAACGAGTAGAACTACCAGCTATAACCCTCGTGGTAATGGGCAGGTCGAGAAAGAAAATGCGACAGTGTGGAAGGCTATCGTACTGTCTCTGAAGTCGCGAGGCCTGCTGACCTCTCGCTGGCAGGATGTCCTGCCAGACATGCTGCATTCCATAAGGTCTCTTTTGTGTACAGCGACGAATGCCACCCCTCATGAAAGGATGTTTAGTTTTCCAAGAAAAGCTACTAATGGAGTAATGTTGCCCACATGGTTGACGACCACGGGCCCTGTGTTGTTGCGCAGACATGTGAGAGGCCACAAGACTGATCCACTGGTGGAGGAAGTACAACTCCTCCATGCTAATCCCCAGTATGCGTATATTCAATATCCAGATGGGCGAGAGGATACGGTCTCTATTAAAGATCTTGCACCTGCTGGAGCTCGAAAAGAGTTCGACTCTGAGAGTAGAGTTTTCAATCGTGGTATTGGACCTTCAGAGACACAAACCCTCAGTGTGGAAAATACTGATGATTCTGGGAATTCGAATGAACCGGAGTTAGTACTCCGGGAGGAGCCTCAGCAAGAGTTACGTCATTCCCAGAGGATTATCAGACCTCCTGCCAGACTGAATCTATAGCAGGGGGTGAATGTGATGAAATAACTCTGTGTTCTGGCATTTGTATTGTTGTTGTTGTTGTACTTGTTAATGTCTGGAATGTTCCACCGGTGTAACCACTAATGCTCCTCCCTAGCCCCACCCCTCTTCTGGAATGTTCTACCAAGGGCTGGGTCGGTGATGACTGTGTTAACTTGATGCCATGTTCTTACTTAATAAAAACCTTTAGTTTTAAGCTTTAACCTCATGGATTCAGGCAGTTATTTGGCACATCAGTGGTTTAAACATTCATCGTCAAATCTGGCTGGTCCACATAAAGCACTAGCGGGTCCTGCTCTCCTCTGCCAAAACTGCTCACTATTCCAGGATTATCCTGGAATGCAAAGATAAACCCCGGACTTTCTTCTCCACTACAAACTGTCTTCTTAAAACCCTCTCCCCTGCCTCCTCCACCCTCACCTCCAACAAGAAGTGGGACGAGCTCATGGACTTGTCCCAAAGATTGAGACCATCCATTCAACTGCCTCTGCCGCCTCCCTCCCTTCCCCTAGCCCATTGGGCCAAACTTCCCCTAAGGTTCCCCCAGCCCAAGCCCTGACCTCGCATCTTTCTCTAGTTTCTCTCCTATCTCGCATCATGCCCTCTCCGAGCTCATCTTGTCCATGCGACCCAACTCCTGCTCACTCAACCCTATTCCCACCAAACTGCTGACCACCCAACTTTCCTTCCTGGCCCCCATGTTAGCTGGTACTGTTAACAATTTCCTCTCCTAAGCTACTGTCCCCCTCCCCTTCAATTCTGCCGTCATCACCCTCTCCTCTAAAACCCCACCCTTGACTCCTCAGTCCTTCCAAACCACTGCCCCATCACCAACCTCCCTTTCCTCTCCAAAGTCCTTGAACGTGCTGTCACCTCCCAAATCCGTGCCCATCTTTCCCACAACTCAATGTTGCAATCCCGCCAATCAGGTTTTCGCCCCTGGCACAGTTCCGAAACGGCTCTTATCAAAGTCACAAATGACATCCTTTGTGACTGTGACCATGGTAAACTATCCCTCCTCATCCTTCTCGACCTGTCTGCAGCCTTTGACACTGTTGACCAAACCATCCTCCTCCAATGCCTCTCCTCCGTCGCCCAGCTGAGTGTGACCACCCTCACCTGGTTCCATTCTTATCTATCCGGTCGTAGTCAGAGAATCACCTACAATGGCTTCTCTTCCTGCTCCTGCACTGTTACCTCTGGAGTCCCCCAGGGATCTATCCTTGGCCCCCTCTTATTTCTCATCTACATGCTGCCCCTCGGCGACATCATCCGAAAATATAACATCAGGTTCAACATGTACGCTGATGACACCCAGCTCTACCTCAGCCCCACCTATCTCGACCTCTCCACTGTCTCTGATTTATCACACTACTTGACTGATATCCAGTACTGGATGAGCAGAAATTTCTTCCAACTAAACGATGACTTCCACCATCGTAACATCGCCTGACTCCGCTCCTGCCTCAGCTCATTTGCTGCTGGAACCCTCATCCATGCTTTTGTTACCTCTAGACTTGACTATTCCAATGCACTCCGGGCTGGCCTCCCATCTTCCACCCTCTGTAAACTTGAGCTCATCCAAAGCCCTGCTGTCCGTACCCTAACTCGCACCAAGTCCCGTTCACCCATCACCTGTGTTCGCTGACCTACATTGGCTCCCGGCCCAGCAATGTTTCAATTTTAAAATTCTCATCCTTGTTTTCAAATCCCTCCATGGCCTCGCCCCTCCCTATCTCTGTAACCTTCATCAGCCCAACAACCCTCTGAGAAATCTGCACTCCTCCAAATCTGGCCTCTTGAGCATCCCCGATTTTAATCGCTCCACCATTGCTGGCCATGCCTTCAGTTGCCTAGGCACTAAGCGCTGGAATTCCCTCCCTAATCCTCTCTGCCTCTCTCTCCTCCTGTAAGACGCTCCTTAAAACCCACTTCTTTGACCAAGCTTTTGGTCATCTGTCCTAATATCTTCTTATGTGGTTTGATGTCAAATTTTGTTTGATAACGCTCCTGTGAAGTGCCTTGGAACGTTTTACTACGAGAAAAGCGTGATAGAAATGTAAGTTGTTGTTGAGGCGTTGGTGGACTGGGAGCCAATGTTGGTCAGCAAGCACAGGGGTGATGGGTGAGCGGTATTTGGTGCGAGTTAGGATATGGGCAGCAGAGTTTTGGATAAGCTCAAGTTTATGGCAACCATCACTTATGGCAACCATCAAATAGCAGCCATCACTTCTATCAATATGTTGGGCCCAGGGTGAGCATGGATACCACCCAAGTTGACTGTGCTCCTATAAATATTTTTAAAATTATATTTAAAATACAAGTTTAAAAAACAATATGACGTGGTAGTGCCACATACTGGAGCTCAGATGTGGTGGATCACCGATGGGACACAATTTCCCACGGGGTAACTCACTGATATGAGCCATCCAATTGTGGACAGGCACCATCAGAAGGCAAGCACATTCCCCATGTGAAAGCAGGGAAAAACAGGAGGAAAGAATCGCTGCAGCCACAATCACACACTGCGTGATTGAGTGGCAGAGGCTTGGCAACAGGTCACGTCAAACTTATCGTCTGGGAGTGGTTCCTAATGCAGAAGGCCATTAAGAGGGAATGACGAGAAACTGGAATACTACATTAAAAAATAAAGTTACAATATGGAGGTGCATGGAATAAATAACATTTATGTACTTCAAACTGAAGAAACAAAACAAGGTTAGCTGCTTTAAAGTGCACACATTAGTTATGTGGCTCATATGGGTCATTCTATTTGTGTGCCAGTAACAACACTTGTACAGAATTTAACAGCTGCTTTTAGGATTAAACCCGGTAATTACCTCCTAAAAAACGAATCGAAAAGTTAGGATTAAACACAATGAAATCCAGCAACATCAGCATATCGCAGTTCCTGCGTGACACCTGCAACTGCTTTCCCTGTCTGGTGTAGGGAGAGGTTTCTGCACACCAATCGACAGCATTGACGTACAGCGGCCCGTTCAGTCACCTGTATCATGTACGGACAGCAAAACAACATTCAATGTGGGAGAGGTGCTGAGAAGACGTCTCAGCCCAAGACGTACATCAGCCTCTTTTTGGCTTTACACTTTGTGCAGGTGTTTGGAAAGTACTTTATTTGTTCTTTCTGAAATTGTTTTGCTGATTAAACCTAGAGTTTGCTTATTATGGACATCCGGTTTTGTTTCTGACCTGAAAAAGCACATCATTGCTCACAGCTGGTTTCACAAGATTTTTCTGACCTGTGCTTCATTTAATCAAATTCTCATGAGAAAACAACAGACTTTTCAATAGAGGAATAGGATTTTTTTCTAAAGTCTGAATAGTACAAAGATGTTGCACTCTTAAGAGTACAAATGAATAGATGACTCTTTATTCAAATATATAAGGAGGATTTATTTTAATACTATAAACTACATTTCCACTACAATTTCTTTTGCTAATATACAATTTAAAAAGACACAGTTCTAATCAATGCATTTCATCGGAACTGGTTTTAATATCTATTTGATGTCTGGAAGTATATCAACTTCTTCTCCGTTCTCTTCATTCAATTTGTGGATTGTTCTTGAACAGGTACTCAGCCTTAAAAATATATACATATATAATACATGTTAGCATGGTTGGTCAGTTCCGGGTGAGGTTGAGTGCATTAGAGTATGTAGGGATATTTGGGGGAGGTGTAATTGAAGTAGGTGACGGTAAACCTTTTCTTGTTTTATGATAATCTGATCATTGGCTTTACAGAACATTGATTAGAAAACTAAACTTTGAGGGAGGAGCCAGCTATACCTTTGTGTTTCAGCATACCTTCATATTTTTACTTAATGTCACAGGAGGAACAGGGATTTGCTGCATTGTCTGATCTCAGCGGTGGTGGGGGAGAGGGGGTGGGGATGGGGCGGGGCAGCAGAGAAGCTAGTATTTGCCTCCATTGTGGAACTACAATATGCCTCATAGGGGTGGGGGAAATCATCCAGGACCGCTGTTCCTGATTGTTATCCAGTGACTCCAATGTAGTTTCCAAAATATGGATTGTGGAGCATTCACTGTATATTTATGTGCAAATATATATATTGCCCTACATTTTTCTGAGATGAATCAACAGAGTACTGCTGGCACCTGTGAAGCCAGACCATGCCAACTCTTGAGGAGAGGAGGGAAAAGTTGCTGTCATTGTTAAGTGTATGGGAATAAAGATGTTTGGTACTAAATCAAATGTAGTTCACTCGCTTCACAGCATGTATTCCTTTCACAGCCGGTGGGCCAGTCACAGTGGTGGAAGGCCAGCCCAGGCTGCTGATTGGGATGGAAAACTGATCATTTCACCCCCACACTGATCATGACCTGGCACTGGTATTGATTATCATCAAGCGCAATGTCCTCACAGCTAAATACTGTTGTATAGAGATGAGTCCCTGTTGGTTTGTGTCCTGGGGAAGGAGGGAAGGGAGGATAATTAAAAAGGTAAGGGGTGGGGGTGGGGGGGGGGGGGGGGCGGCATGAGGTGGAATCAATATTTTATTTCCCTTACCAGAAAGTCCACTGGGTCATCGGGTCTGATTTTGCAGCACTCAATCAGCCCCTGGGTCAGAGTAGGCATGACGTTTTGCATTAAATAATTTCTTAGTGGGACCGAATGAGCTTCAAGAAATTCCTGTTCTTGTCTCTTTACCTCTTCCAGACGCTTATTCTGCATGAAAAACCCAGAGACATTATCATTTCAGCTTATACTGTACACAGAAATGCAAACTCACACATACATAAACTGCAGTAAGTGCAGCTGTAATAAGCATGTCAAAGAGTTATTTTCTCAGGAACTGATTGTCAATTCCATCAACCTGAAGTAGATTAGAAATGATCAGGGAATAGCCACATTGAATATTACACAGGAATCCCCAGAAATGCAAAAACAGCAAGAAAGATTTACAGTAGGAAAAGTTTTTGGCTCTGAAAATGAAGTTCCCGGAATTGCTAATATGTACTAAATCCAGACTTCACTCCAGCAAGAACATAGTATTTGTGTTTTATTATAGATATTGCAGATATATTAAAAAAAAATCAAATCAAATTAAAACACTTAAAACAGCTACATTTGCTCAGAAAGCAACACAATCATTTGCACAATAAAAAGGACAAATGTCAGATGCTGGAAATCTGAAATAAGAACAAAAATGCTGGCAATACACGGCATCAGCATCCGCAAAGAGCACAGACAGGGTGTGACGTTCTGGGTGCGGACCCTTCATCAGAACAATTTAACAAATGCGGAGGCTGTTTTAAAGTAGCGTCTACAAGTCTTTATTTGATTGTGAAACACTGGCATTAGAGATTGGCCATATTGGTCCTGGACATCAGTTCTAATAGGATACCAGTTGGCGATAGTACTACAGTACAGTAATACTGGATATAGTATCTTGGGAAATTACAGGGTGAAGAATATAGGAGAAATGAAATAATATTTAAATTCCAGCATTTTCAAATAATAAAGACCTAGCTAAGCTTTTCAAGGTAAACTTTGCAACGAAGATACCATTACATTATGTAACAGAACCAGCAGATGTAACGCACCTGGTAATTTGGAGGTTACCAATTATCCATGTTGTTATTAACGGATCGGATTTCAAGAACCAAGAGGTTTGTTTGTTTAAACATTAGGTGAAATAACTACGGGCTGATAGCAGAGAGAAATGTAACAAGGACAGTTCTCATGGATTTCAGCCTGGTGGTTGCTAGGAGCACATAAAGACTGAAGAGAAATTGTACTCGGGTAACGTAACTATTCCTGTCAAAAAATATCAGGCAGACATGGACCTGGATTTTCTGTGCTTTATTAAAGATATCTCATGGCAGATCTTCAACTTACATTCATGGTGGGAGGAAAGCAAAACACTAAAAAAATAGCTTCTGATAATGATTAGGTGGCAAATAATCAAAATATTTATGGTAGCCAAAGCAAGTGTCAAAAGTGACCCTTAAGCATGGACCTGGTACCTAACTCGATCATTTTCAACTATTTTCTTTTGGTGCCCAGTTATCATCTTAACAAACATCGTGGGCCACATGGGTGCAGGATCTTATCCTAACTAGGCAGAAAGTTCCATCTTTGAGCACATTTCCCTCACTTACCCACTCCTCCCAGCGTGCTAATTTTTCTGCATGTTCCTCTGCCTCCCTGCGTTCCCGCTCCGCATGTTCAGCAGCCTCTCTGGCCAGACGCTCGTCTGCCTCTTTGCGCTGCAACTCTTTCAACTCTTCGGATGTGGGCCCGTAGTTTTTGGCATTTCCCACGATTTTAATAATATCTTCAACCACTGGAGTGTTTTCAGCATCATTGTCGTGCGAAACATCTGAGAGGAACAGTTACAGGCTGCATTGTCAAGTTTTCTTTTAAACCCATTGCAATCTTCAACACACTGGAAAAATCAACCGTTGACCACAGCATCACAATATTTTGCAGTTTCCCCACCCATGGTGCCTGATTATTTATGGAGACAGACAATTCTACTGTACTAGGTCACAGAGCCACGTTTAACTTTGTCTTTCTGATTCGTATAGCTGACCAAAATGACCTTTGCATCATATACAGCGATTTACACCGCTCTCCTTTATTTTAAGTTGTTACTTACATGTTATTAAACCATTTGTAATGCCAGGTAGCATATCTGTATTGGGGATCCTGGAGAGATGTATTTTGGACATCTTGGGGAGTTAACAGTCGAACTTTTTTTTATCTTAAAGCAAAAGGCTTTCCAAGATATAAACAGAATGACATTGAAGTGTCGTTTGGAGAAAGCGTGGCTTGTCTTCTGATATGTAAAGTGCTTGTGTAAAGAAATAAGTGTAGGGTAATAAAACAGGGGTAGCGAGTCCATTTGTTAAAGATAACAGTAGGTAAAGGAAATCTTGTTCAAGGGAAGTGGTTCTGAGGTAAACAATTGCAAACTGTTTACATAGATAGATTGTTTTCAAAGGTTTTGGAAATAGATACGTCATTTTGACATTTTCCTTTGATGTAGTCAAAATATGGTACATAAAGGATTATGGTTTTCAACAGTTTGTCAGAGTGTACTCGAAAGATACATAAAGTCGCTCTCTGTACACAGCTAAAAGCCGATCACCTAACCGTTAGCGCCCCGCGGCGCTGCGCCGTCGGCAATGACATCATCGCCGTGCACAGCGACCCACTGTAGCCCCGGCTGCGATCTTTGGTAGCGCCCCCATACTTACCGCCGGTCGCTATGTCCAACGTGGTCGGGGGGGGGGGGGGGCCTACCTGCGGCCGGGGCGGCGCTATTTAAAGGCGAGGTGCCGGGCAGCCATTTTTGTTGCTGGCCGCCTGCCAGCAGCTGCCTCCGCTGCCATCCCCGGCCTCCATACCCGCCCCCCCCCCACCCCCCCCCCCCGCGGAGTGCCGGCTGCGCTCCATGAGCCCGGCACTTCTCTTGAGTGCCGGGCTCTTTTGCCGGCACTCCTGATTCCCGGGGGCCCAGCTGGGCCCCGGGTCGCGCTGCGCAAGGCCCCTCCCTTTTAAGAAGGGGAGGAAGGCCTACAATACCGCGGCGTGACATGCCGCAGTGCCACGCGATATTCCCTTGCAGCGCCCCAAGAGGGAGGCGGGGTGCTTCCAGTAGCACCCCGCTTTCCTCTTGGGGCGCTACCACTCAATTTCGGTCACGGGGGCGCTAATTTTTCCGGGGCGCTAAAAGTAGTGCCCCGGCGAAGTTAGCGCCCCAAAGGGGGCGCGACTCAATTTTTCGCCCACTGTGTATTCCCAGCATTTTATGCTTTTATTTCAGAGTGTCAGCATTCGTGTGTTTCCTTTTAATTTACATCACACTCTAATGAGTTACACCTTTTATTATTAGCCACAGAAATAATGATTCTGTCAACAGCTAAAAGTAAACCATACATTAAAATAGCTATCTATATTTAAGAAATAAATGCGCGAGCACCCACGATTTTCCATACACACTGTGCCACCAGGGGCCAGGGCTGAATACAGCTGAGGTACTTCCCCATAGGGAGGGAGAGAAGGAAAAATCAGAGGGAAAGTCAGCTAGAGCCGCAGTTCAACATCTCATAGTGGTTGGCTCGAGTGAAAGCAATTAGAGAGCCCGCCGAGCCAGCCACCATCCACCGCCGCCCCCGCCCTCGCTGCAGTTTGACTTGTTCAATTAATGGCTCTGGGTGGAACTGCGGAGAGCAGCAGCACTTGCTTTGGAGGACTCCGAGAGACAAGTATGGTAAATATTGTACTTTTCATAGCATTAGGCATGATCTAATTGAATGGTGGAACAGGCTCGAGGGGCTGAATGGCTTCCTCCTGTTCCTATGTTCCCGTAAAACACGACCTCAAACTCAGCGTGAGTGATGCCACAAGAGGTCTGAATCACAAATACGTGCAAGAACCATTTTTTTTTCTCTGAAGTGTGAATTTTTGCTGATAAGTATGATAGAAGCACACCGAGCGCTTTAAACAATTGGCATCCATTGCCGGGCCAGTACTGGGAAAGGTGGCAAGTCAGATCAGGTACGAGGTCTGATAACAGCGGACACCAGGCAGCAGACCGTGGCAGAATGGCTCTCAGGTGGGTGCAGGTGGGGAGCTGAGACGAGGGAGCCGCAAGCTGGGGTGGGGGAAGTCCATCAACGCTTGGGGACTCAAAAGCAGGAGGTGGCAGAAGCGAATGGAGAAAGGGGCAGGGGGGTGGAAGAAGAAAATCTATTATTGTAGTATTGGGTGTTTTAAGTGGACAAAATATGAACATTTTCCATGTCCCTATTATACTTTGCAGGCCTTGAGTGGGTGGAACTGTGGAAAGTAGCACCACTTGCTTTGGAGGACTCAGAGGCAAGTATAATAAATAGGTAAGTTCAAGCATAACAGACAACAGTGATAGAAAAGTGACAGAAAAGTGTTACAGGAAGTAAGTGTTACAGTTGCACGAAGTACACATTATGTGCCAGATTTATAGATTATAGATATACAGGAAACTTTCTGGTATCCGGCACTGACGGGACCGAGCTGGTGCCGTACCATCAAAACTGCCGTAGAAACCAGCACTAATGTTAAAACATACGGAGCTTTTGAGCTCCGTGTGAATCAACAAACCCTGTTGCTTAGCAACAGCTTCAAAACAGTAGGCCGCAGCTTAAAAGCGTCTCTGTAGCTAAGCAACAGCTTCAGCTAGACCTTGCAGAGCCTGACTGGAAAAAAAAAGCAACGAGAAGTAAAAAAACTTATAGGAAACGGCTCCTGAATTTTGCCGGTAGATAGAGCTTTCCGGACATTTAACCTCCGGTTAAACGAAAGTTTCCTGTAGCTGGCACTGCACCTTTCCAGGCTGAGACACTTTACTTGGTGGCTGTGCTGAGAATGATTAATATTAGCCACCACTGAGATGTATCTTAACTGCTACTACAAATAACGTCATCATTATGCTTATTTAGCACATTGGTACCATACACTGCAGGTAAAAAGCACACAAGGCAATACGCTTTAAATGTTGTGTCGATATGTTTGTCTTATGATACTCTTGACTCATGACCCCAGATTGCTCCTTCACTACCACCACCAGTGACATACAAATGAAAAGAAAGACGAGAAAGGACTATCAAGCCCTTCAATACTCACCTTACTCATTAGGCCCTCCCCAATGGCTAATGATGCTAACTTCTGGCAGAGACAAAACAAAAAAGCGAAGAAAACGACTTTCTGGGAAATTCCTCCCTGACTCTCTAAGGCAATAAAACAAGTTCGAAGAAGCCATGGTTATTCAAGACGTATTATTAGGCATACTTAGCTACCTCCAACCCAGTCTCACTATCTGCCCCAATGTCCTCAGTAATTTAAAGACTGTACTGGAAAAGACCATTTTCTGTATTACACCCCAATGTGATACAGCTCAAAATACTCTCTCTAATCCAAAGTTGGATGGACAAAAGCTAGAATTGTGCTACTGGTTGTTTTCAGTTCAAGTGGACGTAATACAAAAATTTGCATGGCCACCCTTGCATATACTGAAATTCTAGTGACAACACTGCAGTCAGCCATTTCATAGACATCAATCAAGCTTACCAATGTGCACAGGGTGAATCTCAATCTCATCAAAATAATTAAGAAGGGTCTCATCTTCTGTGCTTTGTTCCCTGTACTGGGCAAGATAGCGCAAGAACCTTTCTTGTGTATAATGGGTTCCCACGACAACGCTTTCTGGCAGGTTCAAGGCACGATTCTTCAGGAACTCATCGGAGGCGTCCAAAGAAAAGATGTACTCTGTGGAGAGAAGGCATAGAGAGACTTGAATTATCAGCAGAAGTTGTGACAGGTGCCGGGTCAGAGGGATCATAGAATGGTTACAGCAGAGAAGGAGGCCATTCGGCCCATCGAGCCCGTGTCGGCTCTCTGCAAGAGCACAGGAGTTTTTAAAGTGAATTAGTGAGGTTTTTTTTAAGGGTAGATGGTAAGGGGTTGGGGGGGGGGGGGTGTGGGTGGTAAGGGAGGCAGAGAAGTGGTCAGAGGAAGCTTTGTTGGTGATTGAGACCTCGGGAGCAAAGAAAAGGCGATGTTGACGACATGGCAATGGGTGTGGATTTGAGAATTTCCGTGTACGGTGAGATTGAGCGAGGGTAGGTGTGTAGAGAAGTCAGAAGAGAAGGGGTTGGGGAGTTTAGGTGTAGGTGAATGCAACAAAGATGCGGAGTCACTCACGGCAGGTTTAAACTGCAGTGATGTGTAGATATTGTGGAGTTTTCCTTGATTACCTTTGAGGATCAGGGAGTTTCAAACAAATGTTTCCCTTAGGAGGTAAAAGAGGTAGAATAAAATCCACAATAGGGTAGATTATGCATGTGGAGAGGGCAAGCTTGATGGGCCAAATGACCTTTTCTCATTCCATGATTTTCATTTGCTCTTATGACTTTCTGAAGTCCCTTAATTCGGTTAAGTTGGACCATCAACAGATAGATTCTATATGTGAAGACAGTAGATTTCACAGGTATTTGCAGCATGGCCGTGGCAAAGAATAAAGTGTGACTGATATTATTGAGATAGTTTAAAAAATTATAAATACAATGAAACATTACTAACCAGGAGTAATTGTCTTGTCATATTGTGGTAATTTGCTGTTGCCACTTTCTTCTTCCTCATCCTCTTCAGCTGCATTACAAGACAAGACAAAAACAAGGATGCGTACAGACAAGGATGAATACAGCCTCTAAAGAACACTGTTGTGTCTGCGCTGCTGGGACTGCAGAAATGTGACGTGTGGAATGTAACTGATCAGGATTGAATGAAATAGACAGTAATGTTAGGCATATATGCTTGTGTTTTGCGAGTCGAGGAGACATTTCACATAGATTTATCATTTTGGAAGTTGTGTGTGGCTATTTAGCTCCCTATATTGTATATTGGGCACAGTCCATGATAGTCCAATTTCATCTGTTCTGTTGGAAGAAGTGTGCTCAATGGGCTGAAAGGCTTTTTTTTTATTCTACCCTTGACTATGCTCATAAATCCAGACCTCTAAGTAACTCGCAAAGATCTTCAACCTATAAACGCTTGAATAATACAGTCAAAGGTTTTAATCTGGTAATCCCGAAATTTTCTTTGACTCCCGCCCTCATGTTTTTCTCCCCCTTCTTTAGGTTTCTCCTTCCACCCCCATTTCCTGACCAGGACGTTTCTACGCTCGCGCCTCGGCCACTTTGGCTCTGTGGACGGTCACTGGGAGGCATAGTTTGAGAGCACCATAGTTTGAGCCACCCTCTGGGTGATGTCCCCTCACTCACGCTGGTGATGTACATTCCCTGTTTTCAGCAGCTCCCTTAGGCAACCCAGCTGAAGTCAGGATCTCACCATACGGGGAACTGAACACCCAATCGACATCCTATCACTCCATGGCATGGCATATTGGCACAACTCAGCTGTAGCAGTGGGTTACAGAATATTCACGGGATTTTCGTCAGGATCAAATTTTGATTCGTGGCAAAAGTTTCCACTTGCAATTAAATTTCCCTTGACTCCTCTGTTATAAATCGGCTAAAATTCTCAGCATGTCAGGAAGCCGGCTCCAACCCGCCAACTTCCGGGTTTCACTGAGGCGGGACAAGGAGCGAGCAGCCATCCGCTCCCAGGAAGCGGGTTGGCATTTTAAATATGTTAATGAGACTGGAAGCCTCGGATGTAACCTCGGAATTTACTGCGGCCGGGAGCAGCAGCAGCGCTTCCTCCCGGCCCCCCAGTCTCCCCCACCATCAGAACCTCCTCCCCCGGGGTCAGGGATCAGACCCCCCTCACCCGGGGTCAGGGATCAGACCCCCCTCACCCGGGGTCAGGGATCAGACCCCCCTCACCCGGGGTCAGGGATCAGACCCCCCTCCCCTGGGTCGGGGATCGGACCTACCCTGTCCTGCGGACTCCTCCTAAGTGCCCCCCCCCACTTGACTGGAAGCAAAGCCTGTCACTCAGGCTGACTTCTGGGCGGGGCCAAAAGTCGCACGCTGTAGAGTTGAAACTCCACAGCATGTGGGGAAACCCAGACTTCCAGGTTTCCCGTCTGAAACTCCGCCACCCCTGCTATCGCAACCCGCCCCATTGTCTGTCTTCCTGTTCTGTTTCTCGGTTCTTTCCCAGTCTCTAATTCTTTCTATTTCTGTCTTTCTATTTGTCTTTTGTCCTTTCTCTCTGGATGGCTCTCTCAACAAGTGCTGTTTTCTAGTTATTACTGTTTGATTCTCACTCATACTATCACTCTTTCTCTCTCCCATTCTCTGTAACTGTCCCTCCCTTTGTCTCCTCTCCCTTCCGTTTCTCTCCCACTGTCTCTGTATGCCTCACATGCATTTTTCCTGTACTACTTTACTGTTTTTAAAAGCCAGGCCAGGCAGCAAAATGACAGCCAGTGTGAATCAGGGCCAGGTGCATTAGCATCATCTAGAATGGACTTCATCCGGCATCGGATTCACTTTGTCATTTTTCTGTACTCTGTTTGACCTTCTGCTGTTTTTCTGCAACCCATGACAGGCGGATCAATCGACTGACTGAAAAATGGCAACGAACGGGATTCGATATTTGTTACAAATAGATTTGAACAAAATATGTATGTTATCATGGGATGTTGCTTTACTTGCAGTACGTCCCTAGCCTCGTTCTAATCAGCACCAATGTGTGTCTTTGACTGGAGTGTCAGGCAGCACTGGGGCTAACTGCAATTCAAGATGACAACTGTGAAACTATAATAGCAAAATGTACATAGCTTACAAGTGAAGAGGTCCTTGGTTTGTAAATAGGTCTTGGGAAAGCCATCGAGAATAAAACCCTGGTTCTGGCAAGGCATGGATGACAGTTTCTCCTTCATAAACCTGATGACATAGGAGTCATCCAGACGACCTACAGAGTCAATAGCCAAAGAGTCCAACAGTTAGATTGTAGAAGGAAGTTTATTTTTCTCCAAACGACCACATTTAAGATTAATAGGTTTCTGCAAGGTGGGGGATAGTCGTGGCAAAGAACGCAGTATTTTTCCCAGCTATGCAAATTAACTGTAAGTCATTCAATGGGCCAGAATTTGCGGTCAAAATGACGGTGAGGCTAATGGCGCTCGCCATTATGCACAAATGCTGCAGCAACTTCAGGCGAGGGGCAGATGCGTGGTTAAGTTCAAATATCCAAATGTTGTGCCGCTCCGTCGTTAGCTTTGTGTAAAAGGCTGCTTGCCTCACCATTGCAATGAATTGAATGGCATGGAAGTTGCTGCATTTGTGCAGTAGATACAAACTAAACTTGCCACAGAAAGTTAAGTCTTGTCCACTTCAGTCTAAGTACCCTTTTAACAATGTAATTAGTGTTAATTACTGCCAGTCAACCTCTCTGGCACTGAAAATTAATTATTACATATGTGGAGTCTCATTCCATGAGGTTTTAATTGTTGTTGGAGATTTTGAAAATGTAAAATTTTAAATTAAATTTTTTTTACTTTTCCTTTCCGTCTCTTTTTTCTCTCTCTCTCTTAATTCAATCTTTCTTTCCCTCCCTTTATTTCTCTTCCTGTACCTGATTTGGCATTGAATTCGCGCACTCTGATTTACACTTAATTCTCAGTCCTTGCACTGTTTATTTCCCAATCCGTCAATCTGATTGGTTAAGGAGGTACACAGTTACTTTCCCTGCTCACTCAGGTTCCAGATGCCCTGTTTCCCTCGCTGCGACGTTATCAGCTCACACTTTCAGCAACTTGCCGCGCAAAAAATTAAAAAACCTAAACGTGTAAGGGCAAGTTTAACTAATGGCAGACGCCATTAGATGCCCTGCCACAGCAAAGTATGGCCCATTATGATTTCCTAAAACAATTAATCTTGTACACCAACGAAGTGATAGAATTTTGGAATTGTCACATTCTGTCTTGTCATGCTCTCCCCTGCTGTCCATGTACTTAGTGTACGCCTCTTTCCTTACCCTCAATGTTTCCCTTATGTCTTTATTCATCCATGGTGTCTCATTAGTGTTTAGCTTGTTCTTGTTTTTTAGCGAAACTCTGTTGAATACCGTTTTAAATATTTCCCGCTGCTGTTCTACATCATTGTTTGCCAATATTGTTGTCCATTTTATTTTCCCAAGTTCTATTCTTAATTTTGTCTAAAGTTAACCAAGTTCCTAATGGGCAGCAGTTCGCAATGCAAATGTGTCCTGACATTAGGTATTAATCAGTGTTGCTGAGACAGACTATGGAGAAAAAAAAATCAAACATAGGAACTACTGGATTAGTGTAGTGAGACGGAGCTATGCATTGCATCTACTTGGTCATAAATGGCCTTACGACTTGATGCAACATTTAAAAGGTTTTGCAACTCTTATCTTGATTAGTACATTTATTCATAAGTAAAAATAAATGCAAAAAATAATAATCTAACAACACCCATTACCACCAGATTGGTCCATATTTTCTTTGACTTGCTCGAGGAGTTCCTGGGCTTCTCCGACTCCCAGTTCATCATTTTCTTCTTCTTCACTTTCTTCAGCTTCCTCAGCATCAGGCTGCGAACACTTTAATTCCTAAAATGACAAACGTTCAGTTTGAAATAAAGCTGCGAAAATAACACAATTTTCTTTTTTGAAAAAAAAAGGAGGCCTAAGCTCGCCCCAATGGCTCAGTTGGTAAAGGTAATGTGGACATCAGCCATCACTGGTCTGTGCTGAGTTACATGTCTCAGCCAAGGTAGAAGGAGGTATGCAATAATTGGCTTCAGTGCCCCTGGGCTAAGGAGGAAATGATCAACCATGGTTTGCAGTTCCGATTGCCGCCCAGTAACCCCTCTGCTGGAAAGAACGTGACGTGTGTGGACATCAGTAGACCACAGGATGGAGCGTGGCTGTGATCCTCCCATGGTTAAATAACCTGCTGCCAATTGTTATCTAGGCTTATACATGAAGAACAGTCACTTTGATGAGGTGCCAGAGAGCAGCTAGCACCTATGGAACCGTACACTGGCAGAAGTCAGGACATCCAGCAGAGAAAACTAGCAACAAAAAAGAACACATGCAAAAATAACTGCATGTTTTCTGGAGAAGCAAATCAATGAAGATAAGAGATAAGTAACCACAGAACTAGAACACTGACCCCATGTGTAAAGGGAATGAGCTATTAGGAAAGATTAGAGAAACTTAAGCTTTACACACTTGAAAAAGTAGGCGATTAAGGTGGATCACATGGAAGCATATAAAATATTAAATAGTATAGCTTATTATTCCAAAGTAAGCCAGGAAAATTGGAGCAGAGGACACCAATAGAAATTGGTGAAAAGTAAACTTAAAACCTAGTTCAGGAATAAATTGTTTACTCAAAGAGCGATAGATGTTTGGAAAAATCTGCCAGGCATGGTAGAAGAAGCAAGAACATTGGGATTGTTTAACATACAATTGGATGGTCCGATTAGAGAGTTAGGGCACTGGAGCGATGAGCTTGGATGGGTCAAGTGGCCTTTTCTCATTCCTGCCTTTTCTTATGTCCATTTCGAGCAAACATACCAGATTAGCTATAGCGTCTGCGATGACATCCTTTATTTTGATATGGTGCAGCTTGTAGTGCTTGGCCAGCCTTTCCGCCACCGAGGTTTTCCCCACTGCAGATGGTCCCAGAATAGCGATTTTTAGTGGCTGTGAAAAAACAAAATAGCTCACTACCATAAACCCGTCGGCTGCATGTGTCTGAACGGCGAAACATTCCTACAGGAAAATAACAAAAATCCTTTGGCGGGAAGGCAGAAAACAAAAACAGACGTAGCAGGGCTGAAACACCTTATTTAGCAAACAGATGAGGCCCCGATTTTAACTCGAGCCGTGTTTTGGGCGGGGCGAGTATTGTAACTCCCGGGCCTCATTAACATGCTGCCGGTCCACTTCCCACCCGATAGAGGCTCAGCTCGGGTCTCCACAATAAATAATTGTATTTTAACAATAAATAAAAAATGACACAGTTAGTAACACCAACTATGGATGAAGAATACGATACCGGTGGCTACTGGAAGGTGTGGGGGAGGGGTTTCAGGAGGGTCTCTCAGGAGGGAAAGGTGGGGGAGGTGGGGTGGGTGAGTCTGGGGCAGGGAGGACCTCGTCTTTTGGGGCTCAGAGGAGCACTCCTGCTTGCTATTCTGATTTGGGACTTATCCACCAATGAGGCAGAGGTGCTAACACAGCCCTTTCAAACCTTCAGGCCCACAACATTCAAACAAGGTAAAGCAGAAATATAAAATTAAATATGGACTGAGTTACTTTGAGGGCCAGATTGCCAGTGCTTGGGACCTGCTTGTGGCACTGGCTGCAGGTTTGAACACCCCTGGTCTAGGCTCACCCATGAAGAACGGTCACTTGGGTGAGAGAACAGAGGGAGGCCAACTGTACCCCAACCTGAATCAAGGTCTTCAGAACAGGACTGGAGAAAATTGGAGGGAGAGGGGCAACAATAGAAATAAACACAGCACTCTTCCAACTTTCAATAAGTATCCAGTGCAAAAATAACAGTAGGATTTCTCACTGTCAGCGATAGGGGAAAAGTGAATGGTCCAAATCAGGCACAGGAGGGGGAGGGGGGAGTGTGGATAGCATCAAAACATCTTGAAAGAGTGCAGTTGCTTGTGCATTCCTCTTGGTTCATTCTTCCTATATGTGAAGGAATTGAGTATGAAGAGGAATATAAATTACCAGATACTTAAATATCCAAGTGCAATAGAGTGTAAAAGGACTTTCTTAAGAAATGATCAATCATTGAGATAATGAACAGCTTTACCAGAAGTCCTCGAGCTTGCTTGTATTCTTTAATAAGGCCATGAATGCTCTCCACAATACCGAGTTCAGCCACCCAGTTGATGTTGAAGTTTTCCTTGATGTAGAAAGCCTCCACTATCAGGTTCACTAGCAAGTGATCAATGTCTGATTGCTGTTGGAACAGAGAGCAAATTTTTACACTAAAACTTCAAATTTTGAAAAGTGAAACTTAATGACATAAATGGCTTCATGCCTTGCAAGTGAAGATTATATCACACTTGCGGTGTCCCAGGTGTGCACTGCGACTCGAATGAAACAAGTCCATTCAACACTTTAACCTGCCTTTTCTCTTTCAGATGCTGAAGGAGCTCCAGTATACTCCTGTATTTTATACTTTATAATATTCATTACTTGTAATGACTGTAGAAAATATGCTGGTGTAGGAGTCTACGTACTCCTAGCAAAAAATACTGAACTCAGAGAGGTTCAACAGAAAAGGTTTAATTGTTGAGACTGCATGTTGAACACAAAATGGCGTCAGAGCCTACACCAAGTCCGACTGCCTTTCATCAGTCCACAGCTTCGACTGCTCCTCCCCTGCTCTGGGCTTAACTATGTTGCAGATCGAGTTTCTTAAAGGTGTGATCCTTCTTAAAGGCATGACGCCTGATTTATAGTCTACGGACCGAAAAGCGGATTGTGTCCTTTCTGTGGTCGGTACGCCACACTGGTGCCGCCTCCTCCCTCTCCCCCTTACCGCTGTCAGAACTCACTGCATGTTTAGCAGCTTCTTTTTCTTATCATGTCTGTTATGTTCATTAATAACTAGACATTCTTATTATGAACACTGCTAGCTTCTAGCTAGTCATTTATTCAGTACACGTTCTCTAGGTACAGTATCTGTAGAGATGCAGCACGTGTGCTCCTGTGTGCATGCTGCCATCTTGACTGTTGCCTTGTGGGTCGCCTAGTGCCTCATGGGTAATGTAGTCTTAATATCATACAGCTGGGTAGTGTAGTCTTATACATACAGCTATATACAGCTCTACACAGCTCCACCTAGTGTCCACTATAGAATGACATGCTATTGATCACTACAGTGTCCACAGACAGTCTATACATAGCCCAGCCAGAACTGGACACATTTTTGCGCCTTGTTGTTGAATTCGGCAAGATCTGCAACAGTGCAGGGTTCCTCTAACGATGGGCATTGCAGGAGATGTTGCATAGTCTGTGCCTCAGTTCCACATTCACAAGTTGTCGGGCTGGTTGAATATCCCCATTTGCTTAGTGACACCTTTGAGCAACCTACACCGGTCCTAAGTCTGTTAAGGCACTTCCAGGTTGCCCAGTTGCAATTAGCTCCTGGGGGAAAGCTGTTCCTGCCTCATGCCTTCTCCTCCGATAATCCGTCCAGTTTCACTCTGGTCCCTCTCTTAAGTCTGCCTGCCAACCTGCCAAGATTAGTCTTTGCTTCTAATTTCTCTCCTATTCTTCCTTCCCACTTTCTCCAGCCTCATTTCTTCCGTTCAATCTACTTAGCCAACTTCTCTTTCTCTTTATCACTCTTCTCATTCTCTCGCTGCTTGCTCCCCTGTCCTTTCCCAGTAGTGGTTTCTAATGAGGTAAGTGTGGCATGTTGACCGTCTAACGTTCAATAAAACCATCCCATCTTTATGAAAGAACCAAAGGCCGTACAAATAAGAAAACTATAGAAGAAGGTGCCTGCTGCAGCAACAATGTTTCAGAAATAGACAATTTGCTTTTTCTGTTCGCAGGATGTGGGCAACGCTGATAAGACTGCAGCGGCCACATAAAGCCACTTACTTGTCACTTTGTTAGAATGGAAACCCAAAAAGTGAACATAAGCGCAGCTTAAAACAAGGAACAAATGGCGTACTAACTGTCAACTCAGTGTTGAGCAGGGCATCTCCTTGTGGAATGAGCTGAATCTTGCCAGGTCCAAGTTTGCTGATTGCCTGTAAAGATAATTACTATAATTATTAGGTCTCTCAAAATAATAGTACTGGATTCTAGATTAAATTGCTCCTGTGAGATCTCCCAATTGCGTAGTACAGGTTGACTATCCCTTATCCGAAAACCTTGGGACCAGCTGTGTTTCGGTTTTCGGAAATTTTCGGATTTCAGAAGGTATTATTTCAGACTGGGAAACTCTGAACATTAAATTAATTTGGTAATTAGTATTTGTATTTAATATAAATTTTAAAAGTTCAGGCTACCTCTTGCGACTGTTCCATGTCTCATTCCCCTTCCTGCTTCTCTGTGCTGCCGCTCCCAGTCTGTTTACAGCTCCCCCTGCTCCGTGTCTCATTCCCCTTCCTGCTTCTCTGTGCTGCCGCTCCCAGTCTGTTTACAGCTCCCCCTGCTCCGTGTCTGAATTCCTTTACTTAGCGGGGGGTCTGGGGCTCGACTGCCGCCGCCAGTTGTGGGAAAGCCGGATATCGGCTGACTCCTATGCTAAGCTGGCCCGCAAATCAGGTCGGGGGTGGGGGGGGGGGGGGGGGAGAAAAGAATATCGGACGGGCCGCTGCAGCTATCGGACAGGCCGCTGTATTGTTGGGTTCACTCTCCCGGTACCTCCTTCACACTGCCCGGCTCGGCCTGCAATCTCCTACCCAGGAGGGAACTCTGTGACCCTCTGCCCTGCTCACAGGGAAAGGCAGAGCTCCCTCAGTCACACTTAACATCGAGAGCGAAGGCCGGCGTGTCGACAATCTGCAGGAATTCTTGTTCTGGGCCCCGGAGGACCACTCCTGTCATGTTTTGTGCCACTCGGGTCATGTCGTGTGCACGACTTACGCTGAGCGAAAAAACTTTCGGTTTTCAGAGGTTTTCGGTTTTCGGAAGTTCAGATAAAGGACAGTCTACCTGTAGTTGAAAGCATTGGGCTGGATTTTGCTACGGGGGCGGGTTGGAGGTGGGAAACCCACATTCGGGCTTGTTGTCCCGCCTCCATGGAGATGTGGCCAACCCACTGGATTTTCCTCTGATTGACCTTGTTGAGCCCGCCCTGTGGGCTCATCAGGCCAATTAAGGGCCACCCGGCAACAGGTGACGTCAGAGATTGACATTTCATCTGTCAAAAGCTTTTGGCAGATGAAAGATCAGTGTTTAACAGCTGTTTGAAGCTGTCAAGCACTGAAAAACTGCTAATTCAGCCTCAGTCCTTTCTCAGGATAACTTTAAAATCATTTTGCTGCAGAAACCAAGAAGCTGATTTTTTTTTAAAAATCGGAGCTTCTGTGGTTCTTGCAGCCGACTCCCGACACCGGAATGCAGGACTCCTGTAAAGGTAAGTAAAAGTAAGTTAAACTTATTTAAACACTTTAAACACTTGCAAAACACTTACCTTTGCACTCCTGCACCCCTCACTCACCTGAACACTGGGCATCTCGATCCCTCCAAGACCTCAGACCCACGTCCCGCCTCGAAAACTTTTCGTGGTTTGGAGCTGTCGGGAAGCCCACAAACCAGCAATAAAAATCGCGAATAGGCAAAAAACTACCTGTTAACTACCTGTTAACAGGTAGTTTAATTGCCTTTAATCCCTTCCCGCCTCTGGGAGTCGGGTTCCAGCACTTGTCGGCAACCCGACTCCTATGAAATTGACATGGAGGCGGGTTGGAGGCGGGATGGGGTCGGGACCCCCGGATCTCCGATTTTTATCGCCCGCACGCCTCCAACCCGACTCCAGGGGCTTAGGAAAATCCAGCCCATTGTCTAAGATAGAACTAAGCAATACAGACCAGAAGGTCAATGGTTGAATTTCCGATGCTGATATAGTTGATCCTATAATAAGGGAGAACATCTGTATCGCGAATTATCATGTCTAAATGTCTCAAAGCAATAAATCACTTCTGAAGTCCATTGACTGTTATATAAGCAAACAAGGCAAACATACAGCCTTAATAACATCCCACAAACAGAAATTAGCCAATCTGTGGTATTGGTTGGGGAGCCATGTTCACCAGGACACCATGAGACCTCTCTATTTTTCTTTGAAAATTGCCATAGCATCTTTAACATCCAGCTGAAGCACCGGAACAGAATGGCACCCAATGTGTCTGTCGAAGGACGAGATGTCCAACCCTACATCAGTTTGTCCGTGGAGCATTCTGAGTTCATATCTACAACCTCTGACCTAGAGGTGAGAGTGCGAACGAAAACAAGCCAAATCAAAAATGATTAATTATGGAACTTTAGCCTTCAATACTTACTTTATCCCTACTTTACAAGTCAGTATTTGGTCAGTATGGCTCTAACCTTAGGAAGAGAGAGTTCTCTGTATCTCAGATGGGTTCAAATTCTTTTCCAGCCAGAGAGAAAGCCAAAACCTTGATCTCTGACTCCTTCCTTCACCTGTCTGCGTCAAGGATTGGCTCATTGCGCTGCCAATCAAAATTACCACTGCAGCCGCCTCCCCCCGCCACATTGATGCGGGTGTCATGGCAACACATTGTCTGACCAGCTAGGACTCCCACGGCATTCAATAAAAGGAAGCCATTCCAACATTATATATGCAAATGTCTCTACAATGTACTAATGAACACAAATGTCTCAAACTGATATTGTATGTAAGAAGCACAATTCTGTTAGCCACTTCATCTGGTCCCAACTACTTGATCTAATCTACATTCCCAAGAAGCTGGCAGTTGTTCTTAATTCATTCTTGGGTTGTGGGCATCACTGGCAAGGCTGGCATTTATTGCCCATCCCTAGTTGACCTGAGGAGGTGGTGGTGGGCCTTCTTCTTGTGCTGCTTTTCTAAGAACATAAGAACGTAAGAAATAGGAGCAGGAGTAGGCCATTTGGCCCTTCGAGCCTGCTCCACCATTCAATAAGATCATGGCTGATCTTTGACCTCAACTCCACCTTCCCGCCCGATCTCCATATCCCTTGATTATCTTAGTATCCAAAAATCTATCGATCTCAGTCTTGAATATACTCAACGACTGAGCATCCACTGCCCTCTCAGGTAGAGAATTCCAAATATTCACAACCCTTTGGGTGAAGAAATCTCTCCTCATCTCAATCCTAAATGGAGCAGTTTGATAGAACTGAGTAGCTTGCTAAGCCACATCATAAGGGCAGTTAAGAAATAACCATGTTGGTGTGGGACTGGAGTCACCTATAGGCCCAGACCGGGTAAGGACGTCAGGCTTCCTACCCTAAAGGACATTAGTGAACCAGACTGGCTTTCACAATGTTAAAGTTCGCGCATGCGCGAAACTGTGAATGGGCCGCGCACCCAAAATAAATTACGGGGAATATTGACCACTGCTGTTTTTGATATACATTAATGACTTGGACTTGGAGGTATAGGGCACATTTTCAAAATTTGCAGATGACATGAAACTTGGAAGTGTAATATACGGTGAGGAAGATAGTAATAGACTTCAAGAATGCTTAAAAATGTTAAAGACAAATCTAAAGGCACTGTATCTGAATGCACGAACCATTCGTAATAAGATAGACAAATTAACAGTGCAAATAGATGTAAACGGATACGATATAATTGCAATTACGGAGACACGGCTACAGGGTGACCAAGGCTGGGAGCTGAATATCCAAGGATATTTGATATTTAAGAAGGACAGGCAAAATGGAAAAGGAGGTAGGGTGGCGTTGTTAGTAAAGGATGAAATCAAAGCAATAGTGAGAAAGGATATTGGCTCAGAAAATCAAGATGTAGAATCAGTCTGGGTGGAGCTAAGAAGCACCAAGGGGCAGAAAACATTGGTAGGAGTTGTCTATAGGCCTCCAAACAGTAGTGGTAATGTAGGGGACGGCATCAAACAGGAAATTAGAGATGCATGCAACAAGGGTACTACAGTAGTCATGGATGACTTTAATCTATATATAGACTGGCCAAACCAAATTAGCAATAATACTGTGGAGGATGAATTTCTGGAGTGTGTACGAGAAGGTTTTTTAGACCAGTACGTTGAGGAGCCAACTAGGGAACAGGCTATCCTAGATTCGGTATTGTGCAATGAGAAGGGGCTAATTAATAATCTTGTTGTGCGGGGTCCTTTAGGGAAGGGTGACCATAACATGATAGAATTCTTCATTAAGATGGAAAGTGAAGTAGTCCAATCCGAAACTAGGGTCCTAAATCTAAACAAAGGAAACTACGAAGGTATCAGGAGTGAGTTGGCTATGATAGATTGGGGAGCTTCATTAAAAGGCATGACGGTGGATAGGCAATGGCTAACATTTAAGGAACGAATACATGAATTGCAACAGTTATACATTCCTTTCTGGCGCAAAAACACAAAAGGAAAAGCGGCCCAACCATGGCTAACAAAAGAAATTAAGGACAGTATTAGATCCAAAGAGGAGTCATATAAAGTTGCCAGAAAAAGTAGCAAGCCTGAGGATTGGGAGCAGTTTAGAATTAAGCAAAAAAGGACCAAGAGATTGATTAAGAGGGGGAAAATAAAGTATGAGAGTAAACTTGCAAGGAGCTTAAAAGCGGATTGTAAAAGCTTCTACAAGTATGTAAAAAGAAAAAGATTAGTGAAGACAAATGTAGGTCCCTTACAGTCAGAAACAGGAGCATTTATAATGGGGAACAAGGAAATGGCAGAGCAATTAAACAAATACTTTGGTTCTGTCTTCATGGAAGAGGACACAAATAACTTCCCAGAAATGCTAGGGAACCAAGGGTCTAGTGAGAAGGAGGAATTAAAGGAAATTAGTATTAGTAAAAAAATAGTGCTGGAGAAATTAAATGGGACTGAAAGCCGATAAATCCCCAGGGCCTGATAATCTGCATCCCAGAGTACTAAAAGAGGTAGCCATGGAAATAGTGGATGCATTGGCTGTCATCTTCCAAAATTCTATAGATTATGGAACAGTTCCTGCAGATTGGAGGGTGGCAAATGTAACCCCACTGTTTAAAGAAAGGAGGGAGAGAGAAAACAGGGAACTACAGACCGGTTAGCCTAACATCAGTAGTAGGGAAAATGCTAGAGTCTATTATAAAGGATGTGATAACAGGACACTTAGAAAATATCAATGGGATTAGACAAAGTCAACATGGACTTATGAAAGGGAAATTGTGTTTGAGAAACCGACTGGAGTTTTTTGAGGATGTAACTGGTAGAATAGATACGGGAGAACCAGTGGGTGTATTTGGATTTTCAGAAGGCCTTTGATAAAGTCCCACATAAGAGGTTAGTGTGCAAAATTAAAGCACATGGGATTGGGGGTAATATACTGGCATGGATTGAAAATTGGTTAACAGACAGGAAACAGAGAGTAGGAATTAATGGGTCTTTTTCAGGGTGGCAGGCGGTGACTAGTGGGGTACTGCCAGGATCAGTGCTTGGGCCCCAGCTATTCACAAAATATATCAATGATTTGGATGAGGGAACCAAACATAATATTTCCAAGTTTGCTGACGACACGAAACTAGGTGGGATTGTGAGTTGTGAGGAGGATGCAATGAGGCTTCAAGGCGATTTAGACAAGTTGAGTGAGTGGGCAAATACATGGCAGATGCAGTATAACGTGGATAAATGTGAAGTTATCCACTTCAGTAGGAAAAACAGAAAGGTAGAGCATTATTTAAATGGTGATAGATTGGGAAATGTTGATGTACAAAGGGACCTGGGTGTCCTTGTACACCAGTCACTGAAAGCAAACATGCAGGTGCAGCAAGCAATTAGGAAGGTAAATGGTATGTTGGTCTTCATTGCAAGAGGATTTGAGTACAGGAGCAAGGATGCCTTACTACAGTTATACAGGGCCTTGGTGAGACTACACCTGGAGTACTGTGTGCAGTTTTGGTCTCCTTACCTAAGAAAGGATATACTTGCCATAGAGGGAGTGCAGCGAAGGTTCACCAGACTGATTCCTGGGATGGCAGGACTGTCGTATGAGGAGAGTTTGGGTCGACTAGGCCTGTATTCACTAGAGTTTAGAAGAATGAGAGGGGATCTCATTGAAACATATAAAATTCTGACAGGGCTAGACAGACGGGATGCAGGGAGGATGTTTCCTCTGGCTGGGGGGTCTAGAACGAGGGGTCACAGTCTCAGGATACAGGGTAGGACATTTAGGACTGAGATGAGGAGAAATGTCTTCACTCAGAGGGTGGTGAACCTGTGGAATTCTCTACAACAGAAGGCTGTGGAGGCCAAGTCACTGAATATATTTAAGAAGGAGATAGATAGATTTCTAGACACAAAAGGCATCAAGGGGTATGGGGAGAGAGCAGGAATATGGTATTGAGATAGAGGATCAGCCATGATCATATTGAATGGTGGAGCAGGCTCAAAGAGCCGAATGGCCTACACCTGCTCCTATTTTTCTATGTTCTATGTTTCTGTAGACAGGCTGGTGGAATGGGTGAACACATGGCAGATGAAATTCAATGCAGAGAAGTGTGAGGCAATATGTTTTGGTTGGAAGAATGAGGAGAGATCATTCATACTAAATGGTACAATTTTAACGGGGGTCCAAGAAGAGAGAGACCTGTGGGCACAGATATAAGGTGATTGGCAAAAGAACCAGAGGCGACATGAGGGAAAACTTTTTTACGTAGTGAGTGGTTAGGATTTGGAATGCGCTGCCTGATAGGGTGGTGGATACAGATTCAATAGTAGCCTTCAAAAGGGAATTAGATAAATACTTGAAGGAGAAAAAATTGCAGGGATATGGGGAAAGAGCGAGGCAGCAGGACTAACTGGATTGCTCTTCGAAAGAGCCGGTGCAGACTCGATGGGCCGAATGGCCTCCTTCTGTGCTGTACTATTCTTAATGACAATCCGACACCCTCATGGTCACTTTTACAGATGTTAGCTTGCTTTTATTTTATTGAAATTTTTGTGGGAAGTTAACCACTTGTGTGCTAAATATAATGATAGCAACACCTTAATATAAATTAACACAAAATCCCTTCTAAGACAAACAGGCAAAAATCTCGAAAAGTTGCCTGGGCTCGGGAGGGGAAACAAATCAACCATGATCCACCCTCACAAACACCTCAGCAAACCCTTACTGCAGGATGGTCAAGCTGACATGAAAGTGACGTTTAATGGATTCTTTTAGCAGGAAAGTTAATGGGTTCAAGGCCGTCTTATTGCAAACATCACCTAATTTTCTACTGGCAGGGTTGAGTAGAGATGGAGGTGTAGGGAGAGTTGCTCACACACTTCCCACGGGTCAAAATTAAGTTAATGCTAGCAAATGATCTGTCACTGGAAGCATTTATATACTGTATTATGATATACAGGAAACTCTCGATTTACCGGCACCTAAATAACCGGAAATCTCTGTTAACCGGCAAAATTCAGGAGTAGGTTCAGGTAATTTTTACTTCATATTAGTGGCCGTTCCTGGATCTGTGGCCATGTAACCGGGGTTCCTGCGCCTGTTGCTATGCAACAGGGACGCCTGGATCTGTGGCTGGAGTTCCTGCACCTGTTGCTATGCAACAGGGACACCTGGATCTGTGGCCGGTGTTCCTGCACCTGTTGCTATACAACAGGGACACCTGGATCTGTGGCCAGGGTTCCTGCACCTGTTGCTATGCAACAGGGACGCTTGGTCTGTAGCTGGGGTTCCTGCACCTGTTGCTATGCAACAGGGACGCCTGGATCTGTGGCCGTGTACGAAGCTCTCGTACCTTTTACTATACCTCTCTGTAATCCGGAATTTTTTATAAACCGGCACCGCGCCGGTCTCGTCGGTGCCGGATAAAAAAGAGTTTCCTGTATATATATTTTATAAGGTTAAATGGCACTATCAAAAAAAACCAGCCTGATATCTAAGTGTTTACCTTGACTATCTCTTTCAGCGTGTGCTTTGAGTCATCCAGTGCAAGAATGTAGTACGATTTTGGTTTACGTTCCGCTACATTTTGCAACACTCTGCAAGATAAGGCCAAAAAAATGTCACTCCTTTTAAACAACACAAACCCCTAAATTCACTGGTCCACCAGTGCTGGGAACAGCCCACACACACACTGTCCTTCACTTTCATCCTGCTTGGAAATTTCAGACAATTTAATAAACAGAAAGCAATCAATTCAAATGAATGTGATATTTCAGCAAATCTAAACTAAGGGTTGCAAGAGGGAGATGCTGTACAGCTACAACACAACAATTGTATTGTGGCAAAACCACTAAGAGACTCTTACAGTGACTTACGTAATTGTCTGTAACCAATGTTATTACCTCTAACATTAATTGTCTGTAACCAATGTTATTACCTTTCAAGTTGGCTCTGGTTAAACAGAGCTAGATCGACAACATCGCGATCTGACGCGATGACGTCACCTTTTGGTCATGTGACGTCCCCTTCAGCGGGAAATGTGATGACGTCATGACGTCAGAGGTAGAGGGCGGGGCCAGACAATCCTCGTGTGGATTGAAAGAGAAAAGACCTGTTTTGAGCTTCTCCTGTAGTTTCTTGTTTTGTAAAGTTCTTAGACAATAAATTCAGTTTGTTAACTTCCAGTAAGTTATAGATTCTTTGTTAGGAGTGCAGAGACTCCTACAGTGGTGACCCCGATTCCTCGCGATCGTTTTTCGCGGTGAACGCCGAACACAGGCCAGTGATGGAGGCCAATGCAGTGGCCTTGAAGCTCCCCCAATTCTGGGAACAACAGGCAGCCTCTTGGTTTGTGCAAGCCGAGGCGCAATTTGAGCTCCGCAACATCGTTCAGGATCAGACCAGATATCTCCACGTGGTCTCCGCCCTCGAGAGCTCGACGGCGTCGAGAATCATCAGCCTGCTGGAGAGTCCTCCGACTGCTGACAAGTATGTCGCCATCAAGACACGATTGCTGCAGGTATTTGGGCTCACCAAAGCGGAGCGCGCTCGCCGTTTACTGGCTCTACCAGGGTTAGGAGACTCCAAACCCTCGGAAATGATGAGTCATATGCTGACTCTCCTGGGGTCCGAGCCCCAGTGCTTTCTGTTTCGTGAACTGTTCCTTATTCAACTTCCTGAGCAAGTACAGGCGTCCCTCGCCCGAGCAGAAACCGCAGACTGCGTCGCGCTCGCCGAAGAGGCGGATAAGATTTACGCGGTCCGGCAACAATACTGCGCTCTCGCGCAACGCCCCGCCACGAAGAGCCCAGCCCCGGCTCCGACAAAGGCGCCTCCGACGACCGGTTTCTGCTACTACCACACCCGTTTCGGCCCGAAGGCCCGCTGCTGCTGCTCACTGTGCAGTTTCGTTACCAGACCGTCGAATAGGCCGCCGCGAGTCAAGCACGCCGGTCCCGGTACTTCCCCCGTGGCCGCGATGGTGATCGGTGCTTCCGGGAATTTCGGAGTCGGTCCAACAGATTTGTCCGACCTCCTCAGCGATTGACTCTTTTCGTTAAAGACAATTCTGGGGGGCGTATGTGGCAAAACCACTAAGAGACTCTTACAGTGACTTACATAATTGTCTGTAACCAATGTTATTACCTCTAGCATTAATTGTCTGTAACCAATGTTATTACCTTTCAAGTTGGCTCTGGTTAAACAGAGCTAGATCGACAACATCGCGATCTGACGCGATGACGTCATCACGTGGGTCACGTGACGTCCCTTTTGGCGGAAAACGCGATGACGTCATGACGTCAGAGGTAGAGGGCGGGGCCAGCCAGTCCTCGTGTGGATTGAAAGAGAAAAGACCTGTTCTGAGCTTCTCCTGTAGTTTCTTGTTTTGTAAAGTTCTTAGACAATAAATTCAGTTTGTTAACTTCCAGTAAGTTATAGATTCTTTGTTAGGAGTGCAGAGACTCCTACAGTATCCCTATTCTCTGACCTGCATTCCCATTGAGCACAGCTCCCCACTGGGAGTGAGGAATCACCCCTTGCAACACTTATGCTTGTTTTAAAATGCTTATTTTCTTCCCGCCTCTCTTGTTGCTATTTAAACCAGCGGGAGTCTGCCTCAGATTGACAAGCAAGTACCAGATTGCAGTTTTCTTACCGTGACTCTGGAGTTTGGATCTCTATCAAGGTCTGCACAGTTATCTTTGGAACTAATAAAATAAATTGCAAAGGAAGTGTAAAGGAAATCAAGGGAAAAATGTACTTTATTATTTTTTAATTGTCAGCTTTACATATTAATTGACCACAACGCAATGCCATGATAAGAACTTTTCAGTAAACACAATATTGGGCTGGATTTTCATTGAGGAGGCGGGTAGGAGGCAGGACTACAACTTTCGGGGTTGTAGTCCCGCTTCCATCGAGTTGTAGCCAACCCACTCGATTTTGACTTGATTGACCTTGTTGAGCCCACCCACCCGGCAACAGGTGACGTCACAGATTGATATTTCATCTGTCAAGACCTTTTGACAGATGAAATATCAGCGTTCGACAGCTGTTTGAAGCTGTCAAACACTGACAATCTGTACTCCAATTCCTTCCTCTCAGGATGATTTAGAGATCTCTCCGGAACAGAAAGCTGAATGCTGCAACTTTTGACAGATCGCGGCCATTCTGCTTTCTGTGCCGGTGAGATGAGGGACTCCCGAGATCTGAAGGAAGGAAGGCTGTAAAGGTAAGTAAAACTTCTTTAAACACTTTAAACACACCAAACACACTTACCTCTGCACTCAGGCATCCATCACTCACCTGAACACCGGACATCTCGACCCCTCCAAGCCCTTCAGCCCGACGGCCCGCCTCGCTAACTTGGCGTGGTTTGGAGCCGTCGGGAATCCCACACTTCAAGAATGAAAATAGGGATTAGGCTAAAAACTGCCTGTTAACTACCTGTTAACAGGCAGTTAATTGGCACTAATCCCCTTCCCGCCTCGGGGAGGCGGGTCCCAGCGCGGGTCGGGTACCCGCCTCCTTTGAAACTGACATGGAGGCGGGTTGGGGATGGGATGGGTTCGTGCCAGCCCCCACCGATTTCAGGATTTTAACCCCCCACACGCCTCCAATCCCGCCTCCATGGGCTCAATGAAAATCCTGCCCAATGAATCAAAACATTGATTAACGAAGCGTTGTAAAAGGTAAGTTATCTCATTTTTGCCAAAACTGAATAAGAGTGTCCCAGAGCAGCTCCACTGATTACAATGGGAGCTATGATTTCGGACCAGATTGGGATTCGATTTGGCAAAACACCTTATTGGCTTGACATTGCAATCAATAGAACTTTCTGAAGCACAAAGGGGTCCTCTCTGTTAATGACATCACTGAATTGTGGTAAAGCTAAGCTTAAAACTGCGGATTAAAAAAAAAAGTACATTTCCGTTTAACTTCCTGTATACTTTATTTTTTTAGTTCTAACAACAACTGTTCATGGCGCAGTAGAGACCCAAACACTGGTGTCACTGAAACAATAGAAGACAAGGAAACCCAACAAGATGCAAAAGCAAAATACTGCGGATGCTGGAAATCTGAAATAAAAACAGAAAATGCTGGAAACACTCAGCAGGTCAGGCAGCATCTGTAGAGAGAGAAACAGGCTTGGGGAAGATATTTGACGTTCTTTAAAAAAATGTCAATTGATATTTTTACAACTGGTATCTTTCCCCCCCACCCCCCCGAACACAATGAAGTCATTTGAACAGAAAAGTATTCTCTCAGGCTCTCCTGATGGCTCAGCAACTTTATCCAATAAGTACCTGAGTCATTCAAGCCAGGAAGATCCCAGGTTCAATAACTTGTGTGTGAGCACAGTTAGCTCATCTCAGCTTTGGGCAATGGTAGGGGCGTCGCAGTTGGCATCAGCACCTGAGTTAACGAGGGCAAAATTGACCAGGGTCCCCTTCCTCATCATTGTCCAGCGAGTTCTGCTGGAAGTATAGGGTAGAAATTCACCTTGGACGAGTGCGATAACGGACGTCATCGCATTGGCTGCCTGTTATACGCCCCGCTTGAGATTCAGTTCTATTGAAGAAAATGGAACTGAATATCGAGCGGGAAGTGTAACGGGAGGCCGATATGATACCACCCGTTTTGCGATACCGCCTAAGCCCAGTTTCATCCCCATTGTGTCCAGACCTTGGCAACGACAAGGTCAGGCTGGGCTGTGACGTTGTTGTGATCCAATATCAACAACAACAATAACTTGTATTTATATAGCGCCTTTAACGTAGTAAAACATCCCAAGGCGCTGCACAGGAGTATTTTAAGACAAAAAATTTGATACCAATCCACAGAAGGATAAATTAGGGCAGGTGACCAAAACCTTGGTCAAAGAGGTTGGTTTTAAGGAGCATCTTAAAGGAGGAAAGAGAGGTAGCGAGGCAGACAGGTTTAGGCAGGGAATTCCAGAGCTTAGGGCCTGGCAACAGAAGGCATGGCCACCAATGGTTGAGCGATTATAACCAGGGATCCACAAGAGGGCAGAATTAGAGGAGCGCAGATATCTCGGGGAGGGGTTGTGGGGCTGAAGGAGATTACAGAGATAGGGAGGGGTGAGGCCATGGAGGGATTTGAAAACAAGGATGGGAATTTTGAAATCGAGGCGCTGCTTAAGCAGGAGCCAATGTAGGTCAGCGAGCACAGGGGTGATGGGTGAACGGGATTTGGTGCGAGTTAGGACACGGGCAGCTGAGTTTTGGATGACCTCAAATTTACATAGGGTGGAATGTGGGAGGCCAGCCAGGAGTGCGTTGGAATAGTCAAGTCTAGAGGTAACAAAGGCATGAATGAGGGTTTCAGCAGCAGATGAGCTGAGGCAAGAGCGGAGACGGGCGATGTTACGGCGGTGGAAGTAGGCGGTCTTTGTTATGCTGCGGATATGTGGTTGGAAGCTCATTCAGGGTCAAATATGACACCAAGGTTGCGAACAGTGTGGTTCAGCCTCAGACAGATGTTAGGGAGAGGGATGGAGTCAGTGGCTAGGGAACGGAGTTTGTGGCGGGGACTGAAAAAAATGGCTTCGGTTTTCGCAATATTTTATTGGAGAAAATTTTTGCTCATCCAGAACTATATGTCGGACAAGCAGTCTGACAATTTAGACACCGTGGAGGGGATGAGAAAAGTAGTAGTGAGGTAGAGTTGGGTGTCGTCCACGTACATGTGGAAACTGATGCTGTGTTCTCGGATGATGTCGCCAAGGGGCAACATGTAGATGAGAAATAGGAAGGGGCCAAGGATAGATCCTTGGGGGACACCAGAGGTAACGACGCGGGAGCGGGAAGAGAAGCCGTTGCAGGTGATTCTCTGGCTACGATTAGATAGATAAGAATGGATCCAGGTGAGTGCGGTCCCACCCAGCTGGACGATGGTGGAGAGGCGTTGGAGAAGGATGGAGTGGTCAACCGTGTCAAAGGCTGCAGACAAGTCAAGAAGGACGAGGAGGGATAGCTTACCTTTGTCACAGTCACAAAGGATGTCATTTGTTACTTTGAGGAGAGCCGTTTCGGTACTGTGGCAAGGGCGGAAACCTGATTGGAGGGATTCAAACATGGAATTGCGGGAAAGATGGGCACGGATTTGGGAGGCAACAACACGTTCAAGGACTTTGGAGAGGAAAGGGAGGTTGGAGATGGGGTGGTAGTTTGCAAGGGCGGAGGGATCAAGGTTTGTTTTTTTGAGGAGGGGTGATGATGGCAGATTTGAGGGAGAGGGGGACAGTACCTGAGGAGAGAGAGAACCGTTCACAATGTCAGCTAACATGGGAGCCAGAAAAGGAAGTTGGGTGGTCCGCAGTTTGGTGGGAATAGTCGAGGGAGCAGGAGGTGGATCTCATGGACAAGATGAGCGCAGAGAGGTCATGAAGGGAGAGCGGAGAGAAACTGGAGAAAGATGTGAGTTCAGGGCTGGGGCAGGGGGGAACCTTAGAGGAAGTTTGGCCCGGTGGGCTAGGGGAAGGAAGGGAAGTGGCAGAGGCAGCTGAACGGATGGTCTCAATCTTAGAGACAAAGAAGACCATGAGCTCCTCACATTTGTTATCAGGGGTGAGGGTGGAGGAGACAGGGGAGAGGGGTTTAAGAAGACGGTTAGCAGTAGAGAATAGGAGCCGGGGTTTATCTTTGCATTCCAGAATGATTCTGGAATAGTGAGCAGTTTTGGCAGACGAGAGCAGGGCCCGACAATGCTTTATGTGGTCCAGCCAGATCTGGCGGTGAATGGCTAAACCAGTTGTCCGCCATATCCATTCAAGTCTGCATCCCTTGGACTTAAGGGAGTGAAGATGAGAGCCATATAAGGGGTACGGCCAGGGTGAGAGAGGGTAATTGTTTTAGTAGGGACTAGGGCATCAAAGATAGTGGTGAGGGTGTGGTTGAGCAGATCGGTAGCTGCAGAAATGTCATGGTGAATGGAGGGCCAGAGGCTGGACAGTTGGGATTTCATAAGTGCAGTTGCAAGAGAGTTGGGAGTGAGTTTTTTCCAGGGGCGGACACAGAAGGAAGTAGGGTTGGGGGATGTGGGGGTGGGTGGAAGGGGGATGTGGGTGGAGAGCGATACAAGGAAATGGTCAGAGATGGCCTTATCTGCAATTGACACGATGGGAATAGTGAGGCCACGAGAGATGGCAAGGTCGTGGGGGTGGCCGTGAATATGGGTTGGGGAGTTTACATGGAGGGAGAGATTAAGGGAGGATAGGAGGCTAGTGAACTCAGAGGAGAGAGAGCATGATGAATTGAGATGGAGGTTGAAATCACCGAGGATGAGAAATCGTTCGGTGCAGAGGCTGAGGGAGGAGAACAGTGAAGATATCTCAGTAATAACATTTTTATGGTACTTGAGTGGGCGGTAGAGAACAAGAATTTTAAATGAGAGGTGAGAGGGGTGGAATAAGGTGAGATGCTCAAAGGAGGAGAAACTGCCAGAGGAATAGGGGGACAGACCAAGGTGTGATTTGGTGATGAGAGCCACACCACCACCACGGCGGTCTGAGCAGGGCAAGTGGTGGAAGGTATAGCCAGGTGGGGAGGCTTCATTTAAGGGTAAGATGTCATCACCCCTCAACCAAGTTTCTGTCAGGGCCATGATATTGATGCAGTCATCCACGATAAGCTCATGGATGGCAAGGGCCTTGTTCGCAAGTGAACAGACATTCTGGAGGGAGATGCGGAGAGGGTCGGTGATGGCTGCCCCACTGCCAGCATCCACAGGGTCAGCGCTGGGGGGTGGGGGATGAGTTGGATGGGGAGGAGATTGGCAAGATCTGCCCCCAGGGGGCGTGCTGGGCAGGAAGGTCGGCGAGAGAGTAGGATGGGACAGTTGCGATTGCTGCTCGTAAGGCGGCAGCGACGAGTGCCTCGATGGGCCCTTCGTAGGATGCCAAGAGAGGCACAGAGGGAAGCTGTGGGCTTATCTAAGAGGGAGTGAAGCCTGGGACGGCGGCAGGAGAGTAGGAAGGTCGAAGAGTAATGAAGGATTGGGGTAGGGATTTGGGAGGGCAGTGTATCCGAGAGAGGAGTGATGAAAGGAGGCATGACAAAACTCACTGTCAGGGTTCACACTGAATAACAGCACTTGGACAAAACACAGGAAGCCATCCAGTACTCATGTATCTGTTGCCCAGCAAGGAGTCGATACATTCTGCAGAAAAGGAGAGAAAATTGACAAGGAAAAAACGTACTCCTCATAGGCTTCTCTTCCATTTCAAGCAGAGCTTGTGTGTACTATATGATGGAATTAAACCAAAGGGAAAGTACAAGCAAGTCATGCAGTAAACTGGCCTAACCTCAATTACTGCCACATGAGGAATATATCCTTATTGTTTAATCACATCTTTGAAGAAATTGCCCATATAAGGCACTGCTTTCACCTCAGGTTGAGGAGAGCATAGAAGCCACAGCCAGTCCCATAGAGATCCTATGAGCCTGAAAGACTGGTCAAGCGCCAACAGGGATGCAAGACTGTCCTTAATTGTGATGGAGGTTAAATTAATACAGTATGGTTTGGTAACTGCAGAATTACATTGCTGAACTTAACAGAATTTTGTACTTGGGACAGTTTACTAAGCTGTACTTCCTGATAAGTTAAGCAAGGACTGCTACTGCTGATGTCTTTGTCTTGATAGTTAAGTTCTCCTGCTTTCTTTTGTTCTATACTTACGAAGCTAAGTCATTGACATGAATGGTTGGAACAACATTTTTTCCATCTCCAAAGCATGATGTTGCTGGATTCAGCCCAAGCCAGGCCTCCTGAACACAGAAAGAAACAGTCACATGAGGTTAGAATTGCATATACTGGGATACTGTATAAACCCCATGAGAATCATACCACTGCATTAAACACAACAATCACACATAAGGACATCAGTACTAGCGGACCAAGGCAACATCCACTTTTGACACACCTAGTGTAACAGAGGTGTGGAACTACGTAGTCACAGATAATGCAGTCCTGGTACACAGTAAAATAGGTTGAGTTTCAATATGGTTGCTGAGCAGGGACGATCCAATAAAAGCAGCAATTAAGGGAATAAAAGAGAGACTAAGAGGAAGAGACTCGAAAGGGGATGTGGTGAAAGGAATGAGGTTGCGATCTCTAGTAGCGCACTTGCCCATCTCCAAATTAACACAGGTACGGTAATGCTGTGTTTCTTTTCTAAAATAGAGAAGCCACAGTGAAGGGTTGAGGCCCACGAGACGGTTCATCGCCAACACGGAAAAGAGTAAAAGAGGTGCGCCAGGAAACCCTCATTTCGCCGATCTGATCGGGAGAACCCCCGAGAAAATTCCCTGTGATGAGGTCAGTCGGTACAACAAAAGTGAACAACTGCAACTGCAACATCAGAAAAGAAGACTGGCGGAAAGGAGGGTTCACGGAAGTTACAAAACACTTTTGGCAAAGCATCAGAAGGAACAACTAATGAAGACAGCAGTTAGAATCATACAATCTTTCAGCACAGAAGGAGGCCAGTCGACCCATCGTGCCTGTGCCGGCTCTTTGAAAGAGCTATTCAATTAGTCCCCACTCCCCCTGCTCTTTGCCCATAGCCCTGCAAATTTGATGCTTCTTTTCAATAAAGTAAAACAACAAACTCCTGGTGATAACTTTCGGAATATATTACCGTACAGAAAAGAACAGGTGCTGTGGATCGAGGTATGGATTGTGTGCACTCAAGACTGTCATGGTGAAAAATATAATCTTCCCATATTCTTTACCTTGAAAAGGTAGTGAAATATACTTTCGTCCATTCCATAAACAAGCCCAGAAGCAATAACGTATGTAGAAAACCTGCGCTTCTTCTAAAATAAAAAAGAGATGCAAAATATTTTCTTCACAAATAAAATGATCATTAGTAGCCAGACTCTGTCCTCACACTTGCGTCAACATGCATTCTTCCCTCCTCATCCATCCGCCATTCCCACACTACCATCAGCACCTATGTACTCTCCCTCTAATTTCTCTCTCCTGCAGGGAAGTGTCTGGCCTTCGCTTGGCACCTCACCAGGATTGCTGAGATCAATAATTAACCAGGTGGAGAAATCCCAGGCACGGACCTTGCCCTACAGTACCGCCCACCCCCACCCCAGAAAAAATTATATTGTTTTCATTAAATTATCTTTACATGATCAGTCTGCAAAGATTCATTTCTTCACTTGATGTTCTTACTGTCTACAGTAAATATGTAGGAGTACATAGGAACAGGAGTAGGCCATTCAGCCCCTCGAGCCTGTTCCGCCATTTAATTAGATCATGGCTGATCTGTATCTCAACTCCATTTACCTGCCTTGGCTCCGTAACCTTTAATACCATAACGTTGGACGCTTCCTCCTTACATCCTCTGAAAATAACATTTCTCAAAGCAGATTAAAAATTGAGTTAGTTGAAATGGAACTTGTTTTGGTCACTCATGGCTTGATACATATAATGAAATAGGATATTTATAGTCTTAGAAATTCATCCCAAATTTAGGACTCAACACCCAAAACAGTAAGATAAAATAGACCTTACATACAGTACAGTATATACAGTAGACCTACAGCACGGAAACAGGCCATTTGTCCCAACTGGTCTATGCCGCTGTTTATGCTCTACACGAACCTCCTTCCGCCCACCTTCATCTATCAACATATCCTTCTATTCCTTTCTCCTCCATGTGCTTATCTAGCTTCCCCTTAAATACATCGATGTTATTCACCTCAACCACGCCCTGTGGTAGTGCGTTCCACATTCTAACCACTCTTTGGGTAAAGAAGTTTCTCCTGAATTCACTACTGGATTTAGACTACACTGATGTACTACGTCAAGCCATTACAGCTGTACACAGAAAATTTACTTTTCTAAGATTCAAATTATCTTCTGTGGTTACATACAGTTTTCCCAAGTTTGATAACCAGTTTCTCAAGGTTGAGGTGGTCCTTAAAGTTTGGATGAGCCCTTCTTTTACGATAGTCATCTTCTGTTAAGGGAGTCTCTGGATCCTCCTTCAAAAAGGAAATTAGCAATCAACTTTATTTTCATGTGAATAAAACACATTAAAACAGCAGAAGTAAATTTTAAAAATATATTATTTTATGGTTTAACTTTTCTCAGTTTTATGTAGAATATATACAACAATGGGTGCCTGGAGAGACTACAAAGGGAGAGACTACAAAGCAGCAATTAAGGAATTCATATGATTTTTCTCTCCTCATTTCGCTTCTCTTGAAGGCGGCAACTCGTGACATGCATGCCTCCGCAGGTGCAGCAGCCCTCCATTACCTTGCCCAAGGGCCTAATCTTCATGTTTCAGCACAGCCAGTGAGAATGGTCAGCTATTCTACCATGAGTGGCATCACAGCTGAACCCAATCCTGCCCTCACCATAGTCTGGAGGTTTCCACTCAGTTCTGCCTCGTTTATATGGGCATAAATGAGGTGAACCCAATTGGAAAAGTGGAGAAGTGGTGGATTCCCAAAGGAGACTGGGACAGCAAACCCGATGGCATCATGAAGATACAGGAATACTTAACTAGCCATAATGTTGGACACTTCCTCAGAAAAACCCCAATCACAGTATGTCATGCTTTCAGTGGCACTGCATGAAAGAAGGCATGTCACAGTGATCGACATACAGCATAGCCTCATTGGTCGCGCCTGCAAAGATGTGGCCAACCATATCTGCAGCATTGCTGCATCTACCTTGCAACAATTGCAGGAAACTATCTTCACAGGGTCCACGTTGGCCAAAAAAAAAACATGCGCAGAGCTATGCCATCTGCTGCTCGGACACCTGCAGCTTTCATGCAGCATAGTAGCTGTTGGCTGAGGCTTCAAGCTTGTCTTCACCTCCTTACGGGACGGTGCCCTGGAGTGACAAAGAGGGCCACCCTCCGCGCAGCCATCTCATGCAGCACCATCTCTACTTCAGCAGTCATCAAACAAGGAGTTGGTTACTAGGCTGCACCATCGCTAGACTGTAGACTGATGCCATGACCTTGGGTTTCCTTTCCCTTCACGTTTGCCCGTTACTTCTTATTCTTCTCGCCCTTGAGCTTTGGCAAAGGCTCCTAATGTGTTGAGGTGTTTTTCTGGTCCTTTCCAAGCATTTCAGAATTTTTGTCACCCCATACTGCCATGTCCTTTTAATGGTCCCCAGTTTTTCAAATTTCACCAATGCACATTATGTGCTTGCTGCTCCCCTACAAATCTGCACCTGGATCTGAATTCAGAAAATTAGGTGCAAACAGCAAGCACACTTCCATTTGAATATGTCGGAGACCTTCTTCTCATCATTCAGGTCCAAACTGCGCCCATGTCAGGAAAATCTAGACCTAGGTGTCAACAAAAGTGCATTTTCCACCACGAGACGGCAATCAGTAGCAGGAACCTGATTTCCTTTACCTAATTCAGGGGCACTAAGGTCAAATGCAGCACCCCTATCGCCAACCTGGGTGATGCCAACTAACTCAGCAAAGATTCTCAAACTGGCTCAGTTCATTTACTGGGCAATGGTGTAATCCAATCAATAGTTTCAGGTTACCACATAGACTCCAAGAGATATGCTTGCGTACGTGCGTGCTTTATAACCAGCATCTGAACCCAAAGATTAGATTGCAGGCTAAAAGGCATGCCATTGCATCAATTATCTTTAGCAATTTATATATTTTTAAAGTCATGTGGGGAGTTTGCTCACCTTCGGATCCGGTTTTGAGTCAGCAGCTTCGGTCAATACACTCTATGGTGAGTGTGATGAAATAACTCTGTGTTCTGGCATTTGTATTGTTGTTGTTGTTGTACTTGTTAATGTCTGGAATGTTCTACCGGTGTAACCACTAATGCTCCTCCCTAGCCCCGCCCCTCTTTTGGAATGTTCTACCAAGGGCTGGGTCGGTGATGAATGATGGTTGCTGTAGTGTATGTACCTTTAAGAGGAACTATGTTTTTGAAGCCCCTGTATACTGTAGTACCAGTAGTGACCACTCGGGTATATAAGCCTGTGTAGCGTCTTGTGTAGTTAGTTCACCTCCAGACTTTGTTCAATAAACACTTGTTGAATCAACTCCTGCATCCCGTGTCTCCATTAACACACGGATCTAACAGTGGCGACGAGTTAGAAACGAACTTACCTGCAATTCGGCAGCACCTCAAGGGGATCGATTCCTCAGACGAAGGTCGAAGCCAGAAGCAAGAAAATAAATAAATAAATAAATAAATAACTCGAAGAAACTCGAAAACGAGGGCCAGGCTTGGTCTCCAGTCTGTGGTTTCCCCAGCTAAATGGGCTGATGGCAGGTAGTGCACTGATCCTTCCTGGGCTGCGGCGGGCTAGAGCTCGATCGGGTGGCTCTGCAACGGGGCCGGGCAGCGAGTCGGGAAGCAGAAGCAAAGAGAGAGAGAGGGTGGAGCACTCAGGGCGCATCTGGTGCTGCAAAGCAGGTCGGCGTTCGGACCGAGCAGAGGGAGAGGAAAGTCCCAGAGGGTCCGCTCCACGACGGGAACGGTTCTCCAAGTAACGGAGAAACTATTGAAGCGATATATAAAAAAAAAATAGAAATACCGCAAAAAACTGCAGGTCGCAACAGGAACCGCGGAGAACAGCGTTGGCAGCAGCGGCAGCGGCGGGAGGCGCCATCTCAACTCGGCGGGGAAGAAAGAAAAGCGCAGGAGGCGCCATTTTGATCCATCGGGGACGGAGGAAAAGCGCGGGAAGCGCCATTTTAGATTTTCAAGATGCCGAAGACTGGCAATATTACTGCTTTCGATAGTGATATAGAAGATTGGACCACATATGTGGCAAGAGTGGAGGTATATTGCACAGCGAATGAAGTAGCGGATGATAAAAAGGCATCGGTACTTCTAAATCTGATGGGCGCAAGGACATACGGGTTGTTACGAAACTTGATCACTCCAGCCAAGCCGATGGACAAGAATTTTAAGGAGATTGTTGATACCTTACAAGAGCACTTAAACCCAACACCGCTGCTGATAGCGGAACGATTCAAATTCTTCAGGAGGAATCAGCACAAGAATGAAAGTAACGCTGATTACCTCACCGAATTACGAAAGCTGTCAAAGCACTGCCAATTCGGGGCAGGACTGGCAGATTCTCTACGAGACAAATTCGTCTGCGGTCTCCTAAGCGAAGGAACACAGAAAAGACTACTTTCTGAGAAAGATTTGACACTGGACAAGGCTTTCAGTGTGGCTGTATCATACGAAGCAGCAGCAAGAGGAGCTGCAGAGATACAGCAAAAGCCACAGGACTTCGGCACCCATGAAATGATACGGGGTTTTGAGAGATGTTATCGCTGCGGCAGATCCACCCATGACCAGAAGGGCTGCTGGTTCAAGGACAAAGCATGCAGGCAATGCGGAAAGATGGGACACATTGCACGTGTATGCAGATCTGGAAAGAAATCCGCTGACAGTAAAAAGGTCAATAAGGAAAAGTACAGAAAGGTACAAATGATGACGGACAGTAGCTCCGAAGACCAGAAGCGCGATAGCGACTCCGGAAACAAGAGATGTCTCAAATTACATAATGTAATTGCCAAAGAAGATTACCAGACCATTTGGGTTACCCTCACGATAGCGGGGTCCCCAGTCAAAATGGAGCTAGATACAGGATCAGCTCTGACCGTCATGAGTTGACGGGATTACGAGCGGCTATTTCCGCATATACTTTTGAAAGACACATCCATTATCTTGAAGACATATACGGGGCAGAAAGTATACCCCAGAGGGAAAATAAGGGTGCCTGTTGTATACAACGGCAAGGAAATACAGAAGTTGTATTTATACGTTCTGCAAGATGGTGGTCCACCGTTGTTGGGACGTGAATGGATCAGAAAGATACGTTTAGACTGGCACTCCATTCAGGCACTGACGGTGACCAGTAAGAAAAAAAATGATGATGACGTCATACCTGGACGAGTAAAAGAAATCTTGGCTAACGCCAAAGAAGTGTTTCAACAGGAACTAGGAACCCTGAAAGGCACCACCACCTCAATAAAAGTGGAAGATGCGGCAATTCCCAAGTTTTTTAAGGCAAGGCCGGTGCCACACGCAATTCGTCCAGCCGTCGAGGCAGAGCTGGAGAATTTGGAAAAAGCAGGCAAGGTAGATTGGAGCGAATGGGCAACACCCATCGTCCCGGTCATGAAGAAAACGTTGAATAATGATAAATCTGAAGAACAGAGAAAAGTTTGCATCTGTGGGGACTTCAAGGTGACTGTAAACCCGGTTCTTCACACGGTACAGTATCCTCTTCCGAGGATAGAAGATATTTTCGCCTCACTATCCAGAGGGAAACGTTTCACCAAAATTGACTTAGCACAGGCATATCTACAGATGGAGGTTGAGGAGGCCTCTAAAAAGTATCTCACGATAAACACACACAAAGGTCTGTACCAGTACAATCGACTGGTTTTCGGAGTAGCATCCGCTCCAGCTATCTGGCAAAGAGCTATGGAGCAAGTCCTGCAAGGGATTCCGGGGACTCAATGCTACCTAGATGACATCCTTGTAACAGGAGAAAACGACAACGAGCACCTTGCCAACTTGGAGCAGGTGCTCACGAGGCTGAGAGAACGGGGCCTACGAGCAAATCGCCCCAAGTGCGAATTTTTCCAGAAACAAATATTATATTGTGGCCATGTCATTAACGAAGAAGGGTTGCATAAGTCACCTGAAAAAATTGAAGCGGTCGTAAAGGCCCCAGCGCCTGAAAATGTCTCACAATTAAGGTCGTTCCTGGGATTAGTAAATTACTATCATAAATTTTTACCAAACTTGTCGACGGTTCTGCACCCGCTTAATGCACTGCTACAAACGGGAGTAGTTTGGAAATGGAGCGAAGACTGTAAACGTGCCTTCCATAAATGCAAAGGCTTGATCACGTCCAGGGAAGTGTTGGCTCATTACAACCCATCACTGCCAATCAGATTGGCGTGCGATGCATCCCCTTACGGCGTGGGAGCGGTATTATCGCATAGATTCCCTGATGGCTCGGAGCGGCCGATAGCTTTTGCGTCACGCTCATTGAACTCAGCTGAGCGTAACTATGCCCAGATCGACAGTGAGGCACTCAGCCTGGTGTGGGGGGTGAAGAAATTCAACCATTACCTACACGGACAAAAATTTACCTTGTTGACTGACCATCAACCCCTCGTCTCCATATTCAACCCTAAAAAGGGCATTCCCATTATGACAGCACAAAGGCTACAGAGGTGGTCCCTTTTCCTAGGGGCACACCAATATGACATAGAATACAAAGGAACAAAACAGCATGGGAATGCTGACGGGTTATCGCGCCTACCGTTGCCAACGGTGGAAGAGGCGCCTACAGTGGACCCAGTGGAGATGTTCCACTCGACCATAGTGGAATGTCTACCGGTGACAAATTCTACCATTGAAAAGGAAACCCGAAATGACCCGACTCTCTCACGAGTCTACGATTTAACGGTGAAGGGATGGCCAGCACATGGCGAACCACTGTTGCCAGCATTCTCGCAAAGAAGAGAACAGCTGTCAGTGTGCCGAGGAACCTTGATGTGTGGATCCAGAGTGGTGATTCCACCCAAACTCAAGGATAGAGTGCTAAAGGAGCTTCACGAGGGGCATCTGGGTGGAGTAAAAATGAAGAACTTAGCCAGAGCATTTGTGTGGTGGCCAGGTATTGATGGAGACATCGAAGAAATGACCAAGAGCTGCCTAGGATGCCAGAAGGTCCAAAACGCTCCACCACAAGCCCCTCTACATCTATGGAAGTGGCCCTCATCTCCATGGCAAAGGGTACATATCGACTTTGCTGGTCCATTTATGGACTCAATGTTCTTAATCGCGGTGGATGCACACTCCAAGTGGCCGGAGGTAATAAAGATGTCCTCCACCACCACGGGAAAAACCATCACAGTATTAAGGACCATATTCGCCAGGAATGGGCTGCCTGAACAGATCTGTTCTGATAATGGACCGCAATTTGTATCCGAAGAATTCAGGAAGTTCTTAAAAAACAATGGGGTTAAGCACTACACGTCCGCCCCATACCATCCCGCCACCAATGGATTGGCTGAAAGGTTTGTCCAGACCTTCAAGAAGGCCATAAAGGCCATGGGTAATGAAGACATAAATCTACAACATAAGGTAGATAACTTCTTGTTTGCGTACAGGAATGCAACACATGTGGTTACAAACCAAATCCCCGCCATGATGTTTTTCAATAGAAGACTAAGATGCCGGCTGGATTTGGTCAAGCCAAACGTCAGAAGGGACATAGAGAACCGGCAATTTCAAAGCATGAATGAAAGGCCAACTAGAACCTTCCAGATAGGTCAACCAGTTTTGGCCCGGGACTACCGTACTGAGAAATGGCAGCCTGGAACTATTTGCACACGACTAGGGCTGCTGATGTATACCGTGGACATTGGAGAAAGCATAATAAGGCACCATGCTGACCAGATCATAGAGTCATCCGAAAAAGGACAACCTACACCACAACTCTATACGCCTAGTGATGAAGCAGAGATACCCATAGTATCTACCTCCAATTCGGTGATACTGGAACCAGATGAACCCGACACTGGCATTGAAGCCGAATCGACCTTGCCAAAAGAACCTACTACACCACCGAAACCTACTACACCACCGAGGCATTATCCGGACCAAGTCAGGAAGCCTCCAGAGAGACTGAATTTGTAATTGATTAACTTCAGCAAATGTGTAGATTATTGTTCTTGTAAAAATGTTATTTAATGATTACTTAAAATGTTATGTACTATTTATCTAAAAGGGGAGGAATTGTAGTGTATGTACCTTTAAGAGGAACTATGTTTTTGAAGCCCCTGTATACTGTAGTGCCAGTAGTGACCACTCGGGTATATAAGCCTGTGTAGCGTCTTGTGTAGTTGGTTCACCTCCAGACTTTGTTCAGTAAACACTTGTTAAATCAACTCCTGCATTCCGTGTCTCCATTAACACATGGATCTAACAGTTGCCCTGTGTTAACTTGATGCCATGTTCTTACTTAATAAAAGCCTTTAGTTTTAAGCTTTAACCTCATGGATTCAGGCAGTTATTTGGCACATCAGTGAGGTTCATGCACAATGATGATGTTAATGCAGGAGTAATAAATGTGGTATCACTATGTTTATTGAGAAATAATTTGCACTTTAAACTGTAAATCCTGTAATTGTGCACGGTTTGTTCAGTCACTCTGTACATCCACAAAATCTTCAGTAGGTACAGGTTAACTCATAAACCACCCATGATCACTGGGTTTTGAGACTGAATGTCAGCTCTATCTTAAGTGTCATGTAAACTCAATAAACACTTAACTTTGTACCATGCTTAAAGCCAGCTACCATTCAATTTGACTCTTTAATGATTAAATGGCAACAGCCAAAACACTTTGAATTTTCCTTACAGGGTCAGCAGGTTTGGTGAGGGACCACGTCATTATTGTTGACAACAGAATGAATATCTTTGCGCTCTCGAAACTTTCTAATTCTGAATGTAGCGCTGCAAATAAAAAAAGGAGAAAAAAAATAAACATTACCCTTTAGCGTTCTTTCATTGTTTACTTATCTGGTCCAGAATAAGCCAAGGAAATGTACAACATTTATACACGGTTGATTTTTTAAAATATACTTGCATTCCCCTGGGTTTGGGACGTGACTCATAACTTGGTCAGTTCTCCCCTTTTGTGCCATACTTCTAGGTAAGTTTGAATGACAAATGCTCCAGTAGGTTCACCGTATTTGTCACTCCTTGGGAAATGGGGTCAGGCTGCAGTTGGATGGCAATATTCAACTGCACTTCACATACAAAATGCCTACCTACTTATAATTAACATTACATAGAATGTACAGCACAGAAACAGGCCATTTGGCCCATCTGGTCCATGCCAGTGTTTATGCTCTACACAAACCTCCTCCCGCCCTACTTCATCTAACCCTATCAGCATTCTCTCTCAAATGCATCTATGCTATTCACCTCAACTACTCCTTGTGGTAGCAAGTTCCACATTCTAACCACTCTCTGAAGAAGTTTCTCCTAAATTCCTTATTGGATTTATTAGTAACTATCTTACATTTATGACCCCCTAGCACGAATCAAAAGAGGATGTGAGTGGAGGATAAGAGGGGAATTGGATAAATACTTGAAGGAGAAAAAATTGCAGGGCTATGGGAAAAGAGTGGGCGCAGACTTGATGGGCCGAATGGACTCCTTCTGTGCTGTATTATTCTATATGATTCTAGATGACAACGAGAAAAGGAGGGAAGGGAAGGGTGGAGTCGATGAAGATAGCAAAGGGCAGGAGAGAAGAGGGAGGGAGGGAAGGAGGAGAGGGAAGAAGAGAAGGGGAGGGAAGAAGAGGAAGAATGAGAGGGAAGGGAAGCGAGGGGGGTAGGAGGAAAGGGGGAGGAGGGGAAGAGGGAGAGGAGAGACAGAAGATGAAGGGTAAGGAGGAGGGGAGTGGAGAGGTGGGTAGAGGGATGGGAGGAGAAAGGGAGAGGAATGGGAGGAGAAAAGGGACAGGGGTGGGAGGAGAAAAGAGGGAGGAAAGGAAGGGGGAAGCTACGGCCAAAAAGGGAGATTCCTTTTATTTCACTAAGTATCTGATTTTTGAATTGGTTTCTGAGGTTCTGCGGTTTGCTGTTTCTCTCATGGTTTCCTGTGTTTCTTACATTTCTTTTTGAAAAAATGTTTTTTTCCCTGCCATGTTGATCCATAAGTGAGTTGCTATTATTTTTGTTAGGTGGCCCTGCACTTAACAGGAAGTCCTGTAACGTTATGCTCACAGCACAACCTACAGATGCAATACCTTTGGACTGTTGAGACCACTCAACTTTTAAAATATATAATACATATCATACACATATATAAATAATCACCTGAACGTGAAACATTTTGAACTTCAACTCAACAAGATCCCCGAGATTCCCTAAAATGTCATATTAAAATTCAATAAAGTAGGGTAGATTTTCCTATCAGGTTCACCCTATGTAAATCAAGCAAACCTGATCAGAAAAGTAGCCAGAGATCAATTATATTGGATCTCTTCCCACTTTGTGCATTTACGGAAGATGATAAAACAGGGGGCAGGAAATGCCCACCTTAAACAGCGCAAGCTTCACTTAAATAATAAAACAGCCTGAAGAAATATCACAATTCTGCCGAATAAAAATGTATTCCAAGATGATTTTTAAAGTTAATTATAAGCAGGTAGGCACACCTCACTTTGGCAGATGTTCAGTGCATGCAAAGCCTCCGATTCCCAAGAGAGGCTGCGACAGCAGACTCAATAACAAAAATATGACGTGAACACCTGGCTAATTGTTGCACTGTGAGCATCCCAATCACAGTCGGTCATGCTTTCAATGGTGCTGCGTGAAAGAAGGCCTGTCACCCAACACAACCTCACTGCCCACATCCACCAAGATATCACCAACTATATCTGCAGGCATTGACGCACCCGCTTAGCAACAACCATGAAAAACTGTCTTCACAGGGTCCTGGCCAGCAGAGAGCCAGATGCAGAGCTCTTCTACCTGGTGCTAGGACACCTGCAGCTAACATGCACTGCAGCCAGTGACAGTACCAGTCAGGTGAGGCCTCCAACCTGCATCCATCTCCTTCCAAGCATGCTGCAATGCTGAACTATGAGGTTGGTAGCATGGTGCAGCAAATAGGGTCACCCTCTCCACTCTTACCTCACACAGCACAAATTCCACTTCACAGTTATCAAACAGCTGATTGGGGTCTGGGCTGCACCATCACTTGCCTGCAGACTGATGCATGGCCTCACCCCTCCTTATCTTTATAACCTCCTCCAGCCCTACAACCCTCCGAGATCTCTGCGCGCCAACAATTCCGGCCTTTTGCCCATCCCCTATTTTAATCACCCCACCATTGGCAGCTATGCCTTCAGCTGCCTAGACCTTAAGCTCTGGAATTCCCTCTATAAACCTCTCTGCCTCTCTACCTCTCTTTCCTCCTTTAAGACGCTCCAAAAAACCTACCTCTTTGACTAAGCTTTTGGTCCTCTTTCTTAATATCCCCTTATGTGGCTCGGTGTCAAATTTTATTTGGTAACGCTCTTGTGAAGCACCATGGGACGTTTCACTGCATTAAAGACGCTATATAAATGCAAGTTGTTGTTGTTGATGATGCCCGCACACTGCATTTCCTTTCAGTTTTGTCTGTTACTTCTTAGCCCTCTCCCCATTCAGCTTTTGTCAAACATTAGAAATGGATTGAGATAGTGAGGCTCTCCCAAGGCTGCAAGAATTTTGACCCCCTATTCCGCCACTTCATCATTAATTGTCTGCATCTCTTTAAATTTCACCTACACTGCATCCTTCTGCTTCCGCCACTAAATGTGCCTTCTGCACACATTCAATTCTGCACCTGGCGCTATGCATAATTGTGAAAATGAGGTGACCAAGGGATCGCACACCACATTGGCTGAGCTCTGCATCTGTTTCTAAGCACTTCAGAATAAACTTCACCTGGTATCAGAAAATCTACCCTGGTATCTTTAAGGCCACATTTATTAGTGCCATGAATGAGGTCACTAGTCCGCGCACTGAACATGATTGGCACGTCAACGATTTACCTAGTCATATCTAGGAAGTGCCTCTCCCTGTCTTCGGAATATGTGTTGTTCAGGGGCTGGAATAGTGGCCTTTAAAGCTACATAGGATTACATACAACATCCAGCACAGAAACAGGCCGTTCGGCCCAACTAGTCCATGCCGGCGTTTATGCTCCACTCGAGTCTCCTCCCATCCTTCCTCATCTAACTCTACTAGCATAACCCTCCATTCCCTTCTGCCTCATATACTTACCTAGCCTCCCCTTAAATGCATCTATACTATTCGCCTCAACCACTCCCTGTGGTAGTGAGTTCCACATTCTCACCACTCTCTGGGTAAAGAAGTTTCTTCTGAATTCCCTTTTTGATTTCTTGGTGACTATCTTATAGCGATGGTCTCTAGGTTTGCTCTTCTCCACAAGTGGAAACTCTCTCTCTGTATCTACACTAGCAAAACCTTTCATAATTTTAAAGAGTAGGTCACCCCTCAGCCTTCAAGGGAAAAGAGACCCAGGCTGTTCATCCTCCTGATCGGCATAACCTCGCAGTTCCGGTATCATCCTTGTAAATCTTTTTTTCACCCGCTCCAGTGCCTCTCTATCCTTTTTATAATATGGTGACCAGAATTGTACACAGTACTGCAAGTGTGGTCTGACCAAGGTTCGATACAAGTTTAGCATAACTTCTCTACTTTTCAATTCTATCCCTCTAGAAATAAACCCTAGCGCTTGGTTTGCTTTGTTATGGCCTTATTGACCTGCGTCACAACTTTCAGTGATTTGTGTATTTGTACTCCCAAATTTTTCGCTCCTCTACTCCATTTAGATTCTTATTTTCCAAGTACAGGAAACTTTCGATTTACCGGCACCTAAATAACCGGAAATCTCGGTTAACCGGCAAAATTCAGGAGTAGGTTCTTGCCTTCCTCCATCTGTTGCTGTGCAAGGGTGTGGCTGCAGCTGTTGCTAAGCTACAGAGACGCTTGGAACTTGTGGCCATTGTTCTGCACTTGTTGCTAAGCAACAGGGTTTGTTGCTTTATACCGAGCTGTCAGGTCTCCGTATCTTTTACTATAGCTTTCGGTTATCCGGAATTTTTGATGAACAGGCACCACGTCAGTCCCGTATAAAAAAAAGTTTCCTGTAATATGCAACCTCCTTATTTTTCTTACCAAAACGTAATGCCTCACACTTATTTGCCAATTATATGCCCATTCTGCAAGTTTATTAATGTCTTCTTGTAATTTGTTGCAGTCCTCCTCAGTGATGACTATCCCTCCCCAATTTGGCGTCGTCCGCAAATTTAGAAATTGTGTTTTTGATTCCAAAGTCTAAATCGTTTATATAAATTGTGAACAACCGCGGTCCCAGCACTGATCCTTGTAGGACACCACCTCTCACCTTCTGCCACTCTGAATAGCTACCCTTTAGAAAGAAGAAAGACTTGCATTTATATAGCGCCTTTCACGACCACCGGACGTCTCAAAGTGCTTTACAGCCAATGAAGAACTTTTTGAAGTGGAGTCACCATTGTAATGTGAGAAACGCGGCAGCCAATTTGCGCACAGCAAACTCCCACAATGTGATAATGACCAGATAATCTGTTTTTGTTATGTTGGTTGAGGGATAAATATTGGCCAGGACACCAGGGATAACTCCCCTGCTCTTCTTCGAAATAGTGCCATGGGATCTTTTACATCCACCTGAGAGAGCAGACGGGGCCTCGGTTTAACGTCTCATCCAAAAGAAGACACCTCCAACAGTGCAGCACTCCCTCAGCACTGCACTGGGAGTGTCAGCCTAGCTTTATGTGGTCAAGTTCCTGGAGTGGGACTTGAACCCACAACCTTCAGACTCAGAGGCAAGTGTGCTACCAACTGAGCCACAGCTCTCCTACCCCTCTCACTTACCCCTACTCTCTGCTTTCTGTCTTGCAGCCAGCTAGCTATATATTCTGTTACTTCTCCCCTGACTCCGCATGCCCTGACCTTATTCATTGGTCTATTATGTCGCACGCTCTGACCTTATTTTCAACTGACAAAAACCTTTGTTAATAAAAGTTTCTCCTGCAGCTGGGAGCTGGAAGGCATAAGGTAAAAGATCACATTTTAAGCTCAAAACAAGTAGCAAAAATAGGTTTAAATGGGTAGGATAATGTATGAATATAATGGTCAGAGAGTGAGAAGAAGGAAGAAGAGACAATAGGAGGAGAAAAGGAAGAAGAGAGAGCACAGGTAGAGTGTTTAATGAATTATGAGAATAAACTGGCAAGAAATATTAAAACAGATAGTAAGAGCTTCTACAGGTATATAAGAGTAGCTAAAGTAAACGTTGGTCCCTTAGAGGATGAGACTGGGGAATTAATAATGGGGAATGGGGAAATGGCAGAGACTCTGAACAAATATTTTGTATCTGTCTTCACGGTAGAAGACACTAACAACATCCCAATAATGGATAATCAAGGGGACGCAGGGAAGGGGGAACTAAAGACAATCACTATCACTAAGGAAATAGTACTTGGTAAAATAATGGGACTAAAAGACGACAAGTCCCCTGGACCAGATGGCCTGCATCCCAGGGTCTTAAAAGAAGTGGCTGTACAGATAGTGGATGCAATGGTTGCAATATACCAAAATTCCCTGGACTCTGGAGAGATCCCAGTGGATTGGAAAACTGCAAATGTAACACCTCTACTTAAGAAAGGAGGGAGACAGAAAGCAGGAAACTATAGGCCAGTTAGCCTAACATCTGTCGTTGGGAAAATGCTGGAGCCCTTCATTAAGGAAGCAGTAGCAGGGCATTTGGAAAATCATAATGCAGTCAAGCAGAGTCAGCACGGTTTTATGAAAGGGAAATCATGTTTAACAAATTTTCTGGAGTTCTTTGAGGATGTAACGAGCAGGGTGGACAAAGGTGAACCAGTGGATGTGGTGTATTTGGATTTCCAGAAGGCATTCGATAAGATGCCACATAAAAGGTTACTGCATAAGATAAGAGCTCACGGAGTTGGGGGGTAATATATTAGCATAGATAGAGAATTGGCGAACTAACAGAAAGCAGAGAGTCGGGATAAATGGGTCATTTTCCGGTTGGCAAACGGTAACTAATGGGGTGCCACAGGGATCAGTGCTGGGGCTTCAACTATTTACAATCTACATTAATGACTTGGATGAAGGGACCGAGTGTAATGTAGCCAAGTTTGCGGATGATACAAAGATGGGTGGGAAAGCAAGTTGTGCAGAGGACTCAAAGAATCTGCAAAGGGATATAGACAGGCTAAGTGAGTGGGCAAACGTTTGGCAGATGGAGTATAATGTGGGAAAATGTGAGGTTATCCACTTTGGCAGGAAAAATAAAAAAGCAAATTATTATTTAAATGGAGAGAGATTACAAAATGCTACAGTTCAGAGGGACCTGGGGGTCCTTTTGCATGAAACACAAAACGTTAGCATGCAGATACAGCAAGTAATCAAAAAGGCAAATGAATGTTGGCTTTTATTTCAAGGGGGTTGGAGTATAAAAGCAGGGAAGTCCTACTACAACTGTACAGGGTATTGGTGAGACCACACCTGGAGTACTGCGTACAGTTTTGGTCTCCTTATTTAAGGAAGGATATACTTGCATTGGAGGCAGTTCAGAGACGATTCACTAGGTTAATTCCAGAGATGAGGGGGTTGACTTATGAAGAAAGGTTGAGCAGGCTGGGCCTACACTCATTGGAATTTAGAAGAATGAGAGGTGATCTTATTGAAACATATAAGATACTGAGGGGGCTCGACAAGGTAGATGCAGAGAGGATGTCTCCCCTCATGGGGAAATCTAGAACTCGGGGGCACAGTTTCAGAATAAAGGATCGCCCTTTTAGAACTGAAATGAGGAGGAATTTCTTCTCTCGGAGGGTCGTAAATCTGTGGAATTCTCTGCCCCAGAGAGCCGTGGAGGCTGGGTCATTAAATACATTGAAGTTGGAGATAGACAGATTTTTGCAAGATAAGGGAGTGAAGGGTTATGGGGAGCGGGCGGGGAAGTGGCTTTGAGCCCAAGATCAGCCATGATCTTATTGAATGGCGGAGCAGGCTCGAGGGGCCAAGTGGCCTATTCCTGCTCCTACTTCTTATGTTCTTATGCTTGAATTTTTATTTTTATGTAAATTTGTGATGTTGGTGTTTATTCAGTAGGTTAGGATTAATATTCTAGTAATAAACCTATTGAAGATGTTTCCCTGAATTGCCGGCAGTCTACGGGTTAATGATAGAACTGTTTCTTACATTCTACCATGGACAATTCTACACAATAAAAAAATTCCAAATTAAAATCATTTTGTTTTAAGTTCCTACTGCGTTAAAAAAAAGTTAAAGGACTAAGTGCAGATTAATACTTCTGCTGTCAATGCTATTTCAAGAGGAATGCAAGTTACCCCGGATACTGATAAAGGGATAGGGACGCATACAAACCACAAGTAAAGCGAAAGGTGCTGAAGATGATGTACCAGATCGATGCCATTTCTTACACTTTAACTTAAACACCGCTGTAATGTGTATTTTATCAGAGTCCCCTGCAGCTCAAACCCCACGGATAAGAGATAAGTTGCATATCTCAGCATTATGATTGTCCACCTGTGTGTCTCAGCTTTCTATGGAGAAGAAAACTCAGAATGGTCTCCGCTCTATATTAGTAGGCAAAAGTACAAGTCCCCTGTTACAGTTTTAATGAAATTCAGCACACCACTTCTTTAACAAATCAAATCTTTGCAACTTCTCTGACAGGTAATTAAGGCAAGGATTTTTTTTTGTTCATGATGGAAATGTTATCATAGAGTTATAACGGCACTGAAGGAGGCCATTCGGCCCATCGAGTCCGTGCCAGCTCTCTGTAGAGCAATCCGGTCAGTCCCATTCCCCCGCTCTATCCCCGTAGCCCTGCAAGCTTATTTCCCACAAGTGCCTATCCAGTCTCCCCTTGAAAACATTGGGCCAGAAATTCCAGGCCAGAAGCGTGAGTACGGTCGGCTTACTCACGCTTCTGGCCGTTGGAAATGCCGGCGTTCAGCATGAACAGCGCATGCGGGGAACGCCGGCATTTCCAGACCTCGAGCGCGTGCGACTGCACAGGCAGCGCTTGCGCAGTGAACTTCGTGGATTTCATTCATGAAATCCGTGAGGGTAAGTCGTTAGAAGTTACACGTGAAAAAAGCAAGTGTAAAGTTGTTCATTGGCTGCGGAGGAAGATATATTTTATCGTGGAGCTTTTGAAATGCAATATTTTTGTTTGGGAAAGAGAGGGAAGTTATTTTAAGAAATTTTAAGTAAGTTTTAAAGTTAAAATTTTTTTTTTTTTTTTTAAAAAGGGTTTTCAGAACGGTAGGTAGAAGGAGCAATTGTGGCTGTGTGAATGGAATGTGAGAATGAGTTATGTATGTATGTCCACATATTTTCCTTTACGTATATGTATGTATGTTTTATATTCCTTTACTAATGTGTATGAATGTATGTTTTTAATTATGATTTTCCAATAAGTTACTTTCTCTGAAAGTCATAATTAAATAATACATTCATACACATAAATAAAGGAATATATACATAACACGCAAAGGAATATATACAGACATACATACTTTCAGAAGCTGCACGATAAGAAATATCTTCCTCCTTAGCCTGTGGAGCAACTGTACCCATGCTTTTTTCATGTGTAAGTTGTAATGACTGGACCTCACTGAAAGCATTAATGAAAGCGGCGAATTATACTGCGCACGCGCTGCCTGTGCAGTCGCACGCGTTCTGCCTCTGAACCCCTTTGTTCAGAGGACAGGAAATGCCGGTTTTCCCCACATGCACTGTGAATGCTGAAAACCGGCATTTCATCCGGCCAGATGCGTAAGTACCCCGACCGTACTAGCGCATTTGGAAGGGAATTACTGGGCCAACATTTTACATGTCAATAAAATAAAAAATTTAACAATTGCACGACTTGCCCCCTCGCATCTGCGACTGAGGGCCCAAGGAGGTGCATTGCGCAAGAGGTCATCATCGTACGTATCCTCACACTGTTCCCTTTGGGGAACTGTATGAAGTGGTGGAAGGATTTATGGCCGTGATTAACGCTCATTCCGTGACCGTAACCATCTTTGAACCAGCCATTAGGGTGGTTAGTCCTATGGCGGGAGGGTTTTACGGGCTCCCACAACCCATCTGAGGGGGGGGGGGGGGGGGGGCCACCAACACCCACGGACGCAAGTATCCCGCTGGATGTCCACCCAGAATTTAAAGTTGGAGCTCCGACTCCACTTGCCGGGACTGTCTGGAGTGGGGTTCAAAACCCTACTCCTTCTGGCCCAGCGGCGGGGATGCTTACTGCTACGCAAAAGGCCCACTCCGCACAAAAGGTGACACCCATACGTTTCCTGCGCCTTTTCCCTCCCCGTGACTGGAGCCCTATGCTGCCATTTCACGTTGCTAATTGGATTGGGCCTTTGTCATAGTGGTAGGATCCCCGCCGCTGGGCCAGATCAGGGTAGGGTTTCGAACCCCGCTCCAGACAGTCCCGGCAAGTGGAGTCGGAGCTCCGGCTCTAAATTCTGGGTTGACATCCAGTGGGATATTTGCGTCCGTGGGTGTGGGTGGCCCCCCCTCCTTGTATAGCTTGTGGGAGCCCGTAAAACCCTCCCGCCATAGGACTAACCGCCCTAATGGCTGGTTCAAAGATGGTTACGGTCACGGAATGAGCGTTAATCATTGCCATAAATCCTTCCACCACTTCATACAGTTCCCCAAAGGGAACAGTGTGAAGACACGTATGACGACGACATTGCTAAATAAATAAATGGAATTAAAAAAATTCTTTTAGGGCTTTTAAAAGTCTTTCAATTGCTTTAATTCTCCTTAAAACTACTTCAGATTACTCAAAATAATGTAAACATTTTTAAAAGTTTATAAAAGTTACCAAAATCTTCAAAAAACTTCCAAAAACCTATTTAAACTGCTGCTTTGCATGTAAAAATCCTTAGCAGCTTGACAGAAACATTGGGGGCGTGTCCAGTGAAACTGAGACCTCAAGGGGCGTGCCTCACTTACACTGCACGCTCCTGGCTTCGCGCTGGCTGCACTCCTGGGCGGCGTGACGTCATACGCTGCCCGGGAATGTGCTTTCTATTTCTGCAAGTTCAGGCGTCCCAGAAGCTGATCGGCACGAGCGCGGGGTAAGTGCAAATACGGGGCTTGCACGCGCTGCAAGCCCCGTTCTGGAATTTCTGGGCCATTAAGTGTGTCCGCTTCCACCACTTCCGTCGGCAGCAAATTCCAGGTCATCACCACTCACTGCGTAAAAAGGTTTTTCCTCACATCCCCCTGTATCTCTTGCCCAAAACCTTAAATCTGTGCCCCCTAGTCCTTGTACCATCGACGAGTGGGAACAGCCTTTCCCCGTCTAGCGTATCCAAACCCGTCATAATCTTGTACACCTCTATCAAATCACCCCGCAACCTCCTTTGCTCTAATGAAAACAAATCCATTTTCTCCAACCTGTCCTTGTAGCTAAGATCCCTCATCCCCAGAACCATTCTGGTAAATCTCCTCTGCACCCTCTCAAGGGCCTTCACATCCTTCCTAAAGTGTGGTGACCAGAACTGGATGCAATACTCCAGTTGTGGCCTAAGCAGCGCTTTATAAAGGTTCAGCATAACTTCTCTACTTTTGTACTCAATACCTCTATTTATGAAGCCCAAGATCCCATATGCTTTGTTAACCACTTTCTCAATATGTCCTGCCACCGTCAGGGACCTATGCACATTAACTCCCAGGTCCCTCTGTCCCTGCACACTCTTTAAAACTGTGCCATTAAGTGTATATTGCCTCTCCCTGTTCCTTCTGCCAAAATGCATCACCTCACACTTCTCTGTATTAAATTCCATCTGCCACTTGTCTGCCCATTCTGCTAGCCTTTCTATGTCCTGTTGCAGTTGATTGGTATCATCATCACTGTTTGCCACACCCTCAAGTTTGGTGTCATCGGCAAATTTAGAAATTCTACTCTGTATTCCAATATCCAGGTCATTTATATATATCAAAAAAAGCAGTGGCCCCAGCACTGACCCTTGGGGAACGCCACTGTCTACCATCCTCCAGTCTGAAAAACAGCCATTTACCACAACTCGCTGTTTTCTGTCCTTAAGCCAATTCCTTAACCAACCTGCCCCTGACCCACCTATTCCATGAGCCTCAATTTTGTTAACCAGCCTTCTATGTGGTACTTTGTCAAACGCCTTCCGAAAATCCATGTAGACATCATCCACTGCATTCCCTTCATCAATCCTCCCTGTTACTTCATCAAAAAATTCAATTACCTGTAGATTAGTCAAACACGATCTGCTTTTTACAAATCCGTGTTGGCTCTCCTTAATTAGCTTAAACCTCTCCAAGTGCCCGTAAATTTTTTTCCTTGATTATTGATCAACTTATGAAACAAACAAGGTCAAAGAAATTAAGCAGGTGATGCGTAGTTATTGCAAAAGAAGCGAAAGGAAAAGCAGAAAAATAAAATGGTAAATCAGAACCTGAAACAGCCCAAGAGGCTTCATCAATTTGCTCAGTTGTTTCTGTGATGTTGTAGATGATGATGTCGCAGTCCATAAGATATTTCAATAGCTGCTCGCGTGAATCAAACTGAAATAAGATGTGAAAAATAAAGAAAACCACCTTTATCCAGACGCCTGCGTGAAATCCAGTGAAATGATTCCCAGTATTGAACATAATTTCACCTTTAAAAAAAGATTTGCTACAAAACATGTAAGATGGCAACTTTCAAGTCCCTGTTTATAGTTTACGTCTAAAGAGAACAGCCATTTTCTTGCCGAGATGCCGAGAAACTCCAGTATGATTTGGACAGGTTGGGCGATTGGGCAGATGCATGGCAGATGCACTATAACGTGGATAAATGCGAGGTTATCCACTTCGGTGGCAAAAACAGGAAGGCAGATTATTATCTGAACGGCAATAGATTGGGAGAAGGGGAAGTGCAACGAGACCTGGGTGTCCTTGTGCACCAGTCGCTGAAGGTAAGCATGCAGGTGCAGCAGGCAGTTAAGAAGGCAAATGGTATGTTGGCCTTCGTAGCGAGAGGGTTCGAGTACAGGAACAAGGATGTCTTGCTGCAGTTGTACAGGGCCTTGGTGAGACCACATCTTGAGTATTGTGTGCAGTTTTGGTCGCCTTATCTGAGGAAGGATGTTCTTGCCATGGAGGGAGTGCAGCGAAGATTCATCAGACTGATACCTGGGATGGCAGGAATGACGTATGAGGAGAGATTGGGTTGATTGGGCTTATACTCGCTAGAGTTTAGAAGAATGAGAGGGGATCTCATTGAAACATATAAAATTCTAACAGGACTAGACAGACTAGATGCAGGAAGGATGTTCCCGATGGCGGGGGAGTCCAGAACCAGGGGTCACAGTCTAAGGATAAGGGGTAAGCCATTTAGGACTGAGATGAGGAGGAATTTCTTCACCCAGAGAGTGGTGAACCTGTGGAATTCTCTACCACACAAGGCAGTTGAGGCCAATTCATTAAATATATTCAAGAAGGAGTTAGATATATTTCTTAAGGCTAAAGGGATCAAGGGATATGGGGAGAAGGCAGGGACAGGGTACTGAGTTTGGATGATCAGCCATGATCTCATTGAATGACGGAGCAGGCTTGAGGGGCCGAATGGCCTACTCCTGCTCCTATCTTCTATGTGTCTTGGGTACATATGTTTTCAGTTCACTTTTGCCAGACTTTGAGCACATCAAACCATTCCAATGGAGATTTAAAGCTACTGTTTTCTCTTTCGGATCTCTAGGCATATGTACATTGGCACGCTATATTACTGACTTTCAATTCAATTCAATTTTCTCCCCTCTTCTACTCAGATCTTGCTAGAGACCCCTCCAGTACCACGCCCAAGTGGCTATTCTTGGTGCACGATAGGTGGTGTGTCCGCAGACTGTTTGACCGTGTAGGGCATCGTAGTTGAGCTCAGTCCTATCCTCGCTCAATGTCAATACATGCAGACTTTCCAACAGAGGTCACTGGAATAGTAATCGGCATCAGGATCCCCAGCTGGTTTTCCCCTCCCTAGCTCAGGGGCACGAAGGCCAGTTGTAACACGCCAACTGATGCCCCAATTGGTATCAGCGAACTCAGCACAGGCCCAATATTAAACCTGAAACCTTCTGGTTTGCAAGACTTAGTTAGTGCCATACAGGAAACTTTGTGATATCCGGCACCGACGGGACCGAGCTGTTGCCGTCCCATCAAAACTGCCGGACAAACCAGCGCTAATGTTAAAACATACGGAGCTTTTGAGCTCCGTATCTAGCAACAAACCCTGCAACAGCTTCTAAACAGTCGGCCGTAGCTTGCAAGCGTCTCTGTAGCTAAGCAACAGCTTTAGCTAGACCTTGCAAAGTCTGACTGGTGAAAAAAAAGCAATGAAAAGAAAAAAAACTTACTGAACCGACTCCTGAATTTTGCCGGTGGATCGAGCATTCCGGACAGTTAACCTCCGGATAAACCAAAGTTTCCTGTACTGGGGATCGTTTTACTCTCTTCTATCAGGGGAGATTTAAACTATCAATTTTAATGATTTTATTTCATTGTTGCTCCAGTAGTAAAATTCAAAAATCTCGTAACCTAAAGGGAACAGCCAATTTGACAATTTGCGTGATTAAAAGAAAACTGCAATTGTGAAAAATCGGAAATAAAGCTGGAAGTTGATGGCAATGCACAGCAAGCTGATCAGTATCTAAAATACAAGGGCAGGTTAAGGTTTCAGGTGTAATCTTTCATCAGAACTGGCACAGTCAACAACCATAATGTACACTGATATAGTGCCTTTAAAGTAGCAGAATAGCCCAAGGCACTTCAGAGTTTCGGATCAAGCCTCCCAAGCAGGAGTAGGGGGGGGGGAATTAAGGGAGGTAGTTAAAGGCATTGCGGAGGTGGTAGGTTTTAAGGAGGCCTTTGAAAGTGGGGGCAGAAGAAGCGAGGTCTCTCACGGTTGGTAGACTTCCAGAGAGTGGGAGGTAAAAGGTTCTGCCACCGACGGTAGAGCAGGGGAGGAAGGAACACACAGTAGACCAGGGTTGGAATAGCAAAGGATGCAAGCACAGACATTTATAGAAGATAAACTTTCTGAAGTTGATATATTGATGGCGAGCTAATGAAGGTTGGCATGGATAAGGGTGACAGGTGAGCAGACATTCTACGGAATAGGATCCAGGTAGCAGAGTTCTGGATGAGTTGGAGTTAGAGAGGCCAATGAGGAGGTAGAGAGGCCAATGAGGAGGTAGAGAGGCCAATGAGGAGGTAGAGAGGTCAATGAGGAGGTAGAGAGGCCAATGAGGAGGTAGAGAGGCCAATGAGGAGGTAGAGAGGCCAATGAGGAGGTAGAGAGGCCAATGAGGAGGTAGAGAGGCCAATGAGGAGGTAGAGAGGCCAATGAGGAGGCCATTGGAAAAGTCAGGCTGGAGAAGCCCCTCTTATACAATTGATGAGGCCATATTAGGACAGCTCTAAGAAAACAAAGAGGGGAAGGGAGAAGAGCAGCATGTAATGCAGGCAAGATACAGACAAGAAAGACAAGAGAGTGTGCCTGCACGTTTCCAAAATGGAAAGGAAAACAGCAGAATGTGAATGACACCTACTGGGGGAATCCCGTCCAATAATGGGGGAAGGCAGCTAAACTCTGAAGTTAATACAAAAGCAAAATACTGTGGATGCTGGAAGTCATAGAATCATAGAAGTTTGCGGCACAGAAGGAGGCCATCGGCCCAGCATGTCTGTGCCAGCCGAAAAAGAGCTAGCCAGCCTAATCCTACTTTCCAGCTCTTGGTCCGTAGCCTTGTACATTACAGTATTTCAAGTACATAGCCAAGTACTTTTTAAATGTGATGAGGGTTTCTGCCTCTACCACCCTTTCAGGCAGAGAGTTCCAGACACCCACCACCCTTTGGGTGAAAAAAGTTCTCCTCAACTCCATCTAATCCTTCTACCATTACTTTAAATCTATGCCCCCCTCGTTATTGACCTCTCTGCTGAGGGGAATAGGTCCTTCCTATCCACTCTATCTAGGCCCCTCATAATGTCATACACTAAATCTGAAATAAAAACAGAAAATGCTGGAGATACTCAGCAGGTCAGGCATCATCTGTGGAGAGAGAAACAGAGTTAACGTTTCAGGTCGATGACCTTTCCTCAGAACTTCTGCCTGACCTGCTGAGTATTTCCAGCATTTCTGTTTTTAAACTCTGAAGTTCTTGCAGTTAACGTTGAGACTGTGGCAGTTCTGACGAAGGTTACACTTGAAGCCTTACCCTAGCGTTCTCTTTCAGATTCTGACACAAAAAACCTCCCAGAAATACGAAAAAACCAAGGGTGTGGCGAGAAAGAGGAACTTAAAGAAATTATTATTAGTAAAAAAAAACAGTACTAGCAAAATTAATGGGACTAAAAGTCGATAAATTCCAAGGACCGGATGACGTACATCCTAGGGTTTTGAAAGAGGTGGCCATTGGGATAGTGGACGTATTGGTTGTCATCTTCCAAAATTCTATAGGTTCTGGAATGGTTCCTGCAGATTGGAGGATAGCAAATGTAACCCCGCTATTTAAGAAAGGAGGGAAGAGAGAAAACGGGGAACTACAGACCTGTTAGCCTCACATCAGTAGTTGGGAAAATGCTGGAATCTATTATAAAGGATGCAATAACTGGGCACTTAGAAACAAATAGTAAGATTGGGCAGAGTCAACATGGATTTATGAAAGGGGAATCCTGTTTAACAAACCTATTGGAGTTTTTTGAGGATGTAACTAGTGAAGTAGACAAAGGGGAACCGGTAGATGTGGTGTATTTGGATTTTCAGAAGGCTTTCGATAAGGTCCCACACAAGAGGTTGGTGAACAAAATTAGGGCACGTGGAATTGGGGGTAATATACTAGCATGGATTGAGAATTGGTTAACAGACAGAAAACAAAGAGTAGAGATAAACGGGTCTTTTTCAGGATGGCAGGCTGTAACTAGTGGGGTACCGCAAGGATCGGTGCTTGGGCCCCAGCTATTCACAATCTATATCAATGATTTGGATGAGGGGACTAAATGTAACATTTCCAAATTTGCTGATGATACAAAACTAGGTGGCAGTGTCAGTTGTGAAGAGGCTTCAAGGGGATCTCGACAGGCTCAGTGAGTGGGCGAGAACATGGCAGATGGAATATAATGTGGATAAATGTGAAGTTATCCACTTTGGTAGAAAAAACAGAAAGGCAGAGTATTTCCTAAATGGTGAAAGATTGGGGAATGCAGATGCTCAAAGGGACCTGGGTGTCCTTGTACATGAGTCACTGAAAGTGAATGTGCAGGTGCAGCAAGCCATTAGGAAAGCAAATGGTATGCTGGCCTTCATTACAAGAGGATTTGAGTACAGGAGTAAAGAAGTCTTACTCCAATTATACAGGACCTTGGTGAGACCACACCTGGAGTACTGTGTACAATTTTGGTCTCCTTACCTAAGGAAGGATATACTTGCCATAGAGGGAGTGCAACAAATGTTCACGAGATTGATTCCTGGGATGGCGGGACTGTCGTATGAGAAGAGATTGAGTAAACTAGGCCTGTATTCTCTTGAATTTAGAAGAATGAGAGGGAATCTCATTGAAGCATACAAAATTATTACAGGGCTTGATAGGGTGAATGCTGGGAGAATGTTTCCCTTGGCTGGGGAGTCTGGAACCAGGGGCCACAGCCTCAGGATATAGGGTAGGCCATGCAGGACTGAGATGAGAAGAAATTTCTTCACACAGAGGGTGGTGAATCTTTGGAATTCTCTACCCCAGAGGGCTGTGGAGGCTCAGTCATTGGGTATATTCAGAACAGAAGTCGATAGATTTCTGACTAGCAAGGGCATCAAGGGATATGGCGATAGGGCCGGTGAATGGAGTTGAGGCAGAAGATCAGCCATGATCTCATTGAATGGCGGAGCAGGCTCGAAGGACTGAATGGCCGACTCCTGCTATTTCTTATGTTCTTTTTCTGATTGGCCTGCTGTACATGCGCAGTCATTTTTGTTTTCCTTTTGACAGTTTGTGTATTGGCACGAGTTGCTTTAACACTCAGTTTTGCTTTGTGCCAAGCCGTTAGTGACATGGTAAGAAACCATGAACATAAAGACTTATCTTTGCCCGTTAAACTAACAATAAAAAAAACTGCAGTCCTGTTGTGAGACATCAGTCTTGTTAGTAAATTTTTAAATAATCTTAGACATATTTTAGCTTGAAAAAGTAAATTTGGGGACATACAGAGATGATTTCAAAAGCAAAATCAGGTTTCTTGGCATCAGGATTGCTCAATGTTCCCACCACCTGGTACGTCCCTTTGGCATGTGTCATACTTTTCAATGTTTCAACCTCTTCCTCATTTTGTTCTTCAGCATCTACCGGTTCCTCCAGCGACGCTCCAACCACACAATTTGATAGGTACTGGAAATGAATTAAGTATCAGAATTTTACTCTTTGAGTTACAAATCAAAATCTTCTGGATGGAATCTGCATCATATTACAAAGAAATTAAGGCTTTTTGTACCGTTCTCCAATAGCAGTAATAACTTTCAGCAGTGGCAATCTTAGAAGAGGTCAGTTTGATAGGTGTTTCATGATGGAAGTGTATATTTGGAAAAGTGGGTTTTCCGTACTCTGAAACCTACGGTAGTGCATTTAACCGCTGCCGATGAGACACCTTGGACGAAACTTTCAACTTTGGCGGGGGAGTAAAACTAGCGGTGTCAGATTCTCCACTCGTTATGCACCCTGCCCGATTTTCAGCTGATCCGATACCACCAACTTTACGTCCCCTTCGAAGTTGAAAGTTTCGCTCCTTGCTTTGATTAAATCATGTTTCTGGACGACTAAGTTATCCTCCCGAACTGTGTTCCTTCTACTTATGGGCCTGGAAAAAATGTGTTGGGAGTTTGATCTGTTCCTTTCATGATGTGATCAAGTCAAGCTGAAATCAGTCCCTATTGTCTGAGCGTCAGTCTAAAGACTGTTTATCAGACAATTTTTAAATGTGTTCCAGGTATTCTCATTCATACAAATGTAATGTAGGAACAAGTTTGCGAAATGGTGGAAGGGCACTGTAGCAAGTGAAGATGAAGTTCGCAAATCACAAGATCGGTACAGATCAGGAATACCATTCGTCCCATTTTAGCTCATCCATCCAGAAAGACACCACAAACTCCTCAACGTAGCATCCAAATGTTTCTCAAACTGATTCCAATTGTGTTGCCACTTCTCTAAGATACATCTCAAGTATTTTGAAGTACAGGAAACTCTCGTTTAAATGGCACCTAATATCCAAAATTCTCTATTAACCGGCAAAATTCATACTCCGAAAACAACACCTCAACAACCGGAAATGTTGCCGAGTCCAAGTCCGATTCTCCCGCGGTGGCCAAGTTAGTCAGTGGGGGTAGTTCTCCAAACTACCACCACTCGGCTTCTTGGCGCTGTCGGAAATCCGAACACCTCAGTAACAGGAGTCTGACTCTCCCGCGCTCTATACAGTCGTTTACTGTATAAGTTTTGTTTTACTGTTAAGTAATTAAAGAGTTATGGATTACCCTCAATTGGCAGTACTGTACTTAATCAAGCATCTTCCACCATCCATTTAACACAACATTCTGTAGGTGAGGACCCAATTACTGTATACTGCACATTTCTGATTTTTTTTATTTTTGTTTGTTAAAAATAGCCTCGGTAGATACCGAAGAGTTTCCTGTACATTGAAGCTCCTCCCTAAGCAGAGAACCACACAATTATACAGAGTAATTGTGATGGACTAGCCTGGTCGGTAAGTAAGAAACAGGCATATTCCTCTGCAGCTGCCATGTATAGTTATGTACTCACTCAATGACCTAATCATTGTTGTAGTCCCCTTCCTGAGAAATCCACACCATGTATTAACTAACCGTTGTCTGAAAACTTCCCAACATCAGCCCTAAATTTGTCTTTGAACCTGTATTACTCTTGTAGGTTCAGGTTAAATTACTGTACCGGATCCACCTTTTCTATACTATGCACATCACCTCTCGGTTGCCTCCTTTACACTGTGAAAATCTCCATTTTCTACAGTCTTTTCTCCTAACAGTCCTCTGACACTAGGAAGTAGTGAGCTGGCTCTTTACTGAACTGCCACTTTAATGCAACTTGGTGAACTGGACACAATACTCAAGGTCCAGGAAGGGGAATACAAAGATGATTAGGTCATTGAGTACATAACTATACACGGTAGCTGCAGAGGAGCTGCAGCGGAACATGCCTGTTTCTTACTTACCAATCAGGCTAGTCTATCACAATTACTCTGTATAAGAGTGTGGTTCTCTGCGTAGGGAGGAGCTTCAATGTACTTCAAAATACTCAAGTTTTATCTGCACGTCCAACAATTAGAGGGACAGATGGAAGACATGGGTGAGCTATAGGTCCACTAAGAGAAAAAGGTGAAGGCAAAGCAAGAAGCTAAATCCATTGATTCCCCATCTACTGCAGATGAAGATCATGGATGGCCTCCTGGTTCACAGAACTTCTCGCACAACAGCTGCTGGTGTGAAACCACGAGCAAAAGATACTCAACTACGGGGGTTGGGGGGTGGGGTGCAAAACCTTTGTACGGTAAATGCAATAACATTGCAGAAGTCACGTGATCAGATGCCAAGTGGTCAGATGACAAGTGTTCAAACCTCCAGGAATACCTCCAACCAAAGCTGGCAACCATTAGTGTCAGGCGGCCAACGGTGGGAGCGTGGGGGTTGGGCGGTTAGTGGTCATGTGAAGAAACCTTCCGAAATATGCCCAACCAGAGTTGCACACAGGTATGTATACACAAGCACTTGTTTACATGCTTGTGTACACACACACATACGCAAACACTTGTATACGCAAACACTTGCATACGCAAACACATACATGAACACTTACATACACAAACACATACATACATGAACACTTACATACACCTACATACACAAACACATACATGGACACTTACACTGTTCCTGGGACTAGGGACAGGGTCACTGGCAAGGCTTCGGAAGCTAAGCCAGAGCCAGGCCTGGTTAGTACCTGGAGGGGTGACCATCAGGGAAGACCAGGTGCAGAAGGTCACGGAAGGAGCCCCGCGGAGGGGCGGTTGGTGAGAAGGTCACGGAAGGAGCCCCGGGAGGGGCGGCTGGTGAGCAGGCCCGGGCGTTGGGCTGAAGATTGTCGGACAGGAGGAATGGTGGAAATGGAATGACGGCGCGCACAGACGCAGCGGCTTTGCTTCTCCCAGGACGGTGCTATTTACGTTTAATGTTAATGTTATTTGTACTGGACTCATGGGAGCTTGCAAGATCACATTTCGTTGTACAATGACAATAAAGTTGAATTATTATTATGAATACTTACATACACAAACACATAAACACTTACATACACGAACATACACAAACACATATATACATGAACACTTACATACACAAACACATACATGAATACTTACCTACACAAACACATTCATGAACACTTGCATAAACAAACACATACATGAACACTTACATACACAAACACACACATACATGAACACTTACATACATGAACACACACATACACGAACACTTACATACACGAATACTTACATGAACAGTTACATACACGAACACGTGCATACATGAACACTTACATACATGAACACTTACACACATGCTCAATTGCTCACACACACACAGCCACTGCCACTCAGTAACCAGTTGCAGATCTCACGAACTTTCCCAGCGTGAGTCCCCACGAACGAGTCTAAGTGGTTGAAGAAGATCCGCTTGCTGCGGATTTTCTCCGGCTTCCCCACGACCTCTTCATCCGCCATCGCCGCCCGGCCCCGGCCCTTGGATACACCGCCGGCCGCACGCGTTGCTAGGGAGGGTCCTTCGGCGGCCGGTCAGGCAGTGAGCAGGCCAGCTAAAGCCGAAGCTCGGGCCCTGCGAATACAGCCGGCGGCCGCTCGCCATGCAAAATGCGGGGGGACCATTTAAAACATTGGCAGCGAGTTCCCGGGGAATTTGTTCCCTCCGGGACTGATCCTGAAGCTTTTACCGAAGGGAAAAGAGGGCATGCAGTTAGCCACAGCGTGGCGCAGTGTGTTGTGGGAGTTGTAGTCCATGCTCTGGCACCTCAAAGCACTGGAGAGGTACCACCAACGCTGCCCCACAAGATCCTGTAAATCCATTGCCAGGATAGGTGCACCAACGTCAGTGCTCTCGCTCAGGCCAACATCCCCAGCATTGAAGCTTTGACTACGCTCGATCAGCTCCGATGGACGGGCCACATTGTCTGCATGCCCAATACGAGACTCCCAAAACAAGCGCTCTACTCGGAGCTCCGAAACGGCAGGAGAGCCCCAGGTGGGCAGAGGAAACGCGTCAAGGACACCCTCAAAGCTAACCTTGAAAAAAGTGCAACATCCCCACCCGACACCTGGGAATCCCTGGCCCAAGACCGCACAAAGTGGAGGAGAAGCATCTGGGAAGGCGCCGAACACCCCGAGGGGGAAAAATTCAGTATCACCCCATTTGGAGCGCCATTATCGGCCGTGCGCAAAGTTTAGCGCCTGGCGCTAATTATCACCTTCCACAGCAAACATGGCTTTTCTCGCCCCTGGAGGTGATTGGAGCGCCAAATCAGGCGCTTCACACCTGTCTTAAGGCACAAAGGCTGAGGAGCGAGGCGCTACCTCAGAGCGCTGCCAAAGCAAGGAAGGGCAAATCAAAATAAACCTGCAAAGTGCTGCTCAGTACTCAAAACTCCTTCACACAGCGTTGAATCTCTCCAGAAGTCAGTCTCTCTCTCTCTCTCAAAATGCGTGGTGCAAAAATGTCACCGACAAAAAAAGGCAGGAAGCGGTCGCCTTTAAATAGCGCTCCCCTAGTCCCTTTCTGACAGCATAACGCTCCCCTCAACCTGTCATTGCTAGCGGCAGGCAGTAAGGCAGGGGGCGCCACTCAATATCCGGTCCGGGGCGCTGCGCACTCGACTGACGTCACAATCTGCCGGCGCAGGAGATCGTGGCGGTAATGTTTAGCGCCGCCGCAAAATGTCTAGTTAATTTCGCGAGCGGCGCAAACATTGCCGCGCCCGGGCGCTAGTTGCTTTGCGCCCCATTAGCGCCCTCTTAAGGCGCTAACGGGAGGTGCAAACAACTGAATTCCCCCCCACCCCCCGAGTCTCTTCGCCGGCAGCAAGCGGAAGCCAAGCGTAAACAGCGGAAGGAGCGCACGTCAGCTGAAGCACCCCACCCACCCGCCCCTTCAACCACCGTCTGCCCCACCTGTGACAGAGACTGTAGGTCCCGCATTGGACTCATCAGTCACCTGAGAACGCATTTGTAGCAAGTCATCCTCGGTTCCGAGGGACTGCCTAAGAGTCCATGCTCTGCAGCCCAGGACCCACAGCAAAGTGTCAGTCATTCACACTGCAAGGCTGGTGCTGCTGTGAAGCATTCTCAGCTTTGCAGGATGAAAAAAAACTTGTATTTACACAGCGCCTTTCACAACCTCAGGACACCCCCAAAGCGCTTTATAGCGAATTAAATACTATTTTGAAGTGTAGTCACTGTTGTAATGTAGGAAACTTGGAAGTTTAGTCACTGTTGTAATGTGGGAAACTTGGAAGTGTAGTCTCTGTTGCAATGATGGAAATAAAGGGTGTAGCACGGAATCATCATGTCTGTGCCAGCACTTTGCTGGAGCAATCCAAAACTAATCCCGCTGTCTACCCGTAGCCCTGTATCTTACTTTGACTCAACTTGTGGAGCGTAAATTGGGCGTCAAGGCTCAAACTTTACTCCAAAGCAAAGCAGCGTGCTCGCTCCACTTTGCTCTGTTCTCGGGTATGGTTGCCACTTGCCAACCTTCCCGGATTGTTCAGGAGTCTCCTGCAATCGCCGATTGATCTCCCCGGGCGCTAGCTGCTGGCAATCCGGGAGAAAACGTGGAAGTAGGGTTCACGCCAGTGCAGATCTGGAGATCAGGGTCTGTAATCAAAATGCCAACGTGCTGAGAGTTGTTGTAGGACTTGGGTTCAGCCCACCGAGCCGGCACTTCGAGTTACCAATCCTAGCCCTTCTGCCCCGGCAAAGCCCCACACAATGGGAGAGTCACCCCACAGTGATGGGAAGGAAGGAAAACTAGAGTTTCCCTGCTCTTCCTCAACCCACTCTCATTCACCTCTTAAGACCCAAGACAGGCCAGCAGTGGTGCCGAGCACAGGAAGAAAATAGTAAACCATCATGCGAATAAATAAATGAAGCGCAAACGTAGGAAGCTACCAGATTTTGGCACTTTATTAAAAAATGTATTCTTAATGAGTGGCATTTTTCTTCCAGTTCTGTACAACAAATATGTTCCTTCTCATTTATGTTGGAATATTATTCAGGAATTTCTTTACTTTCTATTTTTTTTTGAAGTGTTATTGGGGGAGAGGGGGAATGAAGAGAAGGGAAGGGTCCAAACGAGCAGACCATAAATATATTAATTATTCTCTAACTGTATTTAGTTCCTGTTTCTAGATGTCATCAGTGAGGCCAGCTAGCAACATCTACTGGCTAAAACCAAATACAGGAGACTTTGGTTTATCCGGAGGTTATATGTCCGGAATACTCGATCTAACGGCAAAAATCAGGAGCCGTTTTCTATAAGTTTTTTTTTAGTTCTCGTTGCTTTTTTTTTCCCAGTCAGGCACTGCAAGGTCTGTAGCTATAGCAACAGCTTCAGCTAGAGATGCTTGCAGCTGCAGCCGACTGTTTTGAAGCTGTTAGGGTTTGTTGATTCACACGGAGCTTTTCAGTTCCGTATCTCTCAACATTAACGCTGGTATGTCCGGCACTTTTGATGGTACGGCACCAGCTCGGTCCCGTCAGTGCCGGATATCAGAAAGTTTCCTGTACCTGAATTTCTGAAGTTCAGTTCACCTCTTGTCCTCAGTATTTTGGCACTTTTAGCTGGGGGACCTATACTTCCCCCATGAAATGTGAGCCAGATGCTCCCCCCTCCCATTCTTAAAAGTCATAACCTTGTAATTGAACAACGTGATACACATGAAATATACAAATGTGTGGATAGGACACTTAATTTCTAAGCTCCCATAATTATTAATTTTAATCTTGAGGGAGAAGAGGTCCTGCGGTTCTCAGAAGGTTGATGAAGATCACTCTTTCTAGTCGCTAATTGCCAGGTTCTCCAACCTCCAGCTCCCTCTGTAATAATGTGCACAGGAGACATTCCTTCACTGAATCTTCATCCATCAATTTTTCCATCTGATTTGCTGCAAAGTACAATATTCAAAACTACCATTAGCAATCTGGCAGATACATTTGTTTTTCAGTTTATTTGTTTTCACAATCAGTAGCCCTCATGTCCAGCCATTAAGAAAAGGCAAGCGTTTTAACAGGACAGTAACTGTTCTATTGCTGGAACAGGACTGTTGCTTTAAGGCAGTCCAGTGTCCCAGTTGCAGACTGAGATCCTCACTCCTGGCCAGGGGATTTCATACAGCTGTCACGAGAGCTTCAGACGTTGCAGCCCAGCACTATGTAGGGTTTAAAGCCTCGTTTTAACTTACGGAATTGCTCAGGATATAGTCTATCTTCCTCTGTTCTTGTGAGCTTCTGTCCACTTTGTCTCTGTACAGCATCAGCTGCTGTCGGTCTTTAAGCTCCCTGTAGGTCTAAACCAGGAAAAAAATAGGAAGTTAAAACAACTTTTGTAAACTACTACATCATTTACTTTATGCAAGCCCAATTTAATTTAAACGGCATCTTAATTGGTTGCTACTCAATTACTGGCATCTTGTTTTGTCTTTCCTGCAAGAGTGATTTTGGCCTCCCTTTTTTAGTAGCGTTCCCCCTACACCAATCATTACCTCCCGGCTGAACCATTCTCAGACCCCTGTCAATGAGGCCTCTTGACGCAGGAGGCTCAGAAGAGTTTTGCATTCTCAACTCGCCAATTTATTCTGATGAATATTTGGACCTCACTTCCTCAAACTGAGTGCCTTTGTCACCTGTGAACAAGTTGCTCAGGAACAGAAAATGTGCTGAAGGGGAATCCCCTTGCTGTGTTGCTCAAATGTACTTGTTGGGGGGTTGATGAAAGGCTGCCATTTACAATGTCCAAAAGGACATCCAGAAGCTGCGTTGAGCCATACCATTTCTGACATTGTCCACTGTCTGAAATTGATTGTACAGTTCCCTTCGCAACTCCTCAGATAATGAAGCAGTCCGTGCCCACATGCAGCAAGACCTGGGCAACATTCAGGCTCGGGCTGATAAGTGGCAAGTAACATTGGCGCCACACAAGTGCCAGGCAATGACTATCTCCAACAAGCGAGAGTCTAGCCACCTCCCCATGACATTCAACGGGATTACCATCGCCGAATCCCCCACCATCAACATCCTGGGAGTCACCATTAACCAGAAACTTAACTGGATCAGCCACATAAATACAGTGGCTACAAGAGCAGGTCAGAGGCTGGGTATTCTGCTGTGAGTGACTCACCTGACTCCCCAAAGCTTTTCTACCATCTACAAGGCACAAGTCAAGAGTGTGAGGGAATACTCCACTTGCTTGGATGAGTGCAGCTCCAACAACACTGAAGAAGCTCGACACCATCCAGGATGCTTGATTGGCACTCCATCCACCACCTTAAACATTCACTCCCTCCACCACTGGCACACCATGGCTGCAGTGTGTACCATCTAAAAGATGCACTGCAGCAACTCACCAAGGCTTCTATGACAGCAACTCCAAAACCCGTAACCTCTACCACCTAGAAGAAGGACAAGGGCAGCAGGTGCATGGGAACACCACCACCTGCAAGTTCCCCTCCAAGTCACACACCATCCTGACTTGGAAAAATACTGCCGTTCCTTCATCGTCGCTGGGTCAAAATCCTGAAACTCCCTCCCTAACAGCACTGTGGGAGCACCTTCAACACACAGACTGCAGCGGTTCAAGAAGGCGGCTCACCACCACCTTCTAGAGGGCAACTAGGGTTGGGCAATAAATGCTGGTCTTGCCAGCGACGCCCACATCCCGTGAATGAATTAAAAACACACTTGTTGTTGTGGACTTTTGTGAGCACTCAAATGATATAAAACACGTCAACCATGGACACTCCGCATGAACCTGCACTACTGATCTTTTTGTCACTCATCTCCCTAATGCAGCAATAATAAATCCAACACGACTTATACTTACATCAATCACAATGTTATGGCATTTGTACTTTGTGGCAAGGTTTAATTTCAGTTCTGTGTTATCCACTAAAGCAACATATTCCTGAATAACCTGCAGAAAAATGTTATAATACAGTATGAAATACTATAGGTGATTGGCAAAAGGACCAGAGATGACATGAGGAAGCATTTTTTTTTTACACAGTGAGCTGTGATCTGGAATGCACTGCCTGAAAGGATGGCCGAAGCAGATTCAATAGTAACATTCAAAAGAGAATACTTGAAGGGAAAATATTTACAGGGCTATGGGGAAAGAGCAGGGGAGTGGGATTAATTGGATAGCTCTACCAAAGAGCCGGCACAGGCATGATGGGCTGAATCATTCTATGCTGTATCATTCTATGATTTTTCTTTTTAGGGTGGCACAATGTGTTGCAGGAACCCACACGTAGTACCTCAGACTGGTTGTTCTGCAGGTTTGATATCCCATTGCTAATTTCCCGATCCCCATCACACAGTTTCAGGGAGGTTTTGACCTTATTCTGAAAACTATCTCCGACTTAATATTTATTTGCTATGAGAGATAGGAGTGGAGGGTAATGACGCACTTTTCCCAACATCAAGCACTCTTGGGTCAGATATAACATGACTAAGATGCAGAGTGCCGTGTCCTCTACAGTACCCCAAACAATATGCCTAGAACCTGACCTCATCATCACACCCCGCTTCCTATGCCACTGATGCAATGTTTTCATTTTCCCCAGCAGCCATCTCAATATCCCAAATGGTTTCTGCCACACCGATCTCCACCTCAACATTAAAGATGACCTGCCGTTTGCCAGTTCCACATTACAAAATGGAATGTAGCGATCACACCACATGTCAAATTATTTAGGGAAAGAGTTTAAACCGGGGAGTAAAATGCATGGAAGATACAACTGAATCGAGCACTTATTGCAGTACTGAGAACCCTCAGGCAGACGTCAATGACATCTATGTTTCTATGTAGATCATGTTGCGTTGCCAAGGCAAAAGTAGTTTGTAGCAACGATGGTCCTCTGAATCCGAAAACACAATCACATGAACCCAGACCGTGACATTTCCACTCACCAAAATAAGAAACTACTAAAAAAAAAGTGACTTCTAGACTGATGTGGGGCAGCAACATAAGTGTGTTTGAAGCTGGTAACATGGAATCATAGAATGGTACAACACAGAAGGAGGCCATTCGGCTCATCGTGGAATAGCAACTGTTGGCACCACCTTATATATAGCACTGGGACAGTCGTGTGGGCATCAAGAGCATCCTAAAGGATCAACACCGTTCTTATGCCTCTCCTAGATCATGACCTGTTTTATTCCTATTAGAAGGTGCAGAATGAAGGAAATTTCAAAGTATCACAAGCTGGGGTCTTACCTCAACTGGAGCGTTGTTTTTGTGCAAGATGTCCACAACGCGATGAAATCCAACTGGGGCTTTCTTCTTGGTATATCCCAGCCAATTCTGAAACAAAGCAAAACAAAACATGCCTCTATATCATTGTTACAGGGAGAAAGGTTGTTCTAATGGAATTGAGTGACCGCAGTGATGGTTTGTGGGAAAGCATAAATTAAAAAAAAAATGTACTTCCCAATTCTTGGCAAAATCACCAAAGTTGGAAATGATGCAGGACAAATATAATTAATTGAAAATCACCTCACCATGCTCTGAAATTTTTTTTAAGATTCTAATTCTGCAGAAGAACAATACCAACTACAAATATTGGCCCCCAAATCCTCTTAATTTTCTTTCACCCCATTGAAGGCCATGGAAAGAAAGAAAAACTTGCATTGGGGGACTTTAATTACCCAAATATCGATTGGGATAATGCTAGGGTAAAGGGAAAGGCGAGGGAGGAATTTCTGAAATGTGTTCAGGAGAATTTCCTTCACCAATATGTTCTTGGCCCAACTAGGAGGGAGGCATTGCTGGATCTGGTGCTGGGGAATGAGGCGGGCCAGGTCAACCAAGCGTCTGTGGGAGAACACTTGGGTACGAGTGATCATCGTATCATAGAGTTAGATTAGCAATGGAGAGGAGCAAGGAACAATCTAAAGTGGAACTTCTAAACTGGAATAGGGCTAACTTCAATGGGATGCGAAAGGATCTAGCCAGGGTAAAATGGAACCAAACACTGACAGAAAAAACTGTAACTGAACAATGGGTGATCTTTAAGGAGGAGATATTCCAAGTACAGGCTAGGTACATTCCAACAAGAAGGAAGCGTAAGGGAACCAAAGCTCCTTGGATGACGAGGAAGAAATTGTAGTGTATGTGCCTTTAAGAGCCCCATGTGTACTGTAATGCCAGTAATGGCCACTCAGGCTATATAAGCCTGTATATTGTGTTGTATCAGTTAGTTGCCCTCCAGACTTTGTTTAGTAAACACCTATGAAACCAACTCCTGTCTTCAGTGTCTCTATCAACACACAGACACAACAGTGGCGACGAATTGGAAATGGACTTACCTGCAATTCGGCAGCACCTCAAGGACATCGATTCCTCTGGCGTCCAAAGTTGAAGAAAAATCAAGAAAAAGAAAAAGAAAAAGCTGTAGTTTCACCAGCTAGCCAAGCTGGTGGCAGGTACTGCAATAATCCTTCCTGGGCGTCGGGCTGGGGCTCCAGCGGCTGGCTCTACAGCTGGGCCAAGCAGCGAAAGCGGAGGCAAGCAGTAACAGACGGGGAGGGAGCACTCGGGAGACGGCCGGCGCTGCGAGCAGGTCGGCGTTCAGACCTAGAGAGTCCGGCGGGAACGAGTCTCCAACTGTAAATAAATAAATAAAAAGAACGGAAACCGCGGGAAACAGCGTTGTCATCGGCAGCAGCGGCGGGGAAGCGCGGGAAGTGCCATATCTTTACTGCAGAAAAGAAAGAAAAGCGCGGGAAGCGCCATTTTTTTTCTAGGATGCCTAAGTCTGGCAATATTGATGCTTTTGATAACGAGATAGAGGATTGGACCACATATGTGGAAAGAGTGGAGGTATATTGCACCGCAAATGGAATAGAAGATGAAAAAAAAGCTTCAATACTACTAAATCTAACGGGCGCAAAGACATACGGGCTGTTACGAAATTTAATCACTCCAGCCAAACCAAAGGACAAGAATTTTAAAGAAATTGTTGATACCCTACAGGAGCACTTAAACCCAACACCGCTGCTGATAGCGGAATGATTCAAATTCTTCAAGAGAAATCAACACAAGAATGAAAGTAACGCTGATTACCTCACCGAATTAAGAAAGCTATCAAAACACTGCCAATTCGGGGCAGAACTAGCAGATTATCTTCGAGACAAATTCGTCTGCGGTCTCTTAAGTGAAGGAACACAGAAAAGGCTGCTTTCTGAAAAAGATTTAACATTGGACAAGGCTTTCAGTATGGCTGTATCATACGAAGCAGCCGCAAGAGGAGCTGCAGAGATACAACAAAAGACACAGGACTTCGGCACCCATGAAATGACACAGGGTTTTGAGAGATGTTATCGCTGCGGCAGATCCACCCATGACCAGAGTGACTGCTGGTTCAAGGACAAAGCATGCAGGCAATGCGGAAAGATTGGACACATTGCACGGGTATGCCGATCTGGACAAAAAAAATCCACAGACAGGGAAAAAAAAAATCAATAAAGAAAAGTACAGAAAGGTACAAATGATGACGGACAGTAGCTCCGAAGACCAGAAGAGCGATAGCGACTCCGAAAACAAGAGACTAAGCTGTCTCAAATTACATAATGTAATTGCCAAAGATGATTACCAGACCATTTGGGTTACCCTCACGATAGCAGGGTCCCCAGTTAAAATGGAGCTAGATACAGGATCAGCTCTGACCGTCATAAATCGACGGGATTACGAGCGGCTATTTCCGCATATACCTTTAAAAGACACATCCATTATCTTGAAAACATATACGGGGCAGAAAGTATACCCCAAAGGAAAAATAAGGGTGCCTGTTGTATACAACGGCAAGGAAATACAAAAGTTGTATTTATACATTCTACAAGATGGTGGTCCACCGCTGTTGGGACGTGAATGGATCAGGAAAATACGTTTAGACTGGCACTCCATTCAGGCACTGACGGTGACCAGTAAGAAAAAAAACGATGATGACTCCATACCTGAACGATTAAAAGACATCTTGCCCAACGCCAAAGAAGTGTTTCAAGAGAAACTAGGAACCTTGAAAGGCATCACCGCCTCAATAAAAGGGGAAGATGCAGCAATTCCCAAGTTTTTTAAGGCAAGACCGGTGCCATACGCAATTCGTCCAGCAGTCGAGGCAGAGCTGGAGAATTTGGAAAAGGCAGGCGTATTATCCAAAATAGATTGGAGCGAGTGGGCAACACCCATCGTTCCAGTCATGAAGAAAGCATTGAATAATGATAAATCTGAAGAACAGAGAAAAATTCGCATCTGTGGAGACTTCAAGGTGACTGTAAACCCGGTCCTTCACACGGTACAGTATCCTCTTCCGAGGATAGAAGATATTTTCGCCTCACTATCCGGAGGGAAACGTTTCACCAAAATTGACTTGGCACAGGCATATCTACAGATGGAGGTTGAAGAGACCTCTAAAAAAAATCTCACGATAAATACACACAAAGGTCTGTACCAGTACAATCGACTGGTTTTCGGAGTAGCATCCGCTCCAGCTATCTGGCAAAGAGCTATGGAGCAAGTCCTGCAAGGGATTCCGGGGACTCAATGCTACCTAGACGACATCCTTGTAACAGGAGAAAACGACAGCGAGCACCTTGCCAATTTGAAGCAGGTGCTCACTAGGCTGAGAGAACGGGGCCTATGAGCAAATCGCCCCAAGTGCGAATTTTTCCAAAATCAAATATCATATTGTGGCCACATAATTAATAAGGAAGGGTTGCATAAGTCACCTGAAAAAATTGAAGCGGTCATAAAAGCCCCAGCACCTGAAAATGTTTCACAATTAAGGTCGTTCCTGGGATTAATAAATTACTGTCATAAATTTTTACCGAACTTATCAACTCTTCTACACCCTCTTAATGAACTGCTACAAACAGGAGTAATTTGGAAATGGAGCGAAGACTGTAAACGTGCCTTCCATAAATGCAAAGACTTAATCACATCCAAAGAAGTTTTGGCTCATTACAACCCATCACTGCCAATCAGACTGGCGTGTGATGCATCCTCTTACGGCGTAGGAGCAGTATTATCGCATAAATTCCCTGATGGCTCGGAACGGCCGATAGCTTTTGCGTCATGCTCCTTGAACTCAGCTGAGCGTAACTATGCCCAAATCGACAGGGAAGCACTCAGCCTGGTATGGGGAGTGAAGAAATTCAACCATTACCTACACGGACAAAAATTTACCTTGTTGACTGACCATCAACCCCTCATCTCCATATTCAACCCTAAAAAGGGTGTTCCCATTATGACAGCGCAAAGGCTACAGAGGTGGTCCCTTTTTCTGGGGGGCACACCAATACAACATAGAATACAAAGGATCAAAACAGCATGGGAATGCTGACGGGTTATCGCGCCTACCGTTGCCAACGGTAGAAGAAGCACCTACCGTAGACCCAGTGGAGATTTTCCACTCTACCATAGTCGAATGTCTACCAGTAACAAATTCTGCCATTGAAAGGGAAACTAGAAATGACCCGACTCTCTCACGAGTCTACGATTTAACAGTGAAGGGATGGCCAGCACATGGTGAACCACTGTTGCCAGCATTCTCGCAAAGAAGAGAACAGCTGTCAGTGTGCCGAGGAACCTTGATGTGTGGATCCAGAGTGGTGATTCCACCCAAACTCCAGGATAAAGTTCTAAAGGAGCTTCACGAGGGGCATCTGGGTGGAGTGAAAATGAAGAACCTAGCCAGGGTGTTTGTATGGTGGCCAGGTATCGATGGAGACATCGAAGAAATGACCAAGAGCTGCCTAGGATGCCAGAAGGTCCAAAACGCTCCACCCCAAGCCCCTCTACATCCATGGGAGTGGCCCTCATCTCCCTGGCAAAGGGTACACATCAACTTTGCTGGTCCATTTATGGACTCAATGTTCTTAATCGCGGTTGATGCACACTCCAAGTGGCCGGAGGTAATAAAGATGTCCTCCACCACCACGGAAAAAACCATCACAGTATTAAGGACCATATTTGCCAGGAATGGGCTGCCAGAACAGATCTGTTCTGATAATGGACCGCAATTTGTGTCCGAAGAATTCAGGAAGTTCTTAAAAAACAATGGGGTTAAGCACTACACGTCCGCCCCATACCATCCCGCCACCAATGGATTGGCTGAAAGGTTTGTCCAGACCTTCAAGAAGGCCATAAAGGCCATGGGTAATGAAGACATAAAACTTCAGCACAAGGTGGATAACTTCTTGTTCGCATACAGGAATGCAACACATATGGTTACAAACCAAACTCCCGCCATGATGTTCTTCAATAGAAGCCTAAGGTGCCGGCTGGATTTGATCAAGCCCAACATCAGAAGGGACGTGGAGAACCGGCAATTTCAAGGCATGAATGAAAGGCCAACTAGAACCTTCCAGATAGGTCAACAGGTTTTGGCCCGAGACTACCGTACCGAGAAATGGCAGCCTGGAACTATCTGCACACGACTAGGACCGCTGATGTATACCGTGGACATCGGAGAAAGCATAATAAGGCGCCATGCTGACCAAATCAGAGTCATCTGAAAAGGGACAACCTACACCACAACTCTATACGCCTAACGATGAAGTAGAGATATCCATATCTACCTCCGATCCGGTGATACTGGAACCCGATGAACCCGACACTGGCATTCAAGCCGAATCAGCCTTGCCAAAAGAACCTACTACACCACCAGAAACTACTACACCACCGAGGCGTTATCCGGTCCGAGTCAGTAGGCCTCCAGAGATACTGACTTATAATTAATTAACTGTAGCAATGTGTAGATTATTTTTCTTGTAACATGTAATTAATAATTACTTAAAATATTATGTACTGGTTGGCTAAAAGGGGAGGAATTGTAGTGTATGTGCCTTTAAGAGCCCCATGTGTACTATAATGCCGGTAATGGCCACTCGGGCTATATAAGCCTGTATATTGTGTTGTATCAGTTAGTTCCCCTCCAGACTTTGTTTAGTAAACACCTATGAAACCAACTCCTGTCTTCAGTGTCTCTATCAACACACAGACACAACAGATAGAGAAGATGATGAAACAAAAAAAGAGGATGTATGATGCATGTCAAGGGAATTCTTCAAGGGAGAACCAGACCAAATACAGTAAGTTGAGAGGGGATGTGAAGATGAAAATAAGATTGGCAAAGAGAGAATATAAGAGTAGAATGGCGGTTAACATAAAAGGGAACCCAAAAATCTTCTACCGGCATGTAAACAGTAAGCGGGTAGTAAGAGGCAGGGTGGGGCCTATTAGAGATAAAGAAGGTGATATATGCTATGGGGTGCAGGGCAAGGCTAGAATACTCAATGAGTACTTTGTATCGGTGTTTACTAAGGAGGTGGATGCTGACAAAATATCGGTAGAAGTGGAAAAGGTAGAAGTAATGGAAGGGGTGAAAATTGATAGACAGGATGTACTAGAAAGGCTGGGTATGCTTAGAGTGGACAAGTCGCCTGATCCAGATGGCTTGCATCCCAGGTTGCTAAGGGAATTGGGGGAGGAGATAGCGGAAGGGCTTGCCATAATTTTCAAATCTTCCCTAGATGCGGGGGAGGTGTCTGAGGATTGGAAAGTGGCAAATGTGACACCATTGTTCAAGAAAGGGTGTAAGGACAATCCTAGTAACTACAAGCCGGTCAGTTTAACATCAGTGGTGGGTAAAGTTTTAGAAACAATAATCAAGGAAAAAATTAACGGGCACTTGGAGAGGTTTAAACTAATTAAGGCAAGCCAACATGGATTTGTAAAAGGCAGATCGTGTTTGACTAATCTAATTGAATTTTTTTGATGAAGTAACGGAAAGCATTGACGAAGGGAATACAATGGATGATGTCTACATAGATTTTCGGAAGGCGTTTGACAAAATACTGCATAGAAGGCTGGTTAACAAAATTGAGGCTTATGGAATAGGTGGGTCAGTGGCAACTTGGATAAGGAATTAGCTTAAGGAAAGAAAACAACGAGTTGTGGTAAATGGCTGTTTTTCAGACTAGAGGATGGTAGACAGTGGTGTTCCCCAAGGGTCAGTGCTGGGGCCACTGCTTTTTTTGATATATATAAATGACCTGGATATTGGAATACAGAGTAGAATTTCTAAATTTGCCAATGAGTCTAAACTTGGGGTGTGGCAAACAGTGATGATGATATCAATCGACTGCAAAAGGATATAGAAAGGCTAGCAGAATGGGCAGACAAGTGGCAGACGGAATTTAATACAGGGAAGTGTGAGTTGTTGCATTTTGGCAGAATGAACAGGGAGAGGCAATATACAGGAAACTCTTTGGTATCCGGCACCAACGGGACCGGGATGGTGCCGGTTGATTAAAAATTCCGGATAACGGAGAGGTGTATCTACCGAGGCTATTTTTAACAAACAAAAATTAAAAAATCAAGAAATGTGCAGTATAATTGGGTATTCACAGAATGTTGTGTTAAATGGATGGTCGAAGATGCTTGATTAAGTACAGTACTGCCAGTTGAGGGTAATCCATAACTCCGATCGGAAGAGACTACCGGCAGTGCGGGAGTGTTAGCCCCGTTATTGAGGTGTTCAGATCGGAAGAGACTTCCGACAGCGCCAAGAAGCCAAGTAGTGGCAGTTTGAAAAACTACCCCCACTGACTAACTCGGCCACCGCGGGAGACTCGGACTCTGTCTCGGCAACATTTCCGGTTATTGAGGTGCTGTTTTCGGAGTATGTATTTTGCCGGTTATTAGAGAAATCCGGATATTTAGGTGCCGTTTAAATGAGAGTTTCCTGTACACTTAATGGCACAGTTTTAAAGAGTGTGCAGGGACAGAGGGATCTGAGAGTTAATGTGCATAGGTCCCTGAAGGTGGCGGGACATATTGAGAGAGTGGTTAGCAAAGCATATGGGATCTTGGGCTTCATAAATAGAGGTATTGAGTACAAAAGTAGAGAAGTTATGCTGAACCTTTATAAAGCGCTGGTTAGGCCACAACTGGAGTATTGCGTCCAGTTCTGGTCACCACACTTTAGGAAGGATGTGAAGGCCCTTGAGAGGATGCAGAGGAGATTTACCAGAATGGTTCCGGGGATGGGGGATCTTAGCTACAAGGACAGGTTGGAGAAGCTGGATTTGTTTTCATTAGAGCAAAGGAGGTTGAGGGGTGATTTGAGAGAGGTGTACAAGATTATGACGGGTTTGGATAGGCTAGACGGGGAAAGGCTGTTCCCACTAGTCGATGGTACAAGGACTAGGGAACACAGAATTAAGGTTTTGGGCAAAAGATACAGGGGGGATGTGAGCAAAAACTTTTTTACGCAGCGAGTGGTGATGCCCTGGAACTCGCTGCCGACGGTGGAAGCGGAGACACTCAATGTTTTCAAGGGGAGACTGGATAGGCACTTGAGGGAAATAAACTTGCAGGGCTACGGGGATAGAGCGGGGGAATGGGACTGACCGGATTGCTCTGCAGAGAGCTGGCATGGACTCAATGGGCCAAATGGCCTCCTTCTGTACCATTATGACTCTATGGGGTCGATTTTCCTGAAGCTGTCGGGAAGAAGGTGGGACTACAACTTTCGGGTTTTAGACCCGCCTACTTCGACGTCCGGCCAATCTGCGCGACTTTCCCTTGATTGACCTTGTTGAGCCCGCCCAGCGGGCTCAGCAGGCCAATTAAGGGCCACCTGGCAACAGGTGATGTCACAGACTGCAATTTCATCTGTCAAGAGTTCTTGACAGATGAAATATCAGTGTTTCACAGCTGTTTGAAGCTGTGAAACACTGACAATCTGAGTTCTAACATGAGTCTTTCTGCACAGACTCAGTTAGAACTCTCAGCAGCACTCAAAGCTGAAGGCTGTCACTTTTCACAGATCGCAGCCGTTCAGCTTTAAGTGCCGGGTGAGTGATGGGCTCCCGACGGCGACAGAAAGAAAGGCTGTGAAGGTTAAGTACAGGTAAGTAAAAGTTCTTTACACACTTTAGACACACCAAACACACTTACCTTTGCACTCATGCACCCATCACTCACCTGAGCACCGACATCGCGACCCCTCCAACTCCTTCAACCCGCCTGCTCTAACCTGGCGTGGTTTGGAGCCATCGGGAATCCCACACGAAACCTCTCAAAATAGGGATTAGGCTAAAAACTGCCTGTTAACTACCTGTTAACAGGCAGTTAATTGGCACTAATCCCTTCCCACCTGGGGTCGGCGGGTCCCAGTGCGGGGCGGGTACCCGCCGCCCTTGAAAGTTGCGTGGAGCAGGGTTTTGGGCGGGATGGTGTCGGGACCCCCGAATTCGGGATTTCCCCCCCCTCCACACGCCTGAAACCCCGCCTGACGGCTCCACGAAAATTGACCTCTATGACTCTATTTACACAGCACCTTTCACGACCACTGGACATCCCAAAGCGCTTTACAGCCAATGAAGTACTTTTTGAAGTGGAGTCGCTGTTGTAATGTAGGAAACGCGGCAGCCAATTTGTGCACAGCAAGCTCCCACAAACAGCAATGTGATAATGACCAGATAATCTGCTTCAGTGATGTTGATTGAGGGATAAAAATTGGCCCCAGGACACTGGGGGTAACGCCCCTGCTTGTCTTCGGAATAGTGCGGGTGGAATCTTTTATGTCCACCTGAGGGAGCAGATGGGGCCTCGGTTTAACATCTCATTCGAAAGACAGAGGAGATGAAGATGTGGTGACTGAACCAAAGCAATGCGAGTGGACTGGAAATTGTGAACAGAAAGGGCATGCGATCTGAAGGAAGTTGATGAATGCAGGGTACATAGGGTTGGATGAGATAAGTTGTACAAGGTCATTGATATGGAGAAGGAACAGAATAGGAGAGAAGAGAGAGGCCTGGAAGACCCGTGAGTTAATGGAAAAACGTACAGGAAACTTTTTTTTAATCCGTCACAGACGGGACCGACGTGGTGCTGGTTCATCAAAAATTCTGGATAACCGAAAGCTATAGTAAAAGATACGGAGCTGAGAGCTCCGTATAAAGCAACAAACCCTGTTGCTTAGCAACAGCTTCAGAACAATGGGCACAAGTTGCAAGCGTCTCTGTAGCTCAGCAACAGCTGCAGCCACACCCTTGCATAGCAACAAATGGAGTAAAAAAAGTAATAAAAGTTACCTGAACCTACTCCTGAATTTTGCCGGTTAACCGAGATTTCCGGTTATTTAGGTGCCGGTAAATCGAAAGTTTCCTGTATCAGAGGATGATTCATCAACTACAGCCCAGATAGATCAAGTTGAGAGGAAGTTAGATTGGCGGGACAATCGCCTTGGTGTGAGACCAAATGATAGTCATTTGTTTAACTCCGATGTGGCTACAGTGACAACAGTTAGCCATAGGCACTCATTTTATTGGAAAATGCCTTACATACACTCACACAATATAGGTAAATGTACTTCACATGCATATATTTACTTAATGAACATCTACCACTATTCAGTAACCAAGGAAGGAAAGCACTTACAATGATCTGCAAAACCCAACATTTTACCAACAAACACACAAATAAGTTAAAGTACTAAAATGGCACATTCTGCTGTAATTACAGGAAAAATAAAAAATGGATACTGTGATACAAATTATGACTTTATACAAATATAAGTTACCTTCGTAGTAAATAGACTATCAACGTCTTTCCAAGCCTTCAGTTTGGCACGAGCTGCTAGCGTAGTGAGTAAGTACTGCTTGTCTGAAATCTAAAATACAAGCAGAAATAATATTTTCTATTATATACAAATACACACACACACACACACACACACACAGATTCAAACCTAGCTAGAAACAGTACATAAATCATCTCCAAACAACAGGTTTGTTTTTCTCCCTCACGTCTCTTGTGAAACACCGTGGGGCATTTTTCTACGTTAAAGGCGCATTAAATTCAAGTTAGAATCATAGAAACTTATAGCACAGAAGGCGGCCATTTGGCCCAGCGTGCCTGTGCTGGCTCTTTGAAAAGAAAGAAAGACTTGCATTTATATAGCGCCTTTCACGACCACCGGACGTCTCAAAGCACTTTACAGCCAATGATTCACTTTTTGAAGTGGAGTCACTGTTGAAATGTGGAAAACACGACAGCCAATTTGCGCACAGCAAGCTCCCACAAACAGCGATGTGATAATGACCAGATCATCTGTTTTTGGTTATGTTGGTTGAGGGATAAATATTGGCCCCAGGACACCGGGGATAACTCCCCTACTCTTCTTCGAAATAGTGCCATGGGATCTTTTACGTCCACCTGAGAGAGCAGACGGGGGCCTTGGTTTAACGTCTCATCCGAAAGACGGCACCTCTGACAGTGCGGCGCTCCCTCAGCGCTGCACTGGAGTGTCAGCCTAGCTTTATGCGCTCAAGTCTGTGGAGTGGGGACTTGAACCCATAACCTTCTGACTCAGAGGCGAGGGTGCTACCCACTGAGCCACAGCTGACGGTGCTTTGTTCCACATCCCCCATTTTAGTCCGTAACCCTGTAAGTCCCTCATCCTCGAGTACCTGTCCAACTCCCTTTTAAAATTATTAATGGAATCAGCTTCCACCACCTTTTCAGGTAGAGCGTTCCAGATCCCGACAACTCTCCGAGTGAAAAAATTTCTGTAATTAACTCTTCCTTATTCCCTGATCTTGGCTGGGATTCCAACTCAAGATGTTTTTACATGTGATGTATGCTTTATTTCCCCCCTCCCCCATGTCAAAAACAGAGGTCACTGCAATGCAACATCTGTACCACATGTAGAGGAGAATGCCTCACATACAGAAACTCCTTCCTGTCTGGCACACCAGCAACTTCCAAAGCAGATTATATGTTTATACACCACATGCGTTCCAATTTCTTCTGTTAGTAAGTTAAAATAAACTTGCCTGTGGAGTTCTGGTCCAGTCTATAGGTGGGGTTTTGCTTTCTGCACAGAATGCACTTCTATTAAGGAAGGCGAATTATTCCCCAGACCATGCTCACCCTTGCTGGGATGACAGCAGGGATGCTACAGCTGGCCTCAGCATTTCTGATATTAGCGAAGGAAGAAAAATACACAGCCAAGGTCGCCACTACCGATTACTATTCAACAACCCCTTCTGTAGAGCGTGCATGTCTGGACATCTGCTCCGGACAGGATCAAGCTCAGATATAGCGCCTACTCGAATGGTCTGATGACCCTGACTGTCACAGCTCACCATCACATTGGGATTTCTGATTACTCAGCCACAAGAGGTAACTTGGTGTAACAAATCTTTAAAAATCCTACAATTGAGTTAAACTTGGGTCTCAAGGGGTTGAATTTACAAGACAACAGGGCCGAGAAGTGTAGATTAAGATGTGGTGTCTGAACCAGCGTGCGTCAGACAATAAAATTCAATTTGGATATTTCAGTGATCGTTCACACTTATAGAATCATAGAATGGTTACAGCACGGAAGGAGGCCATTCTTCCCGTCGAGCCCGTGCTGGCTCGCTGCAAGAGCACTTCAGCAAGTCCCACTCCCCCGCCCTTTCCCCGTAGCCCTGCAAATGTTTTTCCTCCAGGTACTTATCTAACTCCCTTTTGAAAGCCATGATTGAATCTGCCTCCACCACACTCTCAGGCATTGCATTCCAGATCCTAACCACTCGCTGAGTAAAAATGTTTTTCCTCATGTCACCTTTGGTTCTTCTGCCAATCAGCTTAAATCTGTGTCCTCTGGTTCTCGCCCCTTCCGCCAATGGGAACAGTGTCTCTCTATCTACTCTGTCCAGACCCCTCATGATTTTGAACACCTCTATCACATCTCCTCTCAATCTTCTCTGCTCTAAGGAGAACAACCCCTGCTTCTCCAGTCTATCCACGTGACTGAGTCCCTCATCCCTGGAATCATTCTCGTAAATCTTTTCTGCACCCTCTCTAAGGCCTTCACATCCTTCCTAAAGTGCAGTGCCCAGAATGGACACAATACTCCAGTTGAGGCCGAACCAGTGATTTATACAGGTTCATCATAATTTCCACGCTTTTGTACTCTATACCTCTATTCGTGAAGCCCAGGATCCCATAAGCTTTTTTAATTGCTTTCTCAACCTGCCCTGCCACCTTCAACGATTTGTGCACATATACCCCAAGGTCTCTCTGCTCATGCATCCACTTTAGAATTATACCCTTTACTTTATATTTCCTCTCTTCATTCTTTATACCAAAATGTATCACTTTGCACTTTTAGAAACATAGAAGATAGGAGCAGGAGTAGGCCATTCGGCCCCTCGAGCCTGCTCCGCCATTCAATGAGATCATGGCTGATCATTCAAATTCAATACCCTGTCCCTGCCTTCTCCCCATATCCCTTGATCCCTTTAGCCTTAAGAAATATATCTAACTCCTTCTTGAATATATTTAATGAATTGGCCTCAACTGCCTTCTGTGGTAGAGAATTCCACAGGTTCACCACTCTCTGGGTGAAGAAATTCCTCCTCATCTCTGTCCTAAATGGCTTACCCCTTATCCTTAGACTGTGACCCCTGGTTCTGGACTCCCCGGCCATCGGGAACATCCTTCCTGCATCTAGTCTGTCTAGTCCTGTTAGAATTTTATAAGTTTCAATGAGATCCCCTCTCATTCTTCTAAACTCCAGCGAGTATAAGCCCAATCGACCCAATCTCTCCTCATACGTCATTCCTGCCATCCCAGGTATCAGCCTGGTGAATCTTCGCTGCACTCCCTCCATGGCAAGAACATCCTTCCTCAGATAAGGCGACCAAAACTGCACACAATACTCAAGGTGTGGTCTCACCAAGGCCCTGTACAACTGCAGCAAGACATCTTTGTTCCTGTACTCGAACCCTCTCGCTACGAAGGCCAACATACTATTTGCCTTCTTAACCGCTATAAATGCGATAAATTTCATCTGCCACATGTCCGCCCATTCCACCAGTCTGTCTACATCCTCTTGAAGTCTATCACTATCCTCCTCACTGTTCACTATACTTCCAAGTTTTGTGTCATCTGCAAATATTGAAATTGTGCCCGGTACACCCACATCCAAGTCATTAATATATTTCAAGAAAAGCAGTGGTCCTAGAACCGACCCCTGGGGAGCCCCACTGTATACTTTCCTCCGGTCCAAAAGACAACCGCTCACCACTACTCTGTTTCCTGTCACTTAGCCAATTTTGTATCCATGCTGCCACTGTCCCTTTTATTCCATGGGCTTCAACTTTGCTGGCAAGCCTATTATGTGGCACTTATCAAAAGCCTTTTGCAAGTCCATGTACATTACATCAACCGCATTGCCCTCATCAACCCTCTCTGCTACCTCATCAAAAAACTTGATCAAGTTGGTTAAACAAGATTTGCCTTTAACAAATCCATGCTGGCTTTCCTTAATTAATCCACACTTGTCCAAGTGACTGTTAATTTTATCCCTGATTATTGTTTCTAAAAGCTTCCCCACTACCGAGGTTAAACTAACTGGCCTGTAGTTGCTGGGTTTATCCTTACACCCTTTTTTGAACAAGGGTGTAACATTTGCAATTCTCCAGTCCTCTGGCACCACCCCCTGTTTCTAAGGAGGATTGCAAGATTATGGCCAGTACCGCTGCGATTTCTTCCTTCACTTCCCTCAGCGTCCTAGGATGCATCCCATCTGGTCCTGGTGACTTATTTACTTTAAGTAGCCAGCCTTTCTAGTACCTCCTCTTTATCAATTTTTATCCCTTCCAGTATCTCAACTACCTCCTCTTTCACTATGTCTATGGCAGCATCTTCTTCCTTGGTGAAGACAGATGCAAAGTACTCATTTAGCACCTCAGCCATACCCTCTGCCTCCACGCGTAGGTCTCACTTGTTCTGGTTGAGATGATTCAATACAGTTGAGATCAGCAGGGTTAGTTCCCAGTGCAACCTGGCAAGATTCCCCTTCCTGGGGTCAGAATTTACAAAACAAAACATGTCCAATGTCAGTCAGGTCTCACAAAGGCTCCGAGAAAGCGGGTCTGGGCCTGAGCTGGGAATTAAGATATAGCAGGTTGGTTTACCCAGCTAGTAGCTGACCCGAAAGAAAATATTCCTTCCACTATATCGTCACAGCAAGCGCGTAGGCGGGAATTGCTACTTCTGTTCAGTCGTGCATATTATGCAAAATAAACCAGCTTCTTGGTTTGTCATTGGCCAGAGTGTTGATCAGCTCCGCCTACTGTAAGATTGGAGAGAACACTCGTGGGGTGAGAGTTCATGTTCTCCGGTTCACAGGAAAAGGGGGGGGGCGCATTATTACACCGTTGTCGTTATCAGGTCGTTATATAGGTAGGTATTAGGCAGTACAGGTAGACTATCCTTTATCCGAACTTCCGAAAACCGAAAACCTCTAAAAACCGAAAGTTTTTTTGTTCAGCGTAAGTCGTGCGCACGACATGACCAGAGTGGCGCACGACTTACGCTGAGCAGGGCAGAGGGTCACAGAGTTCCCTCCTGGGTAGGAGATTGCAGGCTGAGCCGGGCAGTGTGAAGGAGGTACCGGGAGAGTGAACCCGACAATACAGCGGCCCGTCCGATAGCTGCAGCGGCCCGTCCGATATTCTTTTCTCCCCCCGACCCGACCCGAACCGCGGCCCGTCCGATATTCTTTTCTCCCCCCTGACCCGACCCGACCCGAACCGCGGCCCGTCCGATATTCTTTTCTCCCCCCTGACCCGACCCGACCCCCGACCCGAACCGTGGCCCGTCCGATATTCTTTTCTCCCCCCCTACCCCCCGCCGACCCCGACCCCCCGCCGACCCCCACCCCCACCCCCACCCAACCCCCCGCCGACACCCCCGCCCCGCCGACCCCGACCAATTTCCCAATACCTTCTGAAATCCGAAAACCGAAACTCAGCTGGTCCCAAGGTTTTCGGATAAAGGATAGTCTACCTGTATGTGTTAACTCCAGAGCACAAGAAGCACAAGATCCATAAACAGGAGAGATGCTGTGCCACTGAACCCATGAGAATATCTACGGCAGACCCGAATTTGTAACGCCAACCCTAAACTGAACACGGCCTCTTTCATTTGTTTTGCTATTTCCAGCACTGAGGATGCAATTACCACCCCCCCCCCACCCACCCGCCTTCCCCCCCCATCCCCTACACACACAAATACTGTGATTTAATGTCAAGAAATTTGTCCAAACAAAAATAGGAACAAGAAGATTACTTGACAGAGGCCATCCTAAAGGACAACGAATCCAGTTCTGGATTGGAATTTTTTTTTAATTCATTCATGGGATGTGGGCGTCGCTGGCAAGGCCAGCATTTATTGTCCATCCCTAATTGCCCTTGAGAAGGTGGTGGTGAGCCGCCTTCTTGAACCGTTGCAGTCCGTGTGGTGAAGGTGCCCATAGCGCTGTTAGGGAGGGAGTTCCAGGATTTTGACCCAGCGGCGATATGCTTCCAAGTCAGGATGGTGTGCGACTTGGAGGGGAACTTGGAGGTGGTGGTGTTCCCATGCGCCTGCTGCCCTTGTCCTTCTAGGTGGAAGGGGTCGCGGGTTTGGGAGGTGCTGCCGAAGAAGCCTTGGCGAATTGCTGCAGTGCATCTTGTAGATGGTACACACTGAAGCCACGGTGCGCCGGTGGTGGAGGGAGTGAATGTTTAAGCTGGTGGATGGGGTGCCAATCAAGCGGGCTGCTTTGTCCAGGTTGAAACCATAACATGAAAAATGGCACACAGAATAAACACTGGGCCTTGTAAGAATTGGCAGTTAGAGAATGTATGTGCTAAGTTCACATCTTAATCGTTTCAATGTTTTCGGCAATGGTTGAAGTAACATAGAGTGGCCAATGCTCATGGATCTGTACTCCAACAACAGTCAGCACCTTCAGGAGTGGAGAGCAGCGTTTTTCTTCTTGCCTATACAGTGAGTGCTGTAATGCTGTTCGACTGTCAACACGTAACAGTCAAGCTGGATTCTCACCTCATCTGGTGTTTACAAACTGGATCAGCACAAACCCTGGATCATCCCAAGGCTCAGGGACAGCGAGACTACTAGTAGCTTTCCCACAGCCACCATGGCTGCGATCAGCTAATTCAGCACGAGCCAGGGATCAAACCTGGGAACCCTACTCATCTGCAAGATTCAGCTTCACACCAAGTCACGCACTAACCTACTGAGCACGGGCGCCCTCTCTGAATCCACTTTAAGAGCATCATCTAGTTAATTTCACTTAATTTACATGGCAGAAGTAATAATGTCTTTACAAGGCCAAAGACAGATCACTGTTCTGTGGAGAAGGCGGGTTGAAGGATATTTTTCTTGCTGATTGCATTCGAACCCATCCACTCCACCAAGACCCCTGAGATGGATGATTTTAGGGATCCACAGAGCAGCACCATAACTGAAGAGAAACAAGAAGCAGCGACTGCAAAGAAATTTATTGCCAGCTACTGTTATCCCTGTGGGTGAGTAACAATTGGTAGCCACCCACAGTTACCTTCTCCTTTGAATCGCTGATATAATGGAAAGAAAGACCTTCCATTTATACAGCGCCTTTCTCAAGCTCAGAACATCGCAGAGTGCTTTGCAAGCTGTCATGTAGGCCAACGAGGAAGCCAACTGGGACTCCCCAAGGTCCCACAAACAGCAATGAGATACAGGAAACTTTTTTTTATCCGGCACCGACGTGGTGCCGGTTCATCAAAAATTCTGGATAACCGAAAGCTATAGTAAAAGATACGGAGCCGAGAGCTCCGTATAAAGCAACAAACCCTGTTGCTTAGCAACAGGTTCAGAACAATGGCCAAAAGTTCCAAGCATCTCTGTAGCTTAGCAACAGCTGCAGCCACACCCTTGCACAGCAACAGATGGAGGAAGGCAAGTAATAAAACTTACCTGAACCTACTCCTGAATTTTGCCGGTTAATCGAGATTTCCGGTTATTTAGGTGCCGGTAAATCGAAAGTTTCCTGTAATAGCCAGTTAATCCATTACTTTTGGTGATGTTTGTTGGGGATAAATGTTGACCAGGAGAGCTCCCCTGGCTCTTCTCTGAATCGTGCCATGGGATAGCGTGTCCACCTGAGCAGGCAGACAGGGGCCTCGGTTTTACGCCTCATCCGAAAGACGGCACCTTCGGCAGTGCAGCGCTCCTTCAGTACAGCACTGGAGTGTCAGCCTAGATTATGTGGTCAATTCTCTGGAGTGGGGCTTGAACCCACGACCTTCTGACTCAGTAGAGAGAGTGCTACCCACTGAGCCACAGTTATACTATATTGATGTTTGTTGATTCTTGGGTGGGCTGCAAATGGAAGCAGACAGTGAAATCACAAATTCTCACCTCAGGGAAACAGCACTGAACTTATGCACGTCAAATTGGGGAGGGGGAGGGAGAATTTCTGAGCATTTTCTGTCCACAGATTAAATAGGGAGGATGGAATCAATGACGAGCTAGGTCAGTGGAATATAAGGGCTTGTTGGGACCAATGTCATCTTCTCAATAAATGCTTTCTTATGCTCCGCTGTAAAGGCGCAGTACTTACTTTGAAGGTTGTTTTCAAATTTGCTGGGCTACTGAATGTTCCCTGCGAAGAAACAAAATGAGAACATGGTTAAGATCACAAAGTATTTCATTTTTCAAGCGCGGTCCGGAACATTTCACCACATAATGATTCATGTTCCACCACGTTCCCTATCCCAACCATCATGGCAGCAGCAGCAGCTGCAGCTCAAGGGGCCAAGTGGCCTATTCCTGCTCCTATTTCTTATTTCTTATCTCCTCTCTTAAGGTACAGAGGAGATTTACGAGGATGTTGCCAGGACTGGAGAATTTTAGCTATGAGGAAAGATTGGATAGGCTGGGGTTGTTTTTTCAATGTGAGGCCGAGGGGAGACTTAATTAAGGTGAATAAAATTATGAGGGGCCTAGATAGAGTGGATAGGAAGGACCTATTTCCCTTAGCAGAGGGGTCAATAACTTTAAATTAATTTAAAGTAATTGATAGAAGGATTAGCGGGGAGCTGAGGAGAACTTTTTCCCCCCAGAGGGTGGTGAGGCTCTGGAACTCACTTATTGAAAGGGTGGTAGAAGCAGAAACCCTCGTCGCATTTAAAAAGTACTTGGATATGCACTTGAAGTGCCGTAATCTACAAGGCTAGGGACCAAGAGCTGGAAAGTGGGATTAGGTTGGATAGCTCTTTTTCGGCCGGCATGGACACAATGGGCCGAATGGCCTCCCACTGTGCCGTAAATTTCTATGATTCACTGCCTGTCACCAACCTTAAAACAGCCTTGCCGATTTACATAATCTGGACAAGAACGGTAACCGTATTCTGTATTAGGTGTAGCCCAGCTGATGCTATTGCAATACATTTAAACTATATTTGACCCTGTAACAAAATTATGTCAATTAATATCATCTACCCAATTATATCGGGTACTTTTTATGATGGTATTAATCATTGATGTGTTAATAAAGAGACGTTAGTTTGTGTATATCTGTCTCTGGCTTAATTCTTAATAACTCAGGGAAGAGTAAATGAGCTAATTTACTCACTGGCCTACAGGATCGGAGTGATTTGTGTAACTTTTTTTATAATGTGGCCGATGCTGGCAGGACCCCATTTAATGAGCGTCACTAATTACCCTGAGAAGTTGGCGGTGGAACTTCCCCTCGAACCGCTGCAGTCCTTGTGGTGGCGGTGCTCCCACGATAGTGTCAGGTAGGGAATTCCAGGATAGTGACCCAGCGATGTTTGCAGGAACAGCGATATATGTCCAAGTGGGGAACTTGGAGGTTCCCACGAAGATGCTGCTCTTTGCCCTTCTCAGTGATGGAGGTCACAGGGAATGGGACTGGTCACATACTTTGATCTGGGTCATGTAAGGCAGTCCAAGCGAGCTGAACTTTAGGCATCTAATAAAGCTTAAAGGTGGAAGCTAAATCTCCAACCCTATCTCTGACGTGGAGTTGAAGGGAAAGGGTTACAGGTTACTAGCACAGACACGATGGGCCAAATGGCCTCCTTCTGTGCTGTAAATTTCTATGATTCACCTGATACCTTTAGACCAATGCACCTTTATTGATTTATCACTCACAAAAAGCAACATCCTGTGCCACTCTGCCACCCAGAATGAACAACTTTATTTCTACATGTATTATTTTGGGGGTGGGGTGAGGGTTAATTTACATTTATGACCCAAAATGTGTGCCTGCACTGATGGAATTGAAAATAGTAGCTCTTCCTCAAGGCGATGGTGTACCTGGTCAAAAACACTGCAAAAACAGTTCCCCTGCGCCATCGCCCTCGCTACGACTAATACACGCGCACAGAGACACATAGATAACTTCTCGCTAAGAAACAATGACTCACATCAGATTCCACGTAATGATAAAAGCAGGAGTAGTAAAGCGTCGTTACTAGCGGCATGTGCAGGATGGAGGCCTTCCTGGGATGTTTCTTGAACACCTCCATTTGTCCAGACGCCTCAATGCGTTTGTCATTCTCCTGAAAACCCCAAAAACAAACAAGGGTCACCTCCGATCCCAAAAACAGGTTACAAGCCTTCTCACTAATATTCCGAGTCGATCGGCGAGGTACTGTTAAAGAGTGCAGTCTGTGGAGGAGCAGGGTAACTCAGACAGCAACCTCCGAATTTCCGCGTTTAACTGCGCTTGCGCATACTCCGGAAGTTGCTGTCCGATTTATCCACAATAGTGGTGAGCCTCACCGTTATTCTCAAAGCAAAATCCGGGCCATTAAAGCAAGACTCATACACCAGAGCCTAGAAATTACACAATGTGATATTAGCACACAAATGCGATATTAGCACACAAATGCTTAGTGGGTTCTTACGAATATATTATATCGCCATTTTAACAAACTCGTTAACTGGAAGCAGGCAGCAATGGGCCCCTTGGTGCCCTCGAGCGAGGGAAGGGAAACATGAGCCCCAGACTCCATTCCTGATTAATATCCATTGATCCTTTTAGAAAATGCAGCTGAGTGGTCATTAGGCTCGGCCATGGGGAATAGTCTGGAGTCACACATGAAGAATGTCCATCTGTTGAGATCAGAGGGCGCCTGCCACTGATGGAACCATCCCCCAGCATTAGTCTGAGTGAGGAGAAGATTCAAAGCGCGATTACTGGCTGATCAGAAACAGTGCAGCTCCTTCCAATATGGGAATCATGCAGGGCATTATGGTGGGTATTGGAGGGGAACCAATGGTGGGTATTGGGGGGGGGGGGGCAATGGTGGGGCCAATGGTGGTTTTTTGGGAGGGGGGGGGCAATGGTGGGTTTTGGGGGGGGGGGGCAATGGTGGGGCCAATGGTGGGTTTTTGGGGGGGGGGGCAATGGTGGGTTTTGGGGGGGCAATGGTGGGTTTTGGGGGGGCAATGGTGGGTTTTGGGGGGGGCAAAGGTGGGGCCAATGGTGGGTTTTTGGGGGGGGGGGGAGCAAATGGTGGGACCAATGGTGGGTATTGGGGGCCAATGGTGGGTATTGGGGGGGGCCTATGGGGGGTATTGGGGAGCCAATGGGGGGGATGGAACAAACCAAGAGAACCAATAAAAATGGGAAATTTTTAAAAATTTAGAACAAAAGTGAAATATTTCAGGATTGCCCCTTACCTCAATAATGATCTGTCTGTCCAGCAGTGTATAGTGGTCTTGGACAAACACAGCATCATCGGCAGCAAATGGAAGCCTAAAGAGAAAAACATGGACTGTCAGCGTTCGCCATCATTTCGCTTTTGAAACTGACCCTAACGTCAGGATTTAGCGCGTGCGCAGCTAAACACGGAAATCCTGAAGCTGCAGTCAGTCATTCCCTGCTCCGCCACAGGCTGGGCGCTGGAACTTCCCATAGTCAAATCAGTCAAATCAGTTGAACTGACGAAAACTTAAATAAAAACAGAAAATGCCGGAAATACTCAGCAGGTCAGACAGCATCTGTGGAGAGTGAAACAGAGTTAATGGTTCAGGTCGATGACCTTTCAGGACAAAAACTTAAGCTTTTCCTCGCTAAGATCGCTGTTAAACACCCCATTAAATATTAAGCCATGTTGGTATATGAGTAACTGGGGTTTTAATGGCTGCTTAACAACCATTTTGGCCCTGAAAAACTAATTTTATTTTTGTCAAATTTCTTCATTATAATAACAATTACTAGGTTTAAAAAAGATATATTTTTCAAAAGTTTGTTCACGATATCTCAGCTTCTACCTTACCTTATTCCAATCTTTATTTTGCTCTCTGTAATATTTTTTTAAAGTGCAGATAATCATTGCTTTTTATTTCCTGGTTTGCTATCTGTGAGAATTCTTCAATGTGATTGGCTGCTTGGACAGCTTGATGCCATCACTGCTGCTCTATGCTGGGGTTATCCTATTGACAGCGCTACAATCAATTTCACGTCGGGGGAAGCTAAGTTTCTCGCCACAGAGATCGCGAGACCTCTGTGGGCAGCTTTCTTCGAGGTCAGTCGCAGTTGTTTCACCGCTGACTAAATTACAGGCCAAAAACACTTGGGTAGGAATTGTTAGAAATTACCAGCGCAGACAGCCTAGCTTCCATTCAGCTTCTTGCTTACATCTCATCAGAACACTTACCTGATGCAGTTTTTTAAATATTCGGTTTTTTGCACTTGGCCTTTGATATTCAGGTGTCCCTTGTAATGCAAGAGCTGCAACAATAAATTAAACAATTCTAAAAACGAACCGTGCTGAGGTACAACGGCATCTATTGAATCGGATTATTATTCGATGTCCCTTGTGAATTTGCTTCAGACGATATGAAAAAACGTTTGGCACCAATTTAACAACTGGAAGCTCGCAATTATATAAGGCCCTGGTGAGACCACACCTGGAGTACTGTGTACAGTTTTGGTCTCCTTACCTAAGGAAGGATATACTTGCCATAGAGGGAGTGCAACGAAGGTTCACCAGACTGGTTCCTGGGATTGGGTGATTGTCCTATGAGGAGAGATTGAGTAGACTAGGCCTATACTCTCTGGAGTTTAGAAGAATGAGAGGTGATCTCATTGAAACATACAAAATTCTCACAGGGCTTGACAGGGTAGATGCAGGGAGGATGTTTCCCCTGGCTGGGGAGTCTAGAACCAGGGGTCACAGTCTCAGAATAAGGGGTCGGCCATTTAGGACTGAGATAGAGGAGAAATTTCTTCACTCAGAGGGTGGTGAATCTTTGGAATTCTCTACCCCAGAGGGCTGTGGAGGCTGTCGTTGAGTATATTCAAGGCTGAGATCGATAGATTTTTGGATATTAAGGAAATCAAGGGATATGGGGATAGTTCAGGAAAGTGGAGTTGAGGTAGAAGATCAGCCATGATCTTATTGAATGGCAGAGCAGGCTCGAGGGGCTGAATGGCCTCCTCCTGCTCCTTATGTGCTTATAACCACCTCCCCCACAACATGGCAACAAGAGCAAACTACAAATGGTGGAATTCGGGAATAAAATCTGAAAGTTCTGGAAAACACGAGCGGCACCAAAAGAGGGAAACAAAAACAAATGAATGTTTTGGGTGTAAATGTTTCATCAGTACTGATGAAGGATCCAGATCGGAAACATTAGCCTGACTTTTCTCTCTTCATGGACCTGTTGTGTATTTCCAGGAATCTCCCTTTTTACCTCAAGGCTTTTGCAAACACCTCCCCTCCACTCCACCCCCCCGTCCCTGCTCCCCGCGCCTACCGCCCTGCATTTTGATGAGTGGTGCCCAGGTAACGATCGCGGGTGGGAGGGGGGCACAGTACGGTACTAGAATGTCACGTCAATTTTAATACTGCAGCAGTGGACGTTCTGAAAGGTCATTTAGCCATTCCGTGGGGTGTAAGTACATCTACAAAATGCACTGCAGCAACTCGCTGAAGAAGCACCTCCCAAACCCGCGACCTCTACCACCTAGAAGGACAAGGGCAACAGGCGCATGGGAACACCATCACCTCCAAGTTCCCCTCCAAGTCATACACCATCCTGACTTGGAAATATATCGGCGTTCCTTCATCGTCGCTGGGTCAAAATCCTGGAACTCCCTCCCTAACAGCGCTGTGGGAGTACCTTCACCACACGGACTGCAGCGGTTCAAGAAGGCGGCTCACCACCACCTTCTCGAGGGCAGTTAGGGATGGGCAATAAATGTCGGCCTTGCCAGCGACGCCCACATCCCATGAATGAAGAAAAAAAAAATCACAATGCGCCAGACGTGTATGTTGGGGCTGTAAAATAAAAGGATTGCTGAGATATGCTCAATTATACCCAGGCCAGATATGGCACTGGCTGAAATACGGAAGGGGGGTCGGGGGGAAGAGAAGAAAAATTCTTCATTATCGCACCTCTGGGCCTGGGATTCAGATCTGGCCCAGACCCGAGAAGGTGACCGTTTCCTCTCTGCCCGTTTGCTGGCATGTTGGTCCACACAAAAAACATAGCTATCCATAATACTTGAGCAGTAAGTGGGGAAACCTCTCTCAGAAAGACTGTGCAGGCACTGAAAATGTCGCACCAGTGCAGCAGAGGGATACTCACCTGAGCTCTGAGGTCACGGTACATTGTGGAGAAAGTTGTACATCTCACCCACGCTACAGTAAACCCGGGAGTGTTTGATGGGGAAGTGCAGGGCAGGGGGGAACTCTATTGTGCATTTTACGTTTATTTCTGATTCACTCTCGGGATGTGGGCGTCGCTGTCACAGCCAGCATTTATTGCCCATCCCTAGTTGCCCCGAGAAGGTGGTGGTGGCCTGCCGCCTTCTTGAGGCGTTGCAGCAGTTTAATACAACTGAGCGGCGTGCTCACCCACCTCAGAGGGCAGTTAAGAGTCAACCACGTCGGTGTGGGACTGGGGTCAGATATAGGGTAAGGATGGCAGGTTTCCTTCCCTAAAGGACATTAGTGAACCAGTTGGGTTTTTAACGACACTCCGACAGCTTCCTGGTCACTTTTACTGATACCAGCTTTTTATTTCCAGATTCTTTTTTTAAAACTGAATTTACGTTCTCTGGATTACTAGTCCAGTAACATAAGTAGTACACCACCGTACCTCTAACGGTTACTGGACTTGATCTGGGAATGCTCGATTGGGTCAGAGCTCTAATCTGTATCTAACCTTCAGCATACTTACTGCAGCCTCTTCTGTTCTCCCCAGAGCCCTGCATTGAAAGAAACATAAAGTATGCTGTAATGTCACTTTGCATACCCACCTGCAAAACATCTTTTTCTTGATTTAATGTTTTTTTCTTTACCTATTTCTGAAGCTATCATTTGCTGGATTTGCCTCCACAGATGCTAGCTGTGAAAATCTAATTCCACTCCAACCCGCCCCCCACCCCACCCCAGTGGTTACTGGACAGCGATCAGGAACAGGAATCCTGGCTAATTCCACGCTCCCCCCACTGGTTAATGGACAGCGATCAGGAACGGGAATCCTGGCTAATTCCACGCTCCCCCCACTGGTTAATGGACAGCGATCAGGAACGGGAATCCTGGCTAATTCCATGCTCCCTTTCCCATCAGCGAGGCCCATTCGAGCACCCTTAGCGCTGCCCTGCTTCAGATCAGTTCATTCAGCAGAGACTAGGAATCGAACCTGGTCCAACATGCTGCTTTCTTTATATTTAGCATTCTCTTCCCCCTCTTTGCCCCCTCCCCCACCCACACAAGCTTGGGGGGGGAGGGGCAGGGATTGTCTAATCTCCAGTCCCTTTGCCTATTAACCTGGTGTTCTCAATACTGGCTGTGATGAAATATTCCATTCATCACTCATTGGTATTCTCTGCCTGTGACTGTGGTTGGTTTCAGTTTCATTTCCCTTACCTCAGTTCCGTTTCCTCACCATTGTATTGTACTGTGTGTAGGGCTCCGCCCATACCTGGCCCCTATGTAAGCTGGCCCAGCCTGCATCACATCCAGTACGGCAGACCTCTGGATGGAAGATACCTCTCCTCTGTGTGTTACCTTCTAAGTCAATAAAAGCCTTGTTTTGTTTCGCTAACATCGAGTCTCGGATTTATTGAGGCACATCAATTTTATTGACTTAATTTTCAACACAATGGATCAACTCTTGAAACCCGAACGTTTGGATTTGGACCAGCATGCTTCGGACGCATCGGCACGCTTCGGACACTGGTTTATGTGTATGGAATTCTTCCTGGACAATTCCGCAGCCGTCAAAGACGCTACGGACGCTGCGAGTATGAAACTCGGAATTCTGCGGCATTGGGTAAGCCACCGGGTTTACCCCCTCATCCAAGACGCCGACACGTACCCGGCCGCCTGCGACATCTTAAAGGCGCATTACCAGCAGCCTACGAATGAGGTGTATGCTAGGCATCTGCTCGCTACTCGCGCACAGCGACCTGGGGAATCGGTGGAGGAGTTCCTAGGCACCCTGAAAACGCTTGGCAAAGACTGCAAGTGCCAAGATGTAAAAGCCGCAGTGTACACTGACGAGCTTGTTCGCGATGCCTTTATCACAGGCCTCAGCTCCACTTACATCCGGCAGAGACTGCTGGAAAAAATGGGATTGGACCTGAAACAGGCTGCGGACACAGCGCGATCCCTGGATGTGGCCCAGAGAAACTTGGACGCCTACTCTTCAGCCCGCGCCGTCCACGCCGCCACGTGTGCACCAAGGGCGCTGCCATCTTGGAAGGCATCTTCCCCGCCCGGCAGCCCGACACCGTCGGGGCCCCGCTCTCCCCCCAGAAGCCCTACGACAGCCGCGACGCGTCGGGGACCCAACTGCTACTTCTGCGGGCAGCCGAAGCACACCAGAAACCTGTGCCCGGCGAAAGGCACCACCTGCTTTAAGTGCGGTAAGAAGGGGCACTTCGGGAAGGTGTGCAGAGGGAACCCCGCCGGAAAACCCGCCACCGCCGCGTGTGCGCCGTGGGAGCGGCCATCTTGGACGCCATCTTGCCCGACCTCGTGGGGTCCGCCATCTTGTGAGCAGACAGCGTGGACGCCATCTTGTCTCGATCAGGGCCCTACAGTGGCATCGGTCACAGTGGACCAGACCAGGCCACACCCGCTATCCAAATCAATGGTGGACATCGAGGTAAACGGGTGCGGGGTTAAATGTTTAATTGACAGTGGAAGCACGGAGAGTTTTATCCACCCTGAACTGGCACAACAACTCTCCCTAAAGGTGGTCCCTACTCGGGATACCATCTCTATGGCTGATAAAACCCAGACATCGACCATTATGGGTTACTGCACGGTACAATTGTCTGTTAACGGAACTGTATACGATAATTTTAAAGTACTAATCATGAAGAATCTATGTGCGAGCGTGATCTTGGGCCTGGATTTCCAGTGCTACCACCAAAGCATCACGCTCAATTACGGTGGGTCCCAGCCGCCCCTCACAGTGTGCGGTCTGGCTACCCTGAAGGTAAAGCCGCCTTCGCTATTCGCGAACCTTACCCCTAACTGCCGGCCAATAGCGACCAAAAGCAGGAGGTACAGCTGGGAGGACAGGCGGTTTATCGCGACCGAGGTAGACAGGCTCCTGAAAGAGCGCATTATTGAACGCAGCAACAGCCCGTGGCGCGCCCAAGTGGTAGTGGTAAGGGGTAGCGAGAAGAAACGGATGGTGATCGACTATAGCCAAACGATCAACAGGTACACCCAACTAGACGCCTACCCGCTACCCCGCATATCAGAAATGGTGAACCAAATCGCCCAATACCGGGTGTTCTCCACCATCGACCTCAAGTCAGCGTACCACCAGCTCCCTATCAGACCAGAGGACCGCCCGTACACCGCCTTCGAGGCGAACGGACGCCTCTACCAATTCCTCAGAGTCCCCTTTGGGGTGACGAATGGGGTCTCGGTCTTCCAGAGGGAGATGGACCGCATGGTCGATGACCACCACTTGCAGGCAACCTTCCCCTACCTCGACAACGTCACCATCTGCGGTCACAACCAGCAGGATCACGACTCGAACCTCGAGAGGTTCCTGAAAACCGCACAAAAACTCAACCTCACCTACAACGAGGACAAGTGCATTTACAACACCACGCGCCTCTGCATACTAGGCAGCGTGGTGGAGAATGGGGAAATCGGACCAGACCCCGACCGATTGCGCCCCCTACGGGAGCTGCCCCTGCCCAACACTCCCAAAGCCCTGAAAAGGTGCCTGGGGTTATTTTCTTATTATTCCCAATGGGTCCCCAACTACTCCGACAAAGCCCGCCCCCTCTTGAAAGCATCCTCTTTTCCGCTCCCTGCTGAGGCCCACGCCACCTTCAAAAGCATTAAGCGGGATATTGAGCGGGCCACGCTACAGGCAGTGGACGAGAACACTCCCTTTCAAGTGGAAAGTGATGCGTCTGACTTTGCCTTGGCGGCCACCCTCAACCAGGCGGGGCGGCCCGTAGCTTTCTTCTCGAGGACCCTCCAAGGGCCCGAGATCAGACACTCCTCCGTGGAAAAGGAGGCCCAAGCCATCGTGGAGGCAGTGCGCCACTGGTGCCACTACCTAGCCGGCAAACGCTTCATACTACTTACCGACCAGCGGTCGGTAGCGTTTATGTTCAGTAATAAACAGAGGGGGAAGATTAAAAATGATAATATTCTTAGGTGGCGGATCGAGCTCTCCACCTTCGATTATGACATCATTTACCGGCCAGGGGCCCTTAACGAATCCCCCGACGCCCTCTCACGAGGGATGTGTGCCAGCGCCACCGGGGATCGGCTACAGACCCTCCACAACGACCTCTGCCACCCAGGGGTCACGCGGCTGTTCCACTTCATAAAGTCCCGCAACTTACCCTACTCGATTGAGGAAGTTCGGTCTCTGACCAGGAACTGCCGCACTTGCGCTGAGTGCAAGCCTTGGTTCTACCGCCCAGATAGAGCCCACTTAATCAAAGCTACACGGCCCTTTGAGCGGCTCAGCTTAGATTTCAAGGGCCCCCTCCCGTCCGTCGACCGCAATGTTTACTTCCTGAACATTGTGGACGAATACTCCCGTTTCCCATTCGCCCTCCCCTGCCCAGACATGACCAGCGCCACGGTCATTAAATGCCTCAACAGCCTGTTCTGCCTGTTCGGTATGCCGAGCTACATCCATACGGATAGGGGGGGCGTCCTTCATGAGTGAAGAGCTACGCCAGTACATGCTGTCCAGGGGGATCGCCACAAGCCATACCACCAGCTACAACCCCCGGGGTAACAGTCAAGTGGAGCGAGAGAACGGGACAGTATGGAAAGCAGTCACTCTAGCTCCAAGGACCAAGGGCCTCCCTATCTCCCGCTGGCAGGAAGTCCTCCCAGATGTGCTCCATTCGATACGGTCGCTATTGTGTACTGCCACTAATGCCACGCCTCATGAGCGAATGTTTGTCTTTCCCCGGAAATCCACCTCAGGCGTATCCATGCCGTCATGGCTCTCCACCCCGGGTCCGGTATTCGTGCGAAGGCATGTGAGGGGCCACAAGACGGACCCTCTCGTGGAGTCAGTGCACCTACTCCACGCCAACCCCCAATAGGCGTATGTCCGGCACGCCGACGGAAGGGAGGACACCGTGTCCATAAAAGACGTCGCCCCAGCCGGTAACGACAACAACCACGACAACAGCAGCAACAACGATCACAGCAACTCTTACCCACCCACTACTCTTTCATCACCCCCGGAAGAACATCGACCAACGGCAGCCCCACCAACTACCCCTTCAACAACCCTGGCGGCACCCCCGGCAGAGACCCAGGAGGCCACCGGGGACACCCAGCCGACACCCGCGGCACCACAACAGCCACGTCGGTCGCAGAGGACTATCAAACCCCCGAACAGACTAAATCTATAGAAGGGGTGAATGTGATGAAATATTCCATTCATCACTCATTGGTATTCTCTGCCTGTGACTGTGGTTGGTTTCAGTTTCATTTCCCTTACCTCAGTTCCGTTTCCTCACCATTGTATTGTACTGTGTGTAGGGCTCCGCCCATACCTGGCCCCTATGTAAGCTGGCCCAGCCTTCATCACATCCAGTACGGCAGACCTCTGGATGGAAGATACCTCTCCTCTGTGTGTTACCTTCTAAGTCAATAAAAGCCTTGTTTTGTTTCGCTAACATCGAGTCTCGGATTTATTGAGGCACATCACTGGCCATTCTCTCCTTTTCTCCGAGAGCCTCTCTCCTCTCTTTGCACTATTTAGTGTCAACCTGCCGTTTATTTGTGCTGTGCCTTCATGCTCTACGCTCTTTGCGTTCATATTCTAAAATCCGAACACCTCGAGTCTCTTCGTCGGGAGCAAGCGGAAGCCAAGAGCAGGCAGCGCAAGGAGCGCACGTCAACCCAAGCACCCCACCCACCCGCCCCTTCAACCACCGTCTGCCCCACCTGTGACAGAGACTGCAGGACCCGCATTAGACTCATCAGTCACCTGAGAACTCATTTTAGTGTGGAAGCAAGTCATCCTCGGTTCCGAGGGACTGCCTAAAAAGAAGGCTCTAAAATCAAAAATAAACACCAATGAAAAATACAGAATATAAAAACGGCCATCTTACTTGATCATCTCCATCAGCAGTTTCTGTTCCCCCGTCTCTTTCAGATAGTAGACAAAATGTTGTAAGGCAACCTGTCTGTACTCCAGCTCTCGAAACAGTACTTCTGTAATATACATGCACATATTTCCAGATAAGCACAACACATTTCCAACACAAAAACCACATTCCTAAGTCAAACTGCTCTGTTGAGGGATTTCACAGTAAGTTTAAAAAGATATTCTTACCATCGTGGGGCTTAAGAAAAAAGAAATCAGAGAAGTTTAACTTTTAAAAAGTATGTATTAGTCAATCTCCATTGCGTTAGATGTAAAACCATAAGAATTAGGAGCAGAAGTAGGCCATACGGCCCCTCGAGCCTGCTCCGCCATTCAATAAGATCATGGCTGATCTTCGACCTCAACTCCACTTTCCCACCCGATCCCCATATCACTGATGTCCAAAAATCTCTCGATCTCAGCCTTGAATATACTCAACAACTGAGCATCCCCACAGCCCTCTGGGGTAGAGAATTCCAAAGATTCACCACCCTCTGAGTGAAGAACTTCCTCCTCATCTCAGTCTTAAATGGCCAACCTCTTATCCTGCCCCCTAGTTCTAGACTCTCCAGCCAGGGGGAAACAACCTCTCAGCATCTACCCTGTCAATCCCCCTCGGAATCCTGTATGTTTCAATGAGATCACCTCTCATTCTTCTAAACTCCAGAGAGTATGGGCTAGATTTTCAGTAGGCTTTGCGCCCAGTTTTCGCCCAAAGAGGGCTTTTGCGCCACTTGCTGAGCTTTCGCCGATATTCAGCGCTGCGGTAATGGCGGCGTTAGCCAGTAGCGCTGCGCCGCCACCGATGACGTCATCGGTGTGCGCAGTGCCCCGCTACCGGCCCGACCGCCATATTTAGTTGCAGCCGCCTCTTCCGCAGCGGCCGCAAACAGCGATCAGAAAACGGGGCCGTCCTGTAGCCTTAGTGGGGCGCTTTAAGGTGGAGGTGCGGCCGGCCGCTTTTTCGGCGGCCGCCTGCCCGCACCTCCTTCCCCGGCCTCCTCCACCCCCCGCGGCATTGCCGGCTGCTTTCCGCGAACCCGGCACTTCTCCGTGGTGCCGGGCTCATTTGCCGGCACTATCCAGCGGCGATCTCCCCATTGCAGGCACCTCCCCCTTAAGAGAAGGAGGAGGCCTGCAGTACCGCAGCCTGCCGCTCCGCAGCGGGTGGCGCAGCGGCGCCTAGAGTGCTGAAATTCAGTTTCAGCGCCCCAAGCGGGGGCGGGCACACCCTGGAATAGCGCCCGGTTCCGACTTGGGGCGCAAAAACTGAATATCTGACGGGCGCAACTGGCTCCGTGCTCAGTGCTAACTTTTGGGCGCACGCCAGCTGGGGGGCCCAAAGTGAATTTCTAGGCCTATATGTCCAATCTACACAATCTCAAACCATAGAATGCTATAGCACAAAAGGACGCCATTTGGCCCATCTCAGCTGTGCCAGCTCTCTGAAAGAGCTATCCACTTAGTCCCATCCCACTGCCCTTTCCCCCCAATCCTTTTAAACTATTGCTTTTCAAGCATTTATCCACTTCACTTGTAAAAGCTGCAGTGGATTCTGCTTCCACCACTGTTTGCGGTCGTGCATTCCACGTCAGAGGACGCAGTGTGTCTTTTAACTGTGTCTGTTGCGACAGACTGAGAGAGGCGACGTAGAAGTTTACAGCACAGAAGGAGGCCAATCGGCCCATCGTGTCTGCACAAGCTTTGTGCGAGAGCAATCCGAAAACCAATCCCACTGTCCTGCGTCTACCCGATCGTATCTTTCTCTACTGCAAATATTTGTCCAATTTTCTCTTAAAAAGATGCAAGGGTCTCTGCCTCAATCACTTCTTCTGGCAAAGCATTTCATGCTCTAATAACTCCCTGCATAAAGAAATTTCTCCTGGCGTCTTTCTTCAATCTCAGTGGCAATTATAATATAATGACCCTTTATTGCTGTTTTTCCAACCAGGGAAATAATCTTTCCTTATTTGCTCCATCAAAAACCCTTCATAATTTTAATAACCCTCTATTGATTCTACTCGGCCTTTTCTGCTCCAATGGAAATAGCTCTCAGTATTTCTACTCTCCCGACAGATTGATACAGCACAGAAGGAGGCCATTCGGCCGAATAGTTTCCCTGGTGAATCTACGCTGTATACGCTCCTTGGGGCTTTACACACAATATTTCGTGACTTATCAATTCTTGTACTCTAAGGGGTGGAGTTTCCGCTTTGGGCGCAGTCGGCAATCCGGGCGCAAATTGCGCCAGTTTTCCGAGTTGATTTTATGTTCAAGTTTCCGCTCGAACCCATTTTTAAAAAACCAGCGTTAAAGATCGCGGAATTTCAAGCGCAAGTTACGTTCAGCGCAAATGGAGTTTCCGCGATCTTTTGTGCTGGTTTGGGCGCATTGCGCTGGAAATAACAGCGCAAAATATTGCCTCTATTTACGTGTTTGGAGAGAGAATTGACAGCACCATCTCTGGGCAAAGCCGGAACAGCAGTCTTGTAATAATGGTGCAGTAATTCCGGTCCCAACGCGTGAGTACGGACGGTGTACTCACGCGTGGGCCCGTTGGAAGTGCCGGATTCCAGCATGCACAGCGCATGCGCGGGAAACCGGCATTTCCTCTCCATCGAACTAAGGGGTTAAGAGGTCCAACGCGTGCGCGCAGGACTCTGCGCGCACGCGTTGAACTTCCTTCATTTAGACAGGTTTGCGTGTGTGCAAGGGACTGAACTTTTTGGAAATGAAAAAAGGAGGCGTAAGCAGTGGATTCTTGAAGGTAAGTGGTCTATTATTTAAAATTATTACATTTTTTCCACAGCTTCATTGTTTTTAAGGACTTTACAGTAAGGTAAGTTTATTTTTAGCCCTGAATTCGTAAAAAAAAAAATTCAGAAATTTTATTAATTGTTTTAAATAGTTTTTAAAAGTTATTTATAGTTTACTAGCTGAAGTGCCCGGCGGTGCCGAGGCTTTTTCGAGGGCATGTTGTTGTTGGAAGAGAGAGAGAAAGCGACTGGGGGGAAGAGAGAGAGCGACTGGGGGGAAGAGAGGGAGGGGGAGGGGGGAGGGTGGGGGGGAGGGCGGGGGGAGGGAGGGGAGGGGAGGGGAGGGGAAGGCGGGGGGGGACGGGAGGGCGGGGGAGGGACGGGAGGGCGGGGGAGGGACGGAAGGAGAGGGAGGGGAGGGGGGAGGGGAGGAGGGGGGGAGGGGAGGGAGGGAGGAGGAGAGAGGAGGGGGGAAGAAGGGGCGGGGGGAGGAGGGGGGGGAGGAGGAGGAGGGGGGGGAGAGGAGGGAGGGGGGAGGGGAGGGGAAGGGGGAGAGTCCACGAGCCCCCTGATTCCCGTCCCCCCAAACTCCCGAGCCCCCTGATCCCCACCCCCCGAACTCCAGAGGTTGGCCCCCCCCAAGACTCGCCCCCCCCCACCAACCAAGCACCGAACTCCGGAAGCGCGGTCTTCCGAGCACCGGCCTCCCGAGCTGGCTTCAAGATTGCGGCTGTGCGAGACGGCCGGAGGGCCCGGTTCCCAGGGTAACCGTTGACGCTGACCAAGCCCCGCCCCCCGGCCGAGCCAGAGACGCCGCGTCTCAGCTGCACCAAGGCCGAGATCTGCACTCTCGACCGATTTATATATATAGATTTAATTATTGGGATGTTTTTTAAAATTTTAATTAAAGTTAAACTAGTCTTTTGGGCGCCCGTACTTTTCATGAGTTTGACCGTCTTTACTATCAAACTCATGAATGAGTTTCCCCTCCCCTGATTGGCTGCAGAGTGCTCACTTGATCCCAGCTGGCACATCGCACTAACTATGCCGCTGGATCAGGTAAGCACATTGCGCCGACAGCTGAACCGGGCCTGTGACAGGAAATGCAAGCAGGCCCGGGCTTCAGATGTCAGCGCGCAGGGTGAGTGCAGATCGGGGGCTTGCACGCGCGGCAAGCACCCGATCCTAATTTCTGGGCCATTAGTTTTTACATGTAACATTGTCATCCTGTGGGGGAAGCAAGGATAGCAGGCATTACCATTACTGTTAACAGCAACCACCCACTGACTCCAATGACTGGAGCATTGCAGCGTTACAAACTCAAGGGTAGATAATGCATTTCGATTTGAAACATCTGATGGCATGATTGGAGGTACTGCCTTGGAAGGGGTTGCTGATCCCAAGAGTTGAATTTAAGGTCAAGGATCAGAGGTAAGGAAAGGGCGGCGAGAATATTGTCCGCATGAAGTACTCTCCCTCAAACTTCTCTCAAACGGGCGGAAATCCAGCCCACTAAATGCTTCCCATCTGTTGGCAGCAACGTTCCCTTTAAGATGCGCGGCCGTGCGGCGCTCTGCAGCTCCCGTGCGGCCGGCTCACCGGCTTTTAAATAGGAAAAGCAGCACACGTGCGGTATTTTTAATGGGCCGCGCAGCCCCTTAAAGGGGCCGTGCACCCCAACAAAAAATTAAAGGGAACGTTGGTTGGCAGACATCTTCATTACCCGTGGCATGATTGGGGGAATGCTGTCCTGTGACTTCAGTGAAGGGACACGTTGAAAGGTCATCGACCTGAAACGTTAGCTTCTGTTTCTCTCTCCACAGATGCTGCCAGACCTGCTGAGTGTTTCCAGCTTTTTTCTGTTTTCATTTCAAATTTCCAGCATCCGCAGTATTTTGCTTTTGGACACATTGATTTACCGGCCTTCTTACTGTTATAAATGTCCTATGACACTGCCAAAAACACAAAGATTAATGGGAAGCCAGCAAGCTCTACACAAGACAGAGGGTTACAAACCATTAGACAACGAAACCAGAACTAACCAAAGGGGCCCCGGGCTTAAATCCTAATGGATGAATACAGGAAACTTTGTGATATCCGGCACCGATGGGACCGAGCTGTTGCCGTCCCATCAAAACTGCCGGACAAACCAGCGCTAATGTTAAAACATACGGAAGCTTTTGAGCTCCGTATCTGGCAACAAACCCTGTTGCTTACAGCTTCTGAACAGTCGGCCGTAGCTTGCAAGCGTCTCTGTAGCTAAGCAACAGCTTTAGCTAGGCCTTGCAGAGCCTGACTGGTGAAAAAAAAGCAACGAAAAGAAAAAAAACTTACTGAACCGACTCCTGAATTTTGCCGGTGGCTCGAGCATTCCGGACAGTTAACCTCCGGATAAACCAAAGTTTCCTGTATCTTGCTCCCCTTCCTCCTTCTATTTCTCTCCTCTGTCAGGGGGCTGTTATGTTCATTAATAACTAGTCGTTTTTATTAAGAACAGCTAGCTTTTGCTAGACACTTTATTGAGCACATGTGGACTAGGTACAGTATCTGTAGAGGCCTCCATCTTGACTGCTGCCTTGTGGGTAGCCTAGCGCATCGTGGGTAGCCCACTCTTATATACATACAGCACCACCTAGTGTACCATTCCAGAATGACAGGTTACTGATCATTACAGGGGCCTATAAAAAAAATTAGCTTGGACAATCCAACCCAGTTCCCTGTAGGTACAGGCCGATAGAACAAACTGCCCACAATTCAGTCAAAGGCAAAATTACTGCGGATTCTGGAAATCTGAAATATAAACAGAAAATGCTGGAAATACTCAGCAGCATCTGTGGAGAGAGCATCAGAAGTCACAGACCTGAAACGTTAACTTCTGTTTCTCTCTCCACAGATGCTGCCTGGCCTGCTGAGTATTTCCAGCATTTATTTATATTTCAGTATAAAGGCAATTGGACTCACGGGCCACAGGGATGCTCGGTGTGAGAAGTGGAACAAATTCACCGTTACCGCAATGGGGAGAGGAAGCCATTATTTAACCCCTTTCTCTTTTTTCCATCCAATTTCTCCCCCCTCCTGATGCCGTTGATTCCTTGCTGGGGTACAATCCCACTGGCGCCCTGCAGTAGCTTGCCCAATTGGCCAAGTATATGGAGTTAGGTCACAGTTTAGCCATGATCTCACTGAATGGCGGAACGGGCTCGAGAGGCCTAAATGGCCTCCTCCTGTTCCTAGTCTTCATGTATAAACCAAGAGAGTGAATTTCAGTAGGCTGTTCAACCGTGAAGGGCATCACAGCTTATCTGTCTTGGCCTGACAGGGGTCACTGAACAATGATGAAGATCAGGACTCGTGCCAGGCTCATCCCTCCTTTCCCCCCCCCTCCCTTAGTAACACACAAAGGTTGAAGTCAATTGTAACTCTCATTACTCAGGGATCACAGCGCAGGGATCGAATGTGGGACGCTACTGGTCTGTATAATCCCAGCTGAGCCCCTGGGAGAACAAGGTACTTTGCTGAGACAGAGTAGACAGGGCTTTATATTCTCCTCAATTCTGGCCCCTAGTCGCTACAAACAGCAAGAACAAATTACCTTTGCTTAATGTTTTTTTCAGGAATATCAAAACCTATGGAGGAAAAACAATAACGAAAGTTTTAGCAAACATAGACTCTAATGTGATAAGCATTAAACAGATAATTCACCCTCCCCCATGAAGATAGTCAGTTCAATCTTCCTTATAATCCATAAGTTAATAGACAGAATAATGTAGGAGAATATAATTACTCTATTTATGTGCAAAATATTAAGTTGGGAGGACAACCTATAGTAGGAGTGACTAATTATTTCACATTTAACTGATATAACCTCCAACTTGCAAACTGACTGATGGTTATACCAAATTTCTTAATTTAAACATTGACACTCAAATGCTCATCATCAAACTGATGGATTATTGCAATTTATATTTATTTCTCTATTTATATTTCCTAACATTTTTTCATGCTTCTTCCCGAGCACAAGCATTAAAGAAAGAAAGAAAGAATTGCATTTATATAGCGCCTTTCATGACCATCGGACACCTCAAAGCTCTTTACAGCCAATGAAGCATTATTTGAAGTGTAGTCACTGTTGTAATGTGAGAAACGCGGCAGCCAATTTGCACACAGCAAGCTCCCACAAATAGCAATGTGAAAATGACCAGATAATCTGTTCTTGTTATGTTGGTTGAGGGAGAAATATTGGCCAGGACACCGGGGATAACTCCCCTACTCTTCTTCGAAATAGTGCCGCGGGATCTTTTACGTCCACCTGAGAGAGCAGACGGGGGCCTCAGTTTAGCATCTCATCCGAAAGACGGCACCTCCGACAGTGCAGCACTCCCTCAGTGGGAGTGTCAGCCTAGCTTTATGTGCTCAAGTCTCTGGAATTGGACTATGAACCCACAACCTTCTGACTCAGAGGCGAGGGTGCTGCCCACTGAGCCACAGCTGACACTACAAGCAATGTTCCCTGTAAGCTGCGCTTAGTTCTGCGCGGCCTGTTTCTTTTAATGCGCGGTCCCTTTAAATTTCTGCGCGCACGTAGTATTTGCAATGTCAAAGCCGGTGAGCGGCCTGCGCGGGACCTTTCGGATTTCTGCACCAGAAAGTCCACAACTGACCTGCTCCCGGAAATAAAGATTAATCTCCCGGTCACTCGTGCGAACAATCCAGGAGAAAAATTGTAGGAACATTTCCTTCTCTCGTTTCGCTCTGGCCAGACTCACAACGAACAATCGTGACCAGGATGCTTTAGCGCGTGCATGCTCTGGTAAAACTATGCGATGGATAGAGCGGTTTCTGCAGCGCAGAGGACTGCGGGTATTGCAGCTGCCATTTTTTGACCGATTGCCCTATCGGTACTTATCCAATTCCCTTTTGAAAGCCACGATTGAGTCTGCCTCCACCACCCTTTCAGGCAGGGCATTCCAGATCCTACCCACTCGCTGAGTAAAAAAAAGTTTTTCCTCATGTCGCCTTTGGTTCTTCCGCCAGTCACCTTAAATCTGTCTCCTCTGGTTCTCGAGGCTTCTGCCAATGGGAACAGTTTCTCTCGATCTACTCTGTCCAGACCCCTCATGATTTTGAACACCTCTCTCAAATCTCCTCTCAATCTTCTCTGCTCCAAGGAGAACTACCCCAGCTTTGCCAGTCCATTCACGTGACTGAAGTCGCTCATCCCTGGAATCATTCTCGTAAATCTTTTCTGTACCCCCTCTAAGGCCTTCACACCCTTCCTAAAGTGTGGTGCCCAGAATTGGTCACAATAACCAGTGTTTAATACAGGTTCATTATAATTTCCATGCTTTTGTACTCTGACCTCTATTCATAAAGCCCAGGATCCCGTAAGCTATTTTAACTGCTTTCTCAACCTGCCCTGCTACCTTCAACGATTTGTGCACACACATACCCCCAGGTCTCTCTGTTCATGCACCCCATTCAGATTGTACCCTTTAGTTTATATTTCCTCTCCTCATTCTTTCTACCAAAATGTATCACTTCACACTTTTCTGCGTTAAATTTCATCTACCACGTGTCCGCCCATTTCACCAGCCTGTCTATGTCCTCTTGAAGTCTATCACTCTCCTCCTCACTGTTCACTAAACTTCCAAGTTTTGTGTCATCTACAAATTTTGAAATTGTGCCCGGTACACCAACAGCCAAGTCATTAATATATATCAAGAAAAGCAGTGGTCCTAGAACCAACCCCATGGGAACACCACTGTATACTGTCCTCCAGTCCGAAAAACAACTGTTCACCACTGCTCTCTGTTTCCTGTCACTTAGCCAATTTTGTATCCATGCTGCCACTGTCCCTTTTATTCCATGGGCTTCAACTTCTCTGGCAAGCCTATTATGTGGCACTTTATCAAACTCCTTTTGGAAACCCATATACATCACATCAACCGCATTGCCCTCAGCAACCCTCTCTGTTACCTCATCAAAAAACTCGATCAAGTTGGTTAAATACGATTTGCCTTTAACAAATCCATGTTGGCTTTACTTAATTAATCCACACTTGTCCAAATGACTGTTGATAATCAGGGACAAAATTATTTCTAAAAGCTTCCCCACTACCAAGGTTAAACTGACTGGCCTGTAGTTGCTGGGTTTATCTTTACACCCTTTTTTGAACAATGGTGTAACATTTGCAATTCTCCAGTCCTCTGGCACCACCCCTGTATCTAAGGAGGGTTGCAAGATTATGGCCAGTACCTCCGTGGTTTCTTCCTTCACTTCCCTCAGCGTCCTAGGATGCATCCCATCTGGTCCTGGTGACTTATCCACTTTAAGTAGAGCCAGCCTTTCTAGTACCTCCTCTTCATCAATTTTTATCCCATCCAGTAACTCCTCTACCTCCTCCTTCACTATGTCTATGGCAGCATCTTCTTCCTTGGCGAAGACAGATGCAAAGTACTCATTTAGTACCTCAGCCATACCCTCTGCCTCCATGCATAGGTCTCCTTTTTGGTCCCTAATCAGCCCCACCCCTCCTCTTACTACCCATTTACTATTTATATGCCTATAGAAGACTTTTGGATTAACTTTTATGTTAGCTGCCATTCTATTCTCATACCCTCTCTTTGCCCCTCTTATTTTCCTTTTCACTTCTCCTCTGAACTTTGTATGGTGGGATTGTGGTACTGGGAGTTTTTGCTCATTTTAGTCTGTTGGCTTAGAGGTGTTATAAAATGCTTAAATAAGAAAGTAGATAGACATGAAATAATAATAGTAGTGATAACAGCGATGTATCAAAAGAAGTTCTTCTCTCTCAAGTTGGGGACTGTTGAAATATGATGAAGTCACCATTTTTATACCGTTGAAATATAAATTATGTTAGATGGCCTTAACCTCGTTAACTGTTAACAATTTATATAATTGCATGCTTTGACGGTTGATTGGAGGGAGGTCACACCTAATGTTCCCTTTAATTTTTTTTTTTTTTTTTTTTTTTTTTTTTAGTGCACGGCCTGTTTAAGGGGCTGCATGGCCCATTCAAAATACCACGTGACGTAAGAAAACTACTAGGCACTTGGTCTGAGTATTAAACAAGGCGTTAATCAACTGTTTTTCAACATGGAGATCTAGTTGTCCTTTACTAGTTCCTGTTAAAGAATGTCCTGAGCAAGCTGGGCCCATGCCCGAGTATTTATACTCTCCCTGGACAGCGCCACCAGCAGGCCACCCAGTATCATTTCATAAGTCATCTCCACATGAATGACAAGATTCATGTCACCGCGCGTGTGGTTTTTCCTATTTAAAAGCCAGTGAGCCGGCTGCATGGGAGCTGCAGAGCGCTGTGCGGCCACGCGGCTTCGAGGAAAATTGGTCGCACCTAATTCTAGGCAAACGAAGTCACAGTAGTCTGTGTAAGATAATGGCTGGTTGAAACTAGACAGAGAGCAGCGAATCAGTCTGTGTGTGATGAGTGTCGGCTGATGCAAGAACAGGGGCATAAGGAAAGGGGTATAAATGAAAGAGCGCAAAAACACAGCAGATTGACCAAGACCCACCACACTGCGCTGCTGTCCAGAGACTCAGACCAAGGTAATACTGACCTTGATTCTGTTCATTGTTGCTTGAATACTGTGTGTATGATTGATTCTGCTAATGTTACAATAAAGCCTTGTTATACCCAATTGGGATTGCCAAGCCGAATCACTGACAGGGTAACCTAGAGACGAGCACCCGGGACACGGGGACCCTGTAACACACGAGCCTCCTCCCACCTTACTTCATCTCACCCTATCAACATATCCTTCTATATTTGTACGATAGCAAAATACTGCGGATGCTGGAAATCCAAAATAACAACAGGAAATGCTGGAAAAACTCAGCAAGCCAGGCAACATCCGTGGAGAGAGAAATAGAGCCAACGTTTCAGGTCGTAACCCTTCGTCAGGACTGAAAAAGCACAGGAAATGAAACAGATTAAAAGGCCAGTTTGGGGGTTGGGAAATGGGGATGAGAGAACAAAAGAGAAGTGAAGAGACATTAAGAGGTATTCAAAACCAGACGAGATGGTGATAGGACTAGTGGAGAGACAAAAGACGGCTCTAGGTTAGGTGTGAAATGCGCTGGCAGAATGAGAGACAGCTGCCATGTGGGAGAGAAAAAAAGGGGGAAGGGCCAAAACAAAGGTGTGGATAAAAAATATATATAAAAATGTAATAGGGGCCGAGGTTATGATCTGAAATTGTTGAACTCGATATTTCTCATCCCCATTTCCCAGCCCCCAAACTGACCTTTTAATCTGTTTCATTTCCTGTGCTTTTTCAGTCCTGACGAAGGGTTTCGACCCGAAGCGTTGACTCTATTTCTCTCTCCACGGATGTTGCCTGGCCTGCTGAGTTTTTCCAGCTTTTTCTGTTGTTATTTCGGATTTCCAGCATTCGCAGTATTTTTCTACCATACTTGTTATACCCAATTGGGATTGCCAAGCCGAATCACTGACAGGGTAACCTAGCGACGAGCACCCGGGACACGGGGACCCTGTAACACACGAGCCTCCTCCCACCTTACTTCATCTCACCCTATCAACATATCCTTCTATATTTGGTTCAGTTCAAAGCAGACCTTGAATGGAAATTACACATCTCACCATGCATGATGCAGTGAGCTGAAATTCCACTGTCTGCCTCAGTGTAGGTCTACTTTTTACTAAAGCCCAAAGATAGAGAGAACTCAGCAGGGATTAAACTAACAATAAGTGGATCTTCAATACGTCCCCAAAACCATCTGCAACAGCTGCAAATCTATGGTCACCAATGCTGTGCAGCAGATGCACTGGACTGATGCATGGCAACTGTAACAAGGGCAGTGGCTCTTGAATCTTACTCCAGTGGGTTGCTGAGAGCATAGTAAGATCTGAAGATGCTGGGCTCGGGTATCAACAGGCATGGCACAGGTTTCTGTGAGAATACAGGTTCCTGCTTGAGGAACAACTACAATCTCTGTAACCTCCTCCAGCCCAACAACTCTACAATTCTGGCCTCTTGCGCATCTCCGATTTTAATCGCCCCACCAATGGTGGCTGTGCCTTCAGCTGCCTAGGCCCTGAGCTCTGAAATTCCCTGCCTAAATCTCCCCACCTCTCTACCTCTCTCTCTGTGTGTCAGCTGTGGCTCAGTTGGTAGTACACTCGCCTCTGAGTCAGAAGGTTGTGGGTTTAAGTCCCACTCCAGGTACCTCAGCTCATAAAGCTAGGCTGATACTCCAGTGCAGTGCTGAGGGAGTGCCGCACTGTCGGAGGTACCGTCTTTCGGATGAGACGTTAAACCGAGGCCCCGTCGGAACTCTCTCAGGTGGACATAAAAGATCCCGTGGCACTATTCCGAAGAAGAGCAGGGGAGTTATCCCCGGTGTCCTGGCCAATATTTCTTCTTCTTCTTAGGCAGTCCCTCAGAACCGAGGGTGACTTGCTTCCACGTTAAAAATGAGTTCTCAGGTGACTGATGAGTCCAATGCGGGACCTACAGTCTCTGTCACAGGTGGGGCAGACGGTGGTTGAAGGGACGGGTGGGTGGGGTGCTTGGGTTGACGTGCGCTCCTTGCACTGCCTGCGCTTGGCTTCCGCTTGCTCCCGGCGAAGAGACTCGAGGTGTTCGGCGCCTTCCCGGATGCTTCTCCTCCACTTTGTGCGGTCTTGGGCCAGTGATTCCCAGGTGTTGGTGGGGATGTTACACTTTTTCAAGGAGGCTTTGAGGGTGTCCTTGAAGCGTTTCCTCTGCCAACCTGGGGCTCTCTTGCCGTGCCGGAGCTCCGAGTAGAGCACTTGTTTTGGGAGTCTCGTATTGGGCATGTGGACAATGTGACCCGTCCATCGGAGCTGATTGAGCGTGGTCAAAGCTTCGATGCTGGGGATGTTGGCCTGAGCAAGAACACTGACATTGGTGCGCCTATCCTGCCAATGGATTTGCAGGGTCTTGCGGCGGCAGCGTTGGTGGTACCTCTCCAGTGCTTTGAGGTGCCTGGTGTACATGGTCCATGTCTCTGAGGCATACAGCAGGGCAGGTATCACTGCTGCTCTGTAGACCATGAGCTTAGTGCCGGGTTTGAGGTCCTGGTCTTCAAACACTCTCTTCCTCAGGCGACCCAATATTTATCCCTCAACCAACATAACAAAAAAAACAGATTATCTGGTTTCATCACATTGCTGTTTGTGGGAGCTTGCTGTGTGCAAATTTTCTGCCGCGCTTCCCACATTTCAACAGTGACTACACTTCAAAAGTACTTCATTGGCTGTAAAGTGCTTTGAGACGTCCGGTGGTCATGAAAGGCGCTATAGAAATGCAAGTCTTTCTTTCTTTCTTTCTCTCTCCTCCTTTAAGACGCTGCTTAAAACCTACCTCTTTGACCAAGCTTATGTGTCAAATTTTGTTTGATTACGCTCTTGTGAAGCGCCTTGGGGCGTTTTACTACATTACTACATTAAATGCAAGTTGTTGTTGTTGTTCTGCATTCCGGGACACAACACCAGCAAAGGTCGGGAAAGTGTTCCACAGACAGGTGTGTCTGTCGGTGTGCGTCTGGTTCTAACATTGGTGACAAAAAAAATATTTCCTTAACCGCACTGCCCACTCAGCTGGTGCTGCTTCAGTCGGTCTTGTCAGAGAATGACTGCCCGACAACATCTGATAATGGGCAGCTTGACTCTGAATCGGGCTAGACTGTCCCTTTCACTCTCACTGCTTTTCAACACTCTCCGTCAGACCAAGATTCACATCTTGTGTTCAGTGAGACAACTGATAAACTTTGAGTGATCTTTCCAATGAGCACTCACCGCAGTGATGACATTCCCGTCGTGTGTTCGGACAGCATCGTCCACGAGATACAGTTTGTCTTTCAAGGAGCGAAACCTCTCCAAGGAGTACATCTGAAAACCAAATCGGAACAAAAGTGAGACAAAAAAGATGCTACAGTTACATAAAGTGCGTGAGCGTGGGAAGAGTACATTCAGTTTAAAGTAATCCTTCCCCCTACAATATAAATGTTCTTTTTTTAAAGTTTTAAAGCATAGCTATTGGCTCGCTGCAATGGGCCACAGCTATTGGCTCGCTGCAATGGGCCACAGCTATTGGCTCGCTGCAATGGGCCACAGCTATTGGCTCGCTGCAATGGGCCACAGCTATTGGCTCGCTGCAATGGGCCACAGCTATTGGCTCGCTGCAATGGGCCACAGCTATTGGCTCGCTGCAATGGGCCACAGCTATTGGCTCGCTGCAATGGGCCACAGCTATTGGCTCGCTGCAATGGGCCACAGCTATTGGCTCGCTGCAATGGGCCACAGCTATTGGCTCGCTGCAATGGGCCACAGCTATTGGCTCGCTGCAATGGGCCACAGCTATTGGCTCGCTGCAATGGGCCACAGCGATTGGCTCGCTGCAATGGGCCACAGCGATTGGCTCGCTGCAATGGGCCACAGCTATTGGCTCGCTGCAATGGGCCACAGCTATTGGCTCGCTGCAATGGGCCACAGCTGTTGGCTTGCTGCAATGGGCCACAGCTGTTGGCTTGCTGCAATGGGCCACAGCGATTGGCTTGCTGCAATGGGTCACAGCGATTGGCTTGCTGCAATGGGCCACAGCTATTGGCTTGCTGCAATGGGCCACAGCTGTTGGCTTGCTGCAATGGGCCACAGCGCTTGGCTTGCTGCAATGGGTCACAGCGATTGGCTTGCTGCAATGGGTCACAGCGATTGGCTTGCTGCAATGGGCCACAGCTATTGGCTTGCTGCAATGGGCCACAGCGTTTGGCTCCCTGCAATGGGCCACAGCTATTGGCTCGCTGCAATGGGCCACAGCTATTGGCTCCCTGCAATGGGTCACAGCGATTGGCTCCCTGCAATGGGCCACAGCTATTGGCTCGCTGCAATGGGCCACAGCTATTGGCTCCCTGCAATGGGCCACAGCTATTGGCTGGCTGCAATGGGCCACAGCGATTGGCTTACTGCAATGGGCCACAGCGATTGGCTTGCTGCACAGCAATTGGCTTGCTGCAATGGGCCACAGCGATTGGCTTGCTGCAATGGGCCACAGCGATTGGCTTGCTGCAATGGGCCACAGCGATTGGCTTGCTGCAATGGGCCACAGCGATTGGCTTGCTGCAATGGGCCACAGCGATTGGCTCCCTGCAATGGGCCACAGCTATTGGCTCGCTGCAATGGGCCACAGCGATTGGCTTGCTGCAATGGGCCACAGCTATTGGCTCGCTGCAATGGGCCAAAGCGATTGGCTTGCTGCAATGGGCCACAGCTATTGGCTTGCTGCAATGGGTCACAGCGATTGGCTTGCTGCAATGGGCCACAGCTATTGGCTTGCTGCAATGGGCCACAGCTATTGGCTTGCTGCAATGGGTCAGAGCGATTGGCTTGCTGCAATGGGCCACAGCTATTGGCTCCCTGCAATGGGCCACAGCTATTGGCTCGCTGCAATGGGCCACAGCTATTGGCTCACTACTGCAATCGGCCACAGCTATTGGCTCACTACTGCAATCGGCCACAGCTATTGGCTCGCTGCAATGGTCCTTGAGTTAAAGAGGAGGGGGGGGGATAAATCATCTATCCAGCAATCCCTGGAAAGCGAGCGTGTGTGAATGTCAGGTGAGGGCAAGGATCAGGCTCAGATCTGATTCTCCAGCAGACACTCAGTGTCCAGGCTCACACATTAATAATGACCACTGGGGCAAGGGTGGCAAGTGCCTGGTGCCAGTGGAGCTGTACCCCAAAAAGGAGTCAACGCCTTCAGAAAACGAGGGGAGAAAAGGGGGTTGGGGAAGGGAGAGAAAGTGCCACGGAATATTTGCGATTATTTCACCGTACCCTGCCTTTCTGCATCTGTCTAACCGTCTCCAGCGGACTCCAGTCAATTGAAATGTCCTGTGGAAAGTGAGCAGGAAACGTGAGGTGAATCTTCACAATCACAATCAGAACAGAACAAGCTTCACAATAACGTACAATTAGTTCAGAGCCAACTCCTTTAACATTAGACGGGTAGCACTCATTTCATTTAAGTGATATCAGATTCTTAAAGGGCAAGGAACATGAAGGAAAGAAGTACATTCCTTCTATATATATGCCTGATATTGTTAGTCTTAGTGCCTTCAATGAATGAAACTATAAATATCCACCTTACAAATAATTTTTTTTAAATGTCTGGTACTGGTTTCTTATTTAAGCAACATCTTCGGTTCCAGAGAAATGAATGCAAAACTTTCCTGCCCCACAAGCTACAACTTGCATTTATATAGCACCTTTAACGTATAAAAAAGTTCCAAGGTGCATCACAGAGCCATAATCAGCTGCAAACCGCTACAAAGGGGGGGGGGGGGCGGGTGTTGGTGCGGTGAGTTAGCGCAATGCCCTTCGGCCTCTGGGACGCTGCTTCGAATCGAACCCAGACTGACAGAAGTTTTCTTTTTATTCATTCACGAGATGTGGGCGTCGCTGGCGAGGCCAGCATTTATTGCCCATCCCTAGTTGCCCTTGAGAAGGTGCCGATGAGTCATCTTCTTGAACCGCTGCAGTCCGTGTGGTGAAGGTACTCCCACAGTGCTGTTAGGGAGCGAGTTCCCGGATTTTGACCCGGCGACGATGAAGGACCGGCCCGATATATTTCCAAGTCGGGATGGTGTGTGACTTGCAGGGCCCTTGCCCTTCTAGGTGGTGGAGGTCGCGGGTTTGGGAGGTGCTGTCGAAAAAGCCTTGGCGAGTCCTCTCTCCCTGTATGGTGCAGCACGAGACCATTAGGGCAATAGACCCATGATTCGGCATCACTCAGTACCAAGTCTGGCAACCATGCACAGAGAGTTCACAGTGAGAAGCTGGGTGCAGTTGTACAGGGCCTTGGTGAGACCACACCTTGAGTATTGTGTGCAGCTTTGGTCGCCTTATCTGAGGAAGGATGTTCTTGCCATGGAGGGAGTGCAGCAAAGACTCACCAGACTGATACCTGGGATGGCAGGTATGACGTATGAGGAGAGATTGGGTCGATTGGGCTTATATTCGCTAGAGTTCAGAAGAATGAGAGGGGATCTCATTGAATCTTATAAAATTCTAACAGGACTAGACAGACTAGATGCAGGAAGGCTGTTCCCGATGGCAGGGGAGTCCAGAACCAGGGGTCACAGTCTAAGGATAAGGGGTAAGCCATTTAGGACTGAGATGAGGAGGAATTTCTTCACCCAGAGAGTGGTGAACCTGTGGAATTCTCTACCACAAAAGACAGTTGAGGCCAATTCATTAAATATATTCAAGAAGGAGTTAGATATATTTCTTAAGGCTAAAGGGATGAAGGGATATAGGGAGAAAGCAGGGACAGGGTACTGAATTTGGATGATCAGCCATGATCTCATTGAATGGCGGAGCAGGCTCGAGGGGCCGAATGGCCGACTCCTGCTCCTATCTTCTATGTTTCTAAATGTAAAAAAGGTGCTGCTCTGGGGATCGGAGAAAAGGGGCGCATCACTTTGCAGCTGGGTAGGTTATGGCTGAAACGAGAGGGCCTGCTACTGCCAAAGGTGTTCCATTCCCCAGCAGTGACAGCCCTCACCAAAAATTCGCCAAAGAAATTAATTTTAAAAATTCCTAGCCTTTAATCTCATTGAAACATATAAAATTCTTAGAGGGCTTGACAGGGAAGATGCTGAGAGGTTGTTTCGCCTGGCTGGAGAGTCTAGAACTAGGGGGCATAGACACAGGATAAGGGGTCAGCCATTTAGGACTGAGATGAGGAGAAATTCCTTCACTCAGAAGGTTGTTGTGAATCTTTGGAATTCTCTACCCCAGAGGGCTGTGAAAGCTCAGTTGTTGAGTGTACTCAAGGCAGAGACTGACAGATTTTTGGACTCTAGGGGAATCAAGGGATATGGGGATCAGCGTAAAAATGGAGTTGAGGTCGAAGATCAGCCATGATCTCATTGAATGGCGGAGCAGGCTCGAGGGTAGTATGGCCTACTCCTGCTCCTATTTCTTATGTGCTTATGTTCCAAGACTGTGGAGATAGAACCAGTTTACAACTCAGCTAATAACTTACACAGACAGAGTAAATAAACTCATTTAACCCACCTTGTAATCGGCCTTTGATTTACGTAGATCGGGCGCATAGCTCGTGCTGGATGAGCCGATGACAGCTGGCACAGAAGTATTGAAGAGTGATTAAAACCTTGACGATTTAAGAGAAAGCGAATCTCACCTTTATTTTTTTTTAATCCCCTTGCCTTTCCCCCCCATGCTGAGCGCTACCCCAGGTGACCAGCTCCCAAGCTCCTCCACCAAGGCAAGCGGAGCCAACATTCATGACTCTCTCGTAGGGAGGTCCCGACGCTGGGTCCAAGAGGGAGTCTGAAGCGAGTGGCCGAAGCGCCTCCTCCAGCCGCTCTCGGCCGGTGTGGGAACTCCCTACTGAAGCTGTGTGAGTGTTGCCAACACTGCAACCCTCCATCCAATTCTTCCTCCTCCCCTTTTTGGGTGGGGGGGTGAGAATTGCATAATGGCCCCACTGTGCCACAGCTGAGATCGGGAAGCCCGTGTGTAAAGAGCAGTGATCATCAGCCAAGTTCCTGCCACGCCGCCACCCCCTGAACAGACTTCAACAAAACCAACCCCCTCTCGACCGCCAACCTTTCACATTATTTTGATGGTTTCACTTGAAAAGAGGGGAGATATTTTTTCACTTGAAAAGAGGGGAGACATTTTTTCACTCAGAGAGTTGTTGGGATCAGGAACGCTCTACCTGAAAAGGTGGTGGAAGCTGATTCCATCAATAATTTTAAGTTGGACAGGTACTGCGTTGACAGCGCAATTTAGTGCAGCCCCAATCAGCATAGAAAAGGTCAGCAATTTAGCAGAAATTAAAAGGTCTCGCATAACCAACACGGAGAGGTTATACCGACCAGGAAGCCTTGAACAGGCTGGGGATCTTTCCTCTAGAAAAAATACGGAGAGGTGACCTGACAGAGGTCTTTAAGATTATGGAAGGGTTTGATAGAGTAAACAATTTTTCCACTTGTGGTGGTGGGTTGCTAAACTGGAGGCCATAAATAGAAGGTAGTCAGTAATAAATCCAATAGGCAATTCAGGAGAATGTGGGACTCACTACCGCAGGGAGTGGTTGAAGCGACTAGCATAAATGCATTCAAGGGGAAGCTAGATCAGCACGAGGAAGAAAGGAATAGAAGGATATGTTGATGGGGTAAGATGAAGTAGGGGTGGGAGGAGGCTCGTGTGGAGGGGGTTGACGTATGAGGAAAGGTTGAGTAGGTTGGGCCTCTACTCATTGGAGTTCAGAAGAATGAGAGGCGATCTTATCGAAACATATAAGATTGTGAGGGGGCTTGATCGGGTGGATGCGGTGAGGATGTTTCCACTGATGGGTGAGACTAGAACTAGGGGTCATAATCTTAGAATAAGGGGCTGCCCTTTCAAAACTGAGATGAGGAGAAACTTCTTCACTCAGAGGGCAGTAAATCTATGGAATTTGCTACCCCAGAGAGCTGTGGAAGCTGCAACATTAAATAAATTAAAAATGGAGATAGACATTTTCCTAGCAGATAAGGGAATTAGGGGTTACGGGGAGCGGGCAGGGAAGTGGACATGAGTCTAGGTTCGGATCAGCCATGATCCTATTGAATGGCGGAGCAGGCCCGAGGGGCCGTATGGCCTACTCCTGCTCCTACTTCTTATGTTCTTATGTTCTTATAAACACCGGCATAGACCAGTTGGGCCAAATGGCCTGTTTCTGGGCTGTAGACTACATGTAATTCTTTGTAAACTTACAATCGGGAAGCGACTGGAAGCTTCCAGGTCGACTGATTCCAAATAAGGCAATCGAAGGATCCCTTTTACCTGTGGAATAAAACAGTTCCAAAGTCAGCTGAATGCAGGACTGGCGGAGACTGACTAACACTGGTCTGTGCAGCTTGAGGGCAAGGTGGCAATCTTCCTTTACAACAGCCATATTCTCCCAGCTTGGGAATACATAGAAACATAGAAAAATAGGAGCAGGAGTAGGCCATTCGGCCCTTCGAGCCTGCTCCACCATTCAATATGATCATGGCTGATCCTCTATCTCAATACCATATTCCCGCTCTCTCCCCATACCCCTTGATGCCTTTTGTGTCTAGAAATCTATCTATCTCCTTCTTAAATATATTCAGTGACTTGGCCTCCACAGCCTTCTGTGGTAGAGAATTCCACAGGTTCACCACCCCCTGAGTGAAGAAATTTCTCCTCATCTCAGTCCTAAATGTCCTACCCCGTATCCTGAGACTGTGACCCCTCGTTCTAGACCCCCAGCCAGGGGAAACATCCTCCCTGCATCCCGTCTGTCTAGCCCTGTCAGAATTTTATACATTTCAATGAGAACCCCTCATTCTTCTAAACTCTAGTGAAAACAGGCCTAGTCGACCCAATCTCTCCTCATATGACAGTCCTGCCATCCCAGGAATCAGTCTGGTGAACCTTCGCTGCACTCCCTCTATGGCACGTATATCCTTTCTTAGGTAAGGAGACCAAAACTGCACGCAGTACTCCAGGTGTGGTCTCACCAAGGCCCTGTACAACTGTAGTATGACACCCTTGCTCCTGTACTCAAATCCTCTTGCAATGAAGGCCAACATACCATTTGCCTTCCTAAGTGTTTGCTGCACCTGCATGTTTTCTTTCAGAGACTGATGTACAAGGACACCCAGGTCCCTTTGTACATCAGCATTTCCCCATCTAGCACCATTTAAATAATACTCTACCTTTCTGTTTTTGCTACCGAAGTGGATAACTTCACATTTATCCACATTATACTGCATCTGCCATGTATTTGCCCACTCACTCATCTTGTCTAAATCGCCTTGAAGCCTCTTTGCATCCTCCTCACAACTCACAATCCCACCTAGTTTCGTGTCGTCAGCAAACTTGGAAATATTACATTTGGTTCCCTCATCCAAATCATTGATATATTTTGTGAATAGCTGGGGCCCAAGCACTGATCCCAGCGGTACCCCACTAGTCACCGCCTGCCACCCCGAAAAAGACCCATTTATTCCTACTCTCTGTTTCCTGTCTGTTAACCAATTTCAATCCATGCCAGTATATTACCCCCAATCCCATGTGCTTTAATTTTGCACACTAACCTCTTATGTGGGACTTTAATCAAAGGCCTTCTGAAAATCCAAATATACTACATCCACTGGTTCTCCCGTATCTATTCTACCAGTTACATCCTCAAAAAACTCCAGTAGGTTTGTCAAACACGATTTCCCTTTCATAAATCCATGTTGACTTTGTCTAATCCCGTTTATATTTTCCAAGTGTCCTGTTATCACATCCTTTATAATAGACACTAGCATTTTCCATACTACTGATGTTAGGCTAACCGGTCTGTAGTTCCCTGTTTTCTCTCTCCCTCCTTTTTTAAATAGTGAGATTACATTTGCCACCCTCCAATCTGCAGGAACTGTTCCATAATCTATAGAATTTTGGAAGATGACAACCAACGCATCCACTATTTCCATGGCTACCTCTTTTAGTTCTCTGGGATGCAGATTATCAGGCCCTGAGGATTTATCAGCTTTTAGTCCCATTAATTTCTCCTGCACTATTTTTTTTACTAATACTAATTTCCTTTAATTCCTCCTTCTCACTAGACCCTTGGTTCCCTAGCATTTCTGGGAAGTTATTTGTGTCCTCTTCCATGAAGACAGAACCAAAGTATTTGTTTAATTGCTCTGTCATTTCCTTGTTCCCCATTATAAATTCTCCCGTTTCTGACCGTAAGGGACCTACATGTGTCTTCACTAATCTTTTTCTTTTGTAGAAGCTTTTACAGTCCGCTTTTATGTTCCTTGCAAGTTTACTCTCATACTCTATTTTTCTACCTCTTAATCAATCTCTTGGTCCTTTTTTGCTGAACTCTAAACTGCTCCCAATCCTCAGGCTTGCTACTTTTTCTGGCAACTTTATATGACTCTTCTTTGGATCTAATACTATCCTTAATTTCTTTTGTTAGCCATGGTTGGGCCGCTTTTCCTTTTGTGTTTTTGCACCAGAAAGGAATGTGTAATTGTTGCAATTCATGCATTCATTCCTTAAATGTTAGCCATTGCCTATCCACCGTCATGCCTTTTAATGAAGCTCCCCAATCTATCATAGCCAACTCACTCCTAATACCATCGTAGTTTCCTTTGTTTAGATTTAAACCCTAGTTTCGGATTGGACTTCTTCACTTTCCATTTTAATGAAGAATTCTATCATGTTATGGTCACTCTTCCCTAAAGGACCCCGCACAACAAGATTATTAATTAACCCCTTCTCATTGCACAATACCCAAACTAGGATAGCCTGTTCCCTAGTTGGCTCCTCAACATACTGGTCTAAAAAAACCATCTCGTCACACTCCAGGAATTCATCCTCCACAGTATTATTGCTAATTTGGTTCGGCCAGTCTATACTATGGCATCGCCACAGTAACAGAGGTCACGGTATCTTTCCACCTCTGTTATTTAACTAGGCACACACTTATTTCAATCAACGGGATTAGCAACCCCTTCTTCGTCGTGTGATATACGTGCATGCTTTTAAAAAATCTGGTCGGAGAGACCTTCTGTTTACCACAGACTCACTACCGGCTGCAATATGTCCAGTGATTCTGGAGTCAGGAGCACAAATCGTAACACCAATCATGCAGCACGACGTGCTCAACTCAAGGGCAGCTACAGTTAGGATCCCAGTTCACTCCAGATTGGTCACCCTGCCTCCCAACCTCCTCAACCAGGATTCCCGCTCCTGACCGATATCCAGGGAGCACTCCAGGTGTGCGTATGGACGTCAAGTTGTGATGACAACAACAACAACATCTTGTATTTATATAGCGCCTTTAACGTAGTAAAACGTCCCAAGGCACTGCACAGGAGCGTTATCACACAAAATTTGACACCGAGCCACACAAGGAGATATTAGGAAAGGTGACCATAAACTTGGCCAAAGAGGTAGGTTTTAAGGAGCGACTTAAAGGAGGAGAGAGAAATGTAGAGAGGCGGAGAAGTTTAGGGAGGGAATGGTGGAGCCAATGGTGGAGCGATGAAAGTCAGGGATGTGCAAGAGGTCAGAATTGGGGGAGCGCAGAGATCTCGGAGGGTTGCAGGGGTGGAGGAGGTTAAAGAGCAAGGGAGAGGCGAGGCCACAGAGGGATTTGAACACAAGGATGAGAATGTTAAAACTGAGGCATTGCGGAACCGGGAGCTGATGTAGTTCAGTGAGCACAGGGGTGACGGGTGAATTGGACTTGGTGTGAGTTAGGATTCGGGCAGCCGGGCTTTGACACCCTTTATGGCTGAATAGCCTGATGACAATTATCACTGCTCAGGCATGAAGGGCGACCCCTTGGGTGGGGTACCGGGAGACATCCACAGCCATTGGGACTGGAAGGGTGTCAACGCTGTCGGGGTAATTGAGGGAGGGTGGCGGGGGGCCAGAAACCGATAAAGAATGCGGATGCGTGTCTTGCTGCCAGGGATAAGAAGGAGTTCAAAGGGCAACGGTGGCGTTCTGATGCATTAGTGTGCAGGTGACACAGTGATTCAGTGTTCAAAACTGGGCAGTGGTGAGGAAAATCCACAGGTGCCTGAGGGGGTGAGAGAGGAATTTTCCAGATTATTTTTGTCCCTTATTAGCCCTGGTTTCTTTCCCCCTCTGCCAGGAGATTATATGGCTGCGGCGCTGTGGCTGGGGGCGGGGGGGGAGGTAGGGAGTGCCTAGTCACAATGCTCCACCATCATGAGTATGGGGGGGGCAGGCTTGATGGACCAGCAATCCTGCCCAGCAGATTTTGTCTGTTCGTTTGTAACACAATTAATTCCAGCCAATGCCCGGGAGGTCGGCTCTACCTTTGAAAAAGCTGCCTAGAGAATATGCAGAGACAGGCTTGGAAAGAGCTTGCTGCGTTGTGTCGGAGCGAGATCTTGCAGCTCCCAGGTCTCGGAGGTCACCTGCTCGGACCCCTGTCGCGTTCTCTTTGATTGACCAGGAGATACCTGGGGGACAAAAAAATATCATTCAGAGGTATATTCAGTACTAAAAACTGTGCTGAAGCAACAGAGCTCAATGCTTTTGCTCAGGTTAAAAAAAAGTGATCTATTGTACAATTAGGCTTTTTGCATCACAAACTTTTACTAGGATTCCAAGATGCCAAATCGCTTCCCTTCAATCTAGCTGCATTCCAAACGCTTTCAACGCCTTTGCTGCCAGGATTATTCCAATGCAACTTTCCAACCGCCTCCCAGTGTCAAGGAGAGCTAGGGTCCCCTTGCATTTGTGATTTTTCTCTGCCTCCTACATTACAACAGTGGCTACACTCCAAAAAGTACTTCATTGGTTGCAAAGCGCTTTGGGACATCCCGTGGTCGTGAAAGGCGCTGTATATAAAACTAGCTGGGGGTGCCCGGCGTTGCCAGGGCTTTTTTGGGCCGCGCGGTTTACGGCCGGGCGCTGCGGCTCCCGCGCTCTGTGTCACTCTTTCCCTCCTTGACCCTCTCTCTCTGCCTCCCCCTCTCTCTCACTGCCCCTCTCTCTCCCTGCCCCCTCTCTCTCGCTGTCTTTTCCTCTCTCCCTCTCATCTCCATCCCTCCCTCCCTCCCCCTCTTTTGGCACCCGGGGAAGGGCTTTGAAAACTGAGCCCGGCCGAGGTGGACGTGCGGGGCCTAGCGGTTGAGGCCCGGCCGGGCTCTGGGGCCGAGATGGACCCCAGCTGAGCTCCTGGTGCGGCAGGGCGCCGCGCCGCGGGTGGCACGGTTAACGGCCGGCCGCTGACGCTCCCCCACCCGCTCTGTGTCTCGGGCTGAGCGGTTGTGAGGCCCGGCCCGAGTGACTCCAACTCACCTCCCGCTCCCGGAGCCGCAATGTGGGGGTTTGTTTGGCTGGTGCTGTCGCTGTGGGGATGAAAAAAATGGCGGCGAAGTTTCGGGAGGCTGCAGGATTAGGCCTGCCCACAGATGGCGGATTGGTCAACCATCAGGTCACTGAACTGTAGGGTTGGTCAACCATCACGTCACTCAACGCTAATGAGCGGTAGGATTGGTCAACCGCTAATGAGCGGATTTTTGAACGTTTTTTGTATAGTGTCTGAACAATTTTTGTCTGACCAAAAAGTAAATATGCCTATTAGACTCCCCGAATGATAAGCTTTCTTTTGATATAACATGCGTGTAGGTACGCTCTATAACTTTTGAGTGTATAGCGGACAGACAGACAAACAGGCAAACAGACAAACCAATCGTTTATATATATATATAGATAGACTAGCTGAAGTGCCCGGCGGTGCCGAGGCTTTTTCGAGGGCATGTTGTTGTTGGAAGAGAGAGAGAGAGAGAGCGACTGGGGTGAAGAGAGAGAGCGACCGGGGGTAAGAGAGAGAGCGACTGGGGGGGAAGAGAGAGAGCGACTGGGGGGGAAGAGAGAGAGCGACTGGGGGGGAAGAGAGAGAGCGACTGGGGGGGAAGAGAGAGAGCGACTGGGGGGGGAAGAGAGAGAGCGACTGGGGGGGGGGAAAGAGAGAGAGCGACTGGGGGGAAGGAGAGAGAGAGCGACTGGGGGGAAGGAGAGAGAGAGCGACTGGGGGGAGGGAGAGAGAGAGAGCGACGGGGGGGGGAAAGAGAGAGAGCGACTGGGGGGGGAAGAGAGAGAGCGACGGGGGGGAGGGAGAGAGAGCGACTGGGGGGGAAGAGAGAGAGCGACTGGGGGGGGGGGAAGAGAGAGAGCGACTGGGGGGGGAAGAGAGAGAGCGACTGGGGGGGGGAAGAGAGAGAGCGACTGGGGGGGGAAGAGAGAGAGCGACGGGGGGGGAAGAGAGAGAGCGACTGGGGGGGGGGGGGAAGAGAGAGAGCGACTGGGGGGGGGAAGAGAGAGAGCGACTGGGGGGGGAAAGAGAGAGAGCGACTGGGGGGGGGGGAAGAGAGAGAGCGACTGGGGGGGGAAGAGAGAGAGCGACTGGGGGGGGGGAAGAGAGAGAGCGACTGGGGGGGGAAGAGAGAGAGCGACTGCGGGGGGGGAAGAGAGGAGAGCGACTGCGGGGGGGGGGAAGAGAGAGAGCGACTGCGGGGGGGGAAGAGAGAGAGCGACTGAGGGGGGAAGAGAGAGAGCGACTGGGGGGGGGAAGAGAGAGAGCGACTGGGGGGGAAGAGAGAGAGCGACTGGGGGGGGGAAGAGAGAGAGCGACTGGGGGGGGGAAAAGAGAGAGAGCGACTGGGGGGGGGGGGAAGAGAGAGAGCGACTGGGGGGGGAAGAGAGAGAGCGACTGGGGGGGGAAGAGAGAGAGCGACTGGGGGGGGGGGAAGAGAGAGAGCGACTGGGGGGGAAGAGAGAGAGCGACTGGGGGGGAAGAGAGAGAGCGACTGGGGGGAAGAGAGAGAGCGACTGGGGGGGAAGAGAGAGAGCGACTGGGGGGGGGGAAGAGAGAGAGCGACTGGGGGGGGAAGAGAGAGAGCGACTGGGGGGGAAGAGAGAGAGCGACTGGGGGGGGAAGAGAGAGAGCGACTGGGGGGGGAAGAGAGAGAGCGACGGGGGGGAAGAGAGAGAGCGACTGGGGAGGGAAGAGAGAGAGCGACTGGGGGGGGGGAAGAGAGAGAGCGACTGGGGGGGGAAGAGAGAGAGCGACTGGGGGGGGAAGAGAGAGAGCGACTGGGGGGGTGAAGAGAGAGAGCGACTGGGGGGGTGAAGAGAGAGAGCGACTGGGGGGGGAAGAGAGAGAGCGACTGGGGGGGGAAGAGAGAGAGCGACTGGGGGGGGAAGAGAGAGAGCGACTGGGGGGGGAAGAGAGAGAGCGACTGGGGGGGGAAGAGAGAGAGCGACTGGGGGGGGGGGAAGAGAGAGAGCGACTGGGGGGGGAAGAGAGAGAGCGACTGGGCGGGGGAAGAGAGAGAGCGACTGGGGGGGGGAAGAGAGAGCGACTGGGGGGGAAGAGAGAGAGCGACTGGGGGGGAAGAGAGAGAGCGACTGGGGGGGAAGAGAGAGAGCGACTGGGGGGGAAGAGAGAGAGCGACTGGGGGGGAAGAGAGAGAGCGACTGGGGGGAAGAGAGAGCGCGACTGGGGGGGGAAGAGAGAGCGCGACTGGGGGGGGAAGAGAGAGCGCGACTGGGGGGGGAAGAGAGAGCGCGACTGGGGGGGGAAGAGAGAGCGCGACTGGGGGGGAAGAGAGAGCGCGACTGGGGGGGAAGAGAGAGCGCGACTGGGGGGGAAGAGAGAGCGCGACTGGGGGGGAAGAGAGAGCGCGACTGGGGGGGAAGAGAGAGCGCGACTGGGGGGGAAGAGAGAGCGCGACTGGGGGGGAAGAGAGAGCGCGACTGGGGGGGAAGAGAGAGCGCGACTGGGGGGGAAGAGAGAGCGCGACTGGGGGGGAAGAGAGAGCGCGACTGGGGGGGAAGAGAGAGCGCGACTGGGGGGGAAGAGAGAGCGCGACTGGGGGGGAAGAGAGAGCGCGACTGGGGGGGAAGAGAGAGCGCGACTGGGGGGGGAAGAGAGAGCGCGACTGGGGGGGAAGAGAGAGCGCGACTGGGGGGGAAGAGAGAGCGCGACTGGGGGGGAAGAGAGAGCGCGACTGGGGGGGAAGAGAGAGCGCGACTGGGGGGGAAGAGAGAGCGCGACTGGGGGGGAAGAGAGAGCGCGACTGGGGGGGAAGAGAGAGCGCGACTGGGGGGGAAGAGAGAGCGCGACTGGGGGGGAAGAGAGAGCGCGACTGGGGGGGAAGAGAGAGCGCGACTGGGGGGGAAGAGAGAGCGCGACTGGGGGGGAAGAGAGAGCGCGGACTGGGGGGGAAGACGAGAGCGCGACTGGGGGGGAAGAGGAGAGCGCGACTGGGGGGGAAGAGAGAGCGCGACTGGGGGGGAAGAGAGAGCGCGACTGGGGGGGAAGAGAGAGCGCGACTGGGGGGGAAGAGAGAGCGCGACTGGGGGGGAAGAGAGAGCGCGACTGGGGGGGAAGAGAGAGCGCGACTGGGGGGGAAGAGAGAGCGCGACTGGGGGGAAGAGAGAGCGCGACTGGGGGGGAAGAGAGAGCGCGACTGGGGGGGAAGAGAGAGCGCGACTGGGGGGGAAGAGAGAGCGCGACTGGGGGGGAAGAGAGAGCGCGACTGGGGGGGAAGAGAGAGCGCGACTGGGGGGGAAGAGAGAGCGCGACTGGGGGGGAAGAGAGAGCGCGACTGGGGGGGAAGAGAGAGCGCGACTGGGGGGGAAGAGAGAGCGCGACTGGGGGGGAAGAGAGAGCGCGACTGGGGGGGAAGAGAGAGCGCGACTGGGGGGGAAGAGAGAGCGCGACTGGGGGGGAAGAGAGAGCGCGACTGGGGGGGAAGAGAGAGCGCGACTGGGGGGGAAGAGAGAGCGCGACTGGGGGGGAAGAGAGAGCGCGACTGGGGGGGAAGAGAGAGCGCGACTGGGGGGGAAGAGAGAGCGCGACTGGGGGGGAAGAGAGAGCGCGACTGGGGGGGAAGAGAGAGCGCGACTGGGGGGAAGAGAGAGCGCGACTGGGGGGGGAAGAGAGAGCGCGACTGGGGGGGGAAGAGAGAGCGCGACTGGGGGGGGAAGAGAGAGCGCGACTGGGGGGGAAGAGAGAGCGCGACTGGGGGGGGAAGAGAGAGCGCGACTGGGGGGGGAAGAGAGAGCGCGACTGGGGGGGAAGAGAGAGCGCGACTGGGGGGGGAAGAGAGAGCGCGACTGGGGGGGAAGAGAGAGCGCGACTGGGGGGGAAGAGAGAGCGCGACTGGGGGGAAGAGAGAGCGCGACTGGGGGGGGGGAAGAGAGAGAGCGACTGGGGGGGGGGAAGGAGAGAGAGCGACTGGGGGGGGGGAAGAGAGAGAGCGACTGGGGGGGGGGAAAGAGAGAGAGCGACTGGGGGGGGGAAAGAGAGCGACGGGGGGGGGGAAGAGAGCGACTGGGGGGGAAGAGAGAGAGCGACTGGGGGGGGGAAGAGAGAGAGCGACTGGGGGGGGGAGAAGAGAGGAGAGCGACTGGGGGGAGAAGAGAGAGAGAGCG
>NC_140998.1:25657923-25694846 GCF_052327205.1 Somniosus microcephalus
CGGTTTCCCCAGCTACTCCCTCCCTGTCCACCCTCCGTCACTTCTTCCTCTCCCTGTCGCCACCCCCTTTCACTCTTTCCCTCCTCGCCCCACGCTCCGTCCCCCGTCTCTCGCCTGCTTTACTCTCCCCCCCCCAGCTCGCTCACTCTCTCGCCCCCTCCCGTCAGCGCCTCTCTCTCTTCCCCCCCCCCAGTCGTCTCTCCTCTTCGCCTTTCGCTCTCTCCTCTCTTCCCCCACCCCCCCTCCCCCCCGTCTCTCCTCTCTCCCTCCCCCCACCCGCTCCTCTCTTCCCACCCCTCTCTCTCCCACCCCCCAGCTCCGCCTCTCTCCTCTCCTCCCTCCCCCCCCACCTCTCTCTCTCCCCCCCACCCTCTCTCTCGCTCCCCTCCCCCCCTCTCTTCCCCCCCACCCTCTCTCGCTCCCCCTCCCCCCCTCTCTCCCCCACCCTCTCTCGCTCACCTCCCCCCCTCTCTCCCCCACCCTCTCTCGCTCCCCTCCCCCCTCTCTCCCCCACCCTCTCTCTCCCCACCCTCTCTCTCTCCCCACCCCTCTCTCCGCCCCCCCTCTCCTCTCCCTCACCACCTCCCCTACCCCCCCACCTCCCTCTCACCCACCTCCCTACCCCCCTTCCTCCCTCTCCCCCTCCTCCCTCCCCCCACCCTCTCTCGCTCCCCCCTCCCCCCTCTCTCTGCCCCCCTCTCGCTTCCCTCCCCCCCCCCTCCCTACCCCCTCCTCCTCCCTCTCACCACCTCCCTACCCCCTTCCTCCTCCTCCCCCCCTCTCTCCTCCCCCCTCTCTCCCCCCTCTCTCTCCCCCCCTCTCTCTCCCCCCCTCTCTCTCCCCCTCTCCCCTGCCCGAGCCCTCATCTCTCTCCCCCCCTCTCCCTCTCCCCTGCCCGAGCCGTCATCCCCTGCTCCAATCCCTCTTTTCCGCCCCGGGGCCCGGGCCTCGGCACCTGGATGAACGCGTTCCCTCGGCCGTCACCCTGATGCCGTTGGCCGAGGCGAACACCCGCAAAGACATGGCCCAGCCGAGTCCAGCGCCCCGGTCAGCTCGAGGTCCGCAGCCACTGTTTCGGCCGCAGGCCACAAAGCACCCGAGCCCAGCGCCGGCGATGGCTGCACGGAGCTCCGTGCCGCCCCACGCACTGACATGGCCCCGCCCTCCCCGAGCTGGCTTGAAGAACGCCAATTGCGGCTGTGAGAGACGGCCGGCGGGCCCGGTTGCCGGGGTAACCCTTCCCGTTCTCCAAGCCCCTCCCGAGATCAGCACTCCCGGGAGCCCCGCCCCCCCCCGCCCGAGCCGAGCGGGGAACAGAGAGAGACGCCGCGTTTCAGCTGCTCCTGCTGCGCGCGCATCCTTTAACTAGGTAGCGGCACTCGGCTGAGGCCCGCCCCTCCAGCCTTCACAAAGATGGCGGCGATCGGGGGCCGCTTGTTGACTGGTGCCGGGAGGTGCCTAGCTCGGGCGTGGGTGCGGAGGAGAGGGCCGAGGCTTCGAGGCCTACCTGGAAAAATGGGGAAAGGTAGGGAAATTAATGAGATTAGATAAAAGATTTAGAAAGTAATTAACTTTTTTTTAAAAACAATATGTGTTTTAAAAGCAACGTTTTTTTGAAAGACGCAGAAAGCGGGAAAAAGAAAGGAAAAGTTTGGAATCAAGATGGCGGCGACTCACCTCGGTTCAGAACGATAAGGCCCGCCCACACACACACCGATTGGTCGACCGTCAAGTCACCAAAGCGTAGGATTGGTCAATCGTCCCGTCACTCGACCGTAGGAGGGCCCGGCCGCACACGCCAGCAACCCGGCGTACGATTGGGCGACCTCGAGGTCACTCTGTCGCTAATGAGCGGATAATGAGATGCTAATGAGCGGAATGTTGAACGTTTTTCGGATACCGCGGGCCGCGATTTCGTCCGGCTGAAACGTAAATACGCTTACGACCGTTTCGGAACGGTAAGCTTTCTTTCGACGTAACGCACGCGTAGGTATGCCCTATAACTTTCGAGCGCATAGCCGGACAGACGCACACGTGAGGACAGACAGAAGGACAGACAGCCAGATAGACAGACAGAAAGAAGTATCCGTTTATATATATAGATAAATGCAAGTCTTTTCCTGACTTTCTCTGTAAGGGATGCCTCTGTAGTGACACCCAAATGCGGACCTCACCGTGTGAAGGATTACATACTATATCCACTATGTCACTTTATTCAACTCTCATCAAGGCCCCACACCCTTCCCCCGAAGACACCAGCTTCCTTTACTCAGTTACAGATCCATGGATGCTAGTTGCCCACTAGGTAGCTCGTCTAGCCACCGAGACAGCAGCTCACGCGGAGGTGCAATTTCACAGGTGAAGCGGCGCCCGCTCAATTAGCCATTCTCCATGCGTGAGCCTGCGTAGGTTATTTGGCCATGCAAGGCGTCACAGCTGTGCCACTCCTGTCCAGAAACACACAGGAGAGGGAGGGGAGGGGAAAGGGGAGAGGGAAGGAGGGAGGGAAGGGAGGGGAAGGAGGGAGGGAAGGGAGGGGCAAGGGGAGCGAGGAAGGGGAGGGGAGGGGAGAGGGGAGGGAGGGGGAGGGGTTGTGGGGGGGTTGGGGGGTGTGGGGGGTGGTTGGGGGGGTGTGGGGGAGGAGGCAGTGGAGGGGGTGTGGGAAGTGTGTGGGGGGTTGTGGGGTGGTGTGGGGGTTGTGGGTGGGTGGGGGGGGTGGGGAGGAGACAGTGGAGGGGGGTGTGGAGGAAGCAGTGGAGCGATGTGCGGGGGTAATAGCTACAGTACTTACTTCCCACGGGCTCCCCGCTCCAGCTGATCTTCTCCACATCATCGTCGTCATCGTCTACAATGCTGCGGAGATTGTTCACCGCTCGCTTGGACGCTTTCAGCTGAAATGACAATACAACGAAAACTGTCATACAAAATAGAGCCAACCAGAAATGTGGCGGCCAAGTACGAGAGAGCGAGAGCCGTTACATTGAACAGACATGCGGTCACCCAATGTCCACACAAATGCCCTTGCCAGCAGGGATCACTGGTCAGCACTAAAAGGTATGAACCCCAGGGTTGTTTCATCACCTCAATCCGGGGAGGGTACCGAGAACAATTATACCAGTCCCATTGCCACCGCAGTCCATATCAGCTAATTCAGTAGAGTGCTGCAATAATATTTATGCCACTGCCGGTGGTGATACACGCTATTAAATAAAACATTTTTATTCGGTCATTCCGTGATCTGTCCGTCAGACGATTTATTCAAGTGAGGAACTGGATGAATTTCCTACTCCACTTGATCTCCAGCAATATTTTTTTTTTTACTATCTTCAGCAACGAGTTGTATTTATGTAAAGCACTCCTCACGTAACCTAGTATCTCAGAGTGCTTTGCAAGTAACACACACTTGATGAAGCAGTGAGCAGAACGAAGAAGGCTGCATATAGTGACACCTCAATTCCTGGCCAGAATGGAGATAATTGGGTATTTCCCCCGTCAATCACGCCTGGACACCGCACTGCTTTAAGTGGACTGGGATTGATTTTACGCACATCACTTGTATTCAGGTAACTATCCTGCATTTTGCTGGAGAAATCACCCTGCTTCTATCGGGAGACGTTGCTGCAGTTTCGGTCAGGAGTTCTGTTTGCTGCAGCTCGTAGAGACTCTTTTGAAACAGACTCTGTAGACTGTTTGCTGTAGTGTGCTGTTTAAATTGACTCTGTTTGCTGAGTAAAATACACTGTTTGCTGTAAGTGCGGCCGTAAGTCCCACCCCACCTTAAACTCATTGGCTGACACGGCGGTGTCAATAGACACTCCAAACAAAGAAGGCCAAATCCAACCAATGTAAAGAGTCATCTAATTTAATGGCGGAACAGGCTCGAGGGGCTGAGTGGCCTGCTCCTGTATGTATGTCAGCCCCAAGGGAAAGTAAACGACCACTGATCTCAACCACCCCGTCATGAAAAAGGTGTGACACAGAGCCGTGGGCCAGGCGCTTTGACGTAAGAATGGGAAAAAAAGGAGGGAAGAGTCATTGTGTGTCATTCACTTGCAACTCCAGGCAGCCAGTCCAGAGACTGTCGTTGTCAGAGGCTTGTGGGCAGATCGTCTGCGGTTGGGGCGTGAAAAAGGTAGACTTCAGGAGGCAGGGTGTAAAGGATAGATTAATTTTCGAAAATTGAACAAACAAGATTATATGGACTTTTAACATCCTCAAGTTACATCCTTCAAAACAAGTACACGTCTTTCTAATAAGCCGTTAAACCAAGATCCCTTCTGCCTGTACAGATGGACATTAAAGACTCCGTGGTGCTGTCTAGAAGAACGCGGAGTTCTCCTAGTGATCTAGGCCACATTCCTCTCTCAATCACCGCCAAAATAAAAAGATTAACTAGTCAAACATTGAATTCCTGTTTGTGGGATCTTGCTGTGCACAAATAGGGGCTGCAATTGCCTGCAGAAACTACTCCAATGGCGGAGTGTGGTTTGGAATGTCCCGAGGACATGTTAAGATGCTACATAAACGCAAGTTCTTTCTTTTCCCCTTCCAAAAGAGATTATGCAGGACAGAGCGCCTCTAAATCAACTCCGAAAAATAGTTACCACAGACAGAAAAATCAAGGGAAAGAATCTGATCAGGAAATTTAAATACAGGCAAGTTACTCGCCTCCGTAAATTCATCATCATCATCAAACATGAAAGCTTTGCACTTTGAGCTGTTCCAATATTCTTCTTCGTCATTTTTATTTCTGTTCATCTGCAAATATAACAGAAATACTGCACAAAATTGTATGGATCACAATGTTTGTAAAATACAGGAACAGTTCTCAACCTTTAACCAATGCTGAGGTTCCTGTCACTCTTTGTAGATTCCCACCTGCCATTTCCCCAATCAGCAAACCCAGGCAAGAGTTCAAGTGACAGTTCGCTGGTGGTTCAGGGGGAGTAATGCACCAACAGGTGTGGTACTGACCCACAGAGACCAGAAAGGGTTCAATCCCTGATTTGTGTTGAGTTAGGTGATCTCAGGCAAGGCGGCAGTGGAGGCACTAGAGTCGGCCTCAGCACCCCGGATGAAAGAGCGACACAATCAGCCACGATACTGCTTGCTACCCGACCCCTCTGGCTGGCCAGGGTGCAGAGTGTGGACCTCGCACGTGGACTGGGTCAGGCTGGGCTGGCTGGGCTGCCCTCCTTATTTTTTTATTAGTTCCTGGGATGTGGCGTTGCTGACAAGACCAGCATATATTGCCCATCCCTAGATGCATGCACAACCAAATAGCCGACTGGCAACGACTGCCTAGATTCACACATATGGGCAAGCAGTCACTTGGAACAAGACACTGGGGGGGTAGGCTACGAGCAGCTGCAGAACTGTAGTCCAGCAAAGGAGTCTGCCTGCACCTTCGGGGGGGGGGGGGGGGGTGGGGGGGGGGGAGAAAACTGAAAATGGGAAAAAGAAACAATAATTGCATCCTTCAAGGGGCGAAAGGAGGGAGAGGCAGCGAATATTGATCTGATTTCATGCATTTTTCAATAAAGAACAAAAAAACACTTCCTCACGAAGACAATGCCATTTTAATGCTAGAGGGTGACCCTCTCAGTGGGTTTGGCTGCTGCTGGCTAGCAGAGACAGTCTCAGGGCACACAGCTGATGAGTGCCACTCAGACACTTACACACACACACTGGGGAACAGTAACAGGAAGAGACCACTTTTTTTTGTTAAACACCAGGTACATCTGTTTGTTTATTTAAACTAGTGTTTATATAAAGTAAATTAAGGGTGACAGCTCCCCCACGCACTCACCCCTGAACTCACTCACTTCCCTGCATCAACCTCTCAGGAACAAGCAGCACGCCGGCTCTGCGCATGCGCCGGTCGCGCAAGGTCCGCCGGGAGCTGTAGTTTCCAGCGAAGACCCCGCGGCGGACTACAACTCCCGGCAGCGCCTGGGAGCGCAGGCTTCCGACAGGCCGCCCGAACCGCCTCTTTCAAACTACAGGAGCGGAAAATTAACGACCGCGCTCAAGCGGCAGCAACACCAACAACAACAGGTTTGGTTTTTTTTTTAATTCCCCACTCCCCCCCCCCCCCAAATTACGAAGTTGTCGAGACATCTCACATCAGGGATGTATATTACTGCTGCACGTTGCGTGCATCGGTGAACTAGTCCCGTGCGGCATCCAGTCAACTTTAACGTTTGGACCGTATGGTCAAAGTACCAGGCTCCCAGCTCCTGGTCAGTCAGACCCTTTCAATCAACGCAGTCAACCCACAGGCTGCACAAGTTTCTTTTTTTTAATTATTATTTCAGATTTCCAGCATCCTCAGAATTTTGCTTTTGTTGTAACAAAGTAATTAAAAACATAACATAAGAAATAGGAGCAGGAGCAGGAGTAGGCCATTTGGCCCCTCGAGCCTGCTCTGCCATTCAATAAGATCATGGCTGATCTGATCCTAACCGCCAATCTACTATCACAGAACCATCTCCTGAATCTAACAGAATTAGACACACGAAATAGGAGCAGGATCAGGCTACACGGCCCCTGGGTCCGCTCCGCTACCCACAGGGCCATGACCGATCCGAACCTAGACTCATGTCCAAATTCCTGCCCGCTCCCCATAACCCTTAATTCCCTTTACTTCTAGGAAACTGTCTATTTCTGTTTTAAATTTATGTAATGATGTAGCTTCTACAGCTTTTTGGGGCAGCATATTCCATGGACCTACCACCCTCTGAGTGAAGTAGTTCCTCCTCATCTCAGTCTTGAAAGAGCAGCCCCTTATTCTAAGACTATGCCCCCTAGTTCTAGTTTCACCCATCATCGGGAACATCCTCCCTGCACCCACCCGATCCAACCCCTTCACAATCTTATATGTTTCAATAAGATCGCCTCTCATTCTTCTGAACTCCAATGAGTAGAGTTCCAATCTACTCAACCTCTCCTCATATGTCCATCCCCTCATCCCCGGGATTAACCGAGTGAACCTTCTTTGTACTGACTCGAGAGCAAGTATGTCCTTTCTTAAGTATGGACACCAAAACTGTACGCAGTATTCCAGGTGCGGTCTCACCAATACCTTGTACAACTGAAGCAATACCTCCCTATTTTTATATTCTATCCCCCTAGCAATGAAAGCCAACATTCCATTGGCCTTCTTAATCACTTGCTGCACCTGCATACTAACCTTTTGAGTTTCGTGCACCAGGACCCCCAGATCCCTTTGTACTTCAGTACTTTCCAGTTTCTTGCCATTAAGATAATAACTTGCTCTACGATTTTTCCTGCCAAAGTGCATAACCTCACACTTTCCAGTATTGTATTCCATCTGCCAAATCTCTGCCCACTTACTTAGCCTGTCTATGTCCCCTTGCAGGTTTTTTATGTCCTCCTCACTCACTACTTTCCCATCCATCTTAGTATCATCTGCAAACTTTGATATGTTACACTCGGTCCCCTCCTCCAAATCGTTAATATAGATTGTAAAGAGTTGGGGACCCAGCACTGACCCCTGCGGAACACCACTAGTTACTGATTGCCAGTCTGAGAATGAACCATTTATCCCAACTCTCTGCCTTCTGTTAGATAGCCAATCCTCTATCCATGCCAGAATATTACCCGCAATCCTGTGATTTTTTATTTTAAGCAATAATCTTCTGTGTGGCACCTTGTCAAATGCCTTTTGGAAGTCTAAATACACTACGTCCACTGGTTCCCCTTTATCCACCCTATCTGTTACTTCCTCAAAGAACTCCAGCAAATTTGTCAAACATGACTTCCCCTTCATAAAACCATGCTGACTTTGTCCTATTAAATTATGATTATCCAAATGTCCTGTTACTGTCTCCTTAATAATGGACTCCAATATTTTACCTACCACAGATGTTAGGCTAACCGGTCTATAGTTTCCAGCCTTCTGTCTACTGCCCTTTTTAAATAAGGGCGTTACATTAGCAGTTTTCCAGTCTGCCGGGACCTTTGCTGAGTCCAGGGAGTTTTGGAAAATTATTACCAATGCATCCACAATCCCTACCGCCACTTCCCTCAAGACCCTAGGATGTAAGCCATCAGGTCCAGGTGATTTATCCGCCTGGAGTCCCATTATTTTACCGAGTACTACTTCCTTAGTGATTTTGATCGTGTTTAGCTCCTCCCCTCCTATAGCCCCCTGTTTGTCCAGTGTTGGGATATTCTTAGTGTCTTCTACTGTAAAGACTGATACAAAATATTATTCAGTGTTTTTGCCATCTCCATATTTCCCACCATTAATTTCCCGGTCTCATCCTCTAAGGGACCAACATTTACTTTAGCCACCCTTTTTCTTTTTATATAACTATAAAAACTCTTACTATCTGTTTTTATATTTTTTGCTAATTTACTTTCATAATCTATCTTCCCTTTCTTAATCAATCTTTTTGTTATTTTTTGCTGTCTTTTAAAGTTTTCCCAATCCTCTATCCTCCCACTAGATTTGGCTACCTTATATGCCCTTGTTTTTAGTCGAATACTATCCTTAATTTCTTTACTTAGCCATGGATGGCTGTCTTTTCTTTTACACCCTTTTCTTCTCAGTGGAATATATATTTTTTGGAAGTTGTAAAATAACTCCTTAAATGTACACCACTGATCATGTATCGTCTTACCCTTTAATCTATTTTCCCAATCCACTCTACTCAATTCCGCTCTCAAACCTTCATAGTCTCCTTTATTCAAGCTTAGCACGCTTGTTTGAGATCCAACCTTCTCACCCTCTAATTGAATATGGAATTCAACCATGTTATGGTCACTCATTCCAAGGGGATCCTTTACTAGGACATTTTTAATTAATCCTGTTTCGTTACACAGGACCAGATCTAAGGTTGCTTGCCCCCTGGTCGGTTCAGTTACATACTGCTCAAGAAACCCATCCCTAATACACTCAATGAACTCATCCTCAAGGCAGCCCTGCCCAATTTCATTTGTCCAATTAATATGATAGTTAAAATCCCCCATAATTATAGATGTTCCCTTATTACAAGCCTCAACTATTTCCTGATTGATACTCCGTCCAACAGAGTTGCCACTGTTCGGAGGCCTATAGACTACGCCCACTAGTGTTTTTTTCCCCTTATTATTCCTTACCTCCACCCAAACTGTTTCATTATCCTGATCTTTTGACCCAATATCATTTCTCTGTAATACAGTGATTCCTTCCTTTATTAACATAGCCACCCCACCTCCCCTTCCTTCCTGCCTGTCCTTCCTGATCGTTAAATAACCTGGTATGTTTAATTCCCAGGCATTGTCACCCTGCAGCCATGTTTCTGTAATGGCCACAAGATCATACCCATATGTAGTTATTTGTGCCATTAACTTGTCTATTTTGTTACGAATGCTACGTGCATTCAGATAGAGAACTTTCAAAGATGTTTTGTGACACTTAGTTCCTGCTTTTGCCCTTTTTATTACTTTACCTTTTACTCCATACCTTCTGCCCCTTCCTGACACGCTCTGGTTTTCAATTTCCCCACTGCTACCTAAGTCTATGACCTTCTCTGTTGTCATTTTTATTATTTGCTCTCTAGGAACCTCCCCCCCCCCCCCCCCCCCCCCCCCACTAGTTAGTTTAAAGCCCTCTCTACAGCCCTAGTTATATGATCCGCCAGGACTCTAGTCCCAGCACTGGCCAAGTGAAGCCCGTCCCAATGGAACAGCTCCCTCCTGCCCCAGTACTGGTGCCAGTGTCCCAGGAAGCAAAACCCATTTCTCCCACACCAGTCTATGAGCCGCGCATTTAACTCTCTAATTTTATTTTTCCTAGCCAAATTCGCTCGTGGCTCAGGTGGTTCTGCTTTTTAATGTGGCCCCTAGCTGCTCAAACTCCCTCAGCAGAACCTCCTTCCTTGTCCTATCTATGTCGTTGGTACCAACATGGACCACGACAACTGGATCCTCCCCCCCCCCCACTCCAAGTTTCTCTCCAGTCCAGAGGAGATGTCCTTAACCCTGGCACCGGGCAGGCAACACAGCCTTCGGCACTCTCGCTCTCGGCTGCAAAGAACTCTATCTATCCCCCTAACGATACTATCCCCTACCACTACAACATGAATGTCATTTCAATCCAGATTTATCGATTCTCACTCGTGTGGAGCGGCAGTCACTCATTTTTATGCAAACGTTAAGGCTGACATTTATCATCAGCAAGGGTCACGCAGATTGCAAACCCACTCAAACAAATTTCCTTTTAAGAGTAACGTACATATACATCAACAGAGAATTCACTTGTTAAATTTGGGGTCCGCAGATCCTATGGCTCTGTATATTTGGATAGCTGACACTGTCTTCAGAAGTTAAGACAGGTGAGTTCCGAATGATGAGTTAATATTTTCAGCAAGTTACCCATTCTGGAAAAAAATGAGAAACCTTTTTTGATGAGGTAACAGAGAAGGTGGATGAGGGCACTGCAGTTGATGTTGTGTATATTGTCTTTCAAAAGTACCACATATTGGGCTTGTTACCAAAATTGAAGCCCATGGTATAAAAGGGGCAGTAGCAGCATGGATACAAAATTGGCTAAGGCATAGAAAAGAGAGTTGTGGTGAATGGCTGTTTTTTCGACTGGAGGGAGATATACAGTGGAGTTCCCCAAGGCTCAGTACTAGGACCACTGCCAACGTTCCCTATAAGCTGCGCAGCTCTCTGCCGGACCCGGGCTGCCTAGACTGACTTTCACGATGTTAAAGATGCGTGAAACTGTGAATGGGCCGCGCACCCAAAAAAAATTACGGGGAATATTGACCACTGCTGTTTTTGATATACATTAATGAGTTGGACTTGGAGGTATAGGGCACATTTTCAAAATTTGCAGATGACACGAAACTTGGAAGTGTAACATACAGTGAGGAAGATAGTAATAGACTTCAAGAAGACATAGACAGGCTGGTGGAATGAGCGAACACATGGCCGATGAAATTCAATGCAGAGAAGTGTGAGGTGATACGTTTTGGTTGGAAGAATGAGGAGAGACAATTCATACTAAATGGTACAATTTTAATGGGGGTCCAAGAAGAGAGAGACCTGGGGGTGTTTATGCACAGATCTTTGAAATGGCAGGACAGGTTAACAAAGCAATTAATAAAGCACATGGGATCCTAGGCTTTATAACTAGAGGCATAGAGTACAAAAGCAAGGAAGTTATTCTAAATGTATACAAAATGCTAGTTCGGCCCCAGCTTGAGTATTGTGTCCAGTTCTGGGCACCGCACTTTAGGAAGGTTGTGAAGGCTTTGGAGAGGGTACAGAAGAGATTTACTAGAATGGTACCAGGGATGAGGGATTACAGTTACGTGGATAGACTGGAGAAGCTGGGGTTGTTCTCCTTGGAGCAGAGAAGGCTAAGTGGAGATTTGATAGAGGTGCTTAAAATCATGAAGGGTTTAGATAGAGTAAATAAAGAGAAACTGTTTCCAATGGCTGAAGGGTCGATAATGAGAGGGCACAGATTTAAGGTGATTGGCAAAAGAACCAGAGGTGACATAAGGAAAAACGTCTTTACGCAACGAGTGGTTAGGATTTGGAATGCACTGCCTGATAGGGCGGCGGATACAGATTCAATAGTAGCCTTCAAAAGGGAATTGGATAAATACTTGAAGGAGAAAAAATTGCAGGGATATGGGGAAAGAGCGAGGGAGTGGGACTAACTGGATTGCTCTTCGAAAGAGCCGGCGTAGACTTGATGGGCCGAATGGCCCTTCTGTGCTGCACTATTCTATGATTAAAGCAGAATGAGCCAGGTAATGTGACTTGACAGGTCTGATTGATGTAGGTCAGCAATTTCTGAAATAAAGTATATAGCCATTTATTTATATACAAATAAAGTATTTAAAGTCACACAGTTTCTTTATTAACTGACGTTTCTGGGTTACTAATTCTGTCAGAAGAACAGAAAAAGTTTTAAATGTGATATATTGATGTGAGATTTCTGATATTCAGCAGTGCTGGTAGGACACGCCCAAGTCGCTACTTCTGTGGACATCACTGTATCTATTTTGTTGTATTCATGTTTATTTAGAACTGTTCTCGGGGAGCCAGACCCCCTCCTTCAGGTGAAAACATTTCAAAGGACGGGGAATCCATTTTTCCACTTGTTTTATATAATCCTATCAAATCCAAATTTCGACCCTCACAGAGCAATTACACCAGCCTGTATCTCCTATTTGTAATGAGGCTTTCTGCATTTCTGTGTCTACAACCCATGGGTAATAATAGGTTGAGCAGAGTCAACATGGATTTATGAAAGGGAAATCGTATTTGACAAATCTGTTAGAGTTTTTTGAGGTTGCAGGATAGATGAGGGGGAACCAGTGTATTTGGATTTTCAGAAGGGATTCGATAAGGTGTCACACAAGAGGTTATTAAACAAAATTAGGGCTCATGGGATTGGGGGCTATAAAAGAAGGATTTGCATTTATATAGCACCTTTCATGCCCACCGGACATTCCAAAGCGCTTTACAGCCAATGAAGTACTTTTGAAGTGCAGTCACTGTTGTAATGTAGGAAACACGGCAGCCAATTTGCACACAGCAAGCTCCCACAAACAGCAATGTGATAATGACCAGATAATCTGTTTATATAGTAGCACGGATTGGTTAACGGACAGAAAACAGAGAGTGGGAATAAACGGGTCATTTTTGGGTTGGCAGGCTGTAACTAGTGGGGTACCGCAAGGATCAGTGCTTGGGCCTCAGCTACTCACAATCTATATCAATGATTTGGATGAGGGGACCAAATGTAATATATCCAAGTTTGCTGATGATACAAAGCTGGGTGGGAATGTAAGTTGTGAGGAGGATGCAAAGAGGCTTCAAGGGGATATAGGCAGGTTAAGTGAGTGGGCAAGAACATGGCAAATGGAATATAATGTGGAGAAATGTGAAGTTATCCACTTTGGTAGGAAAAACAGAAAAGCAGAGTATTTTTTAAATGGTGAGAGATTGGGAAATGTTGGTGTTCAGAGGGACCTGGGTGTCCTTGTACACAAATCACTGAAAGTTAACATGCAGGTACAGCAAGCAATTAGGAAAGCAAATGGTATGTTGGCCTTTATTACAAAAGGATTTGAGTATAAGAGTAAAGACGTCTTACTGCAATTATACAGGGCCCTGGTGAGACCACACCTGGAGTATTGTGTAGTTTTGGTCTCCTTACCTAAGGAAGGATATACTTGCCATAGAGGGAGTGCAATGAAGGTTCACCAGACTGATTCCTGGGATGGGGGGATTGTCCTATGAGGCGAGATTGAGTAGACTAGAACTAAAGTTTTATATGTCTATTTAAATATGTCTATTTTAAAGGGGTTGCAGGAACAGAGAGACCTGGGGGTGTATGTACACAAATCTTTGAAGGTGACAGGACAAGTTGAGAAGGCCGTTTATATAAAAAAAAAAAAAAAAAAAGCATATGGGATCCTGGGCTTTATAGAGACACAGAGTACAAAAGCCAGGAGGTTAGCTAAACCTTTATAAAACACTGGCTGGGCCTCAGCTGGAGTATTGTGTTCAATTCTGGGCACCGCACTTTAGGAAGGGTGTCAAGGCCTTGGAGAGGGTGCGGAAGAGATTTACTAGAATGGTTCCAGGGATGAGTGACTTCACTTATGTGGAGAAGCTGAGGTTGTTCTCCTTAGAGCAGAGAAGGTGAAGATTCGATAAAAATCACGAATGGTTCTGATAGAGTAAATAAGGAGAAACTGTTTCCAGTGGCAGAAGGGTCGGTAACCAGAGGACACAGATTTAAGGTGAATGGCAAAAGAACCAGAGGCGACATCAGGAAACAATTTTTTATACAGCGAGTTGTTGTGATCTGGAATGCACGGCCTGAACGGGTGGAGGAAGCAGATTCAATAGAAACATTCAAAAGGGAATTGGATAAATACTTGAAGGGAAACATTTACAGGGCTGTGGGGAAAGAGGAGGGGAGTGGGATTAATTGGATAGTTCTTTCAAAGAGCCGGCACAGGCACGATGGGTTGAATGGCCTCCTTGCTGTGTTGTATCATTTGAAAAGAAAACACATGCTTAAACTGCATCTGTCATTTTGGTCATGAAACACTCCTAGCATTTTTCTGCTGTTGACAGTTCAGTTGGTAATGCATCAGGTGGCGTTCACTGGGCTCCTGAAAGATGCAGAACCAGTTAGAATTTAGATTCTCTTGATGCGCTTCACGGAGATAGAGAATGGGATAGAACTCTGACAATAGAGCAGACACGTGTGGAGCAGCAACAAAGGTGCTTTATGGAAATGTGCCCGTTGAATACAGAAAACAGCGAGTCTTGCTGGAATTCATTGCCGGGAGGTGCCAGCTGCCTGTTATTATGCTTCGCATGTGAGCCTCAACAGTGGGTGTCACCACTGGGTGCATTACAGCCAAGTCCGATCCTTCCTTCATCTGGAGTTCACGCACGTAGACACTTTCCAGTTAGGATGAGTGGTTAATGATAAGAAGCCAAGGACATAGAGACTCTTTGTAGCGTCCTTACTGCTGTCTCAGGTGAGACCCGCCAACTCAGCCAGGAATCAATCCGGGCACCTCTGCGATCTATTATCGACTGAACTGCTAGACCTGTTTCTAACTGGGGCGGAGGTCACCTCTTACAGAAGGTAAGTACTGCAGGAAATTCAGGGCCATTTCAATCGTCTAGATGGGTCGCAGAGGAATTTCCCAGATTTTTTTTCCCAAATTGACCTGGATTTTTTAAATCAGAACTTAAGTACATAAGAAATAGGAGCAGGAGTAGGCCATACGGCCCCTCGAGCCTGCTCCGCCATACGGCCCCTCGAGCCTGCTCCGCCATACGGCCCCTCGAGCCTGCTCCGCCATACGGCCCCTCGAGCCTGCTCCGCCATACGGCCCCTCGAGCCTGCTCCGCCATTCAATAAGATCATGGCTGATCATTGACCTCAATCATAATCATAATCAACTTTATTGTCATTGTTGGTGCACAAGTGCAGTACAACGAAATGTAGGCTTGCGGCTCCCGAGAGTGTACATTTAGATTAAGACATTTAAACATTCAACATACATTTGGCTTGTAATACATTAACATAAACATAACCATAATAAAGTGCATTGGCAGATGTGCAGACTTTAGAGTTTATTTGTGGAGCCTGATCTCCATATCCCTTCATTCCCCATGAGTCCAAAAATCTATATCTTAGCCTTGACTAACCTCAGATACTCAGCATCCACAGCCCTCTGGGGCACAGAATTCCAAAAGATTCACAACCCTCCGAGTGAAGAAGTTCCTCCTCATCTCACTCTTAAATGGCCGACCCCTTATCCTGAGACTATGCCCCCTAGTTCTAGACACTCCAGACAGGGGGAAACAACCTCTCAGCATCTACCCTGTCAATCCTCTTCAGAATCCTGTATGTTTCAATGAGATCACCTCTCATTCTTCTAAACTCCAGAGAGTATAGGCCCATTCTACACAACCTCTCATCATAGGACAGCCCTCTCATCCCAGGAATCAATCTAGTGAACCTTCGTTGCACCGCCTCAAAGGTTCAAGTCCCACTCCATTATAATCTGTTTACATTAGCATTGTCCCACTCCAGGGACTTGAGCACATAAATCTAGGCTGACACGCCAGTGCAGTGCTCAGGGAGTGCTGCACTGTCGGAGGTGCCGTCTTTCGGATGAGATGTTAAACCGAGGCCCCGTCTGCTCTCGTGGCTAAAGATCCCATGGCACTATTTCGAAGAAGAGCAGGGGAGTTATCCCCAGTGTCCTGGCCAATATTTATCCCTCAAATCAACATAACAAAAACAGATTATCTGGTCATTATCACATTACTGTTTGTGGGAGCTTGCTGTGCACAAATTGGCTGTCGCGTTTCCCATGTTACAACAGTGACTACACTCCAAAAAGTTCTTAATTGGCTGTAAAGTCTTTCTTTTTCTTTTTTCAGTCTCAAAATTATTCCCAGGAAGCACTGCCCTAAATCTCACTTAAAGAGATCATTAGGAGAGCTGGTGTGGGCTGAAAAGAGTCATACTGGTGTAATAGGGGTATTTTTCTGAGGTTAGGTTTAAGACTTATTAGGGCAGCATCGAGGGTAGGGACAGCTTGAGTTAGTGCGCTTGAGTCAGAAACCTAGGAACCACTTCAGTGTAGTACTGAGTGAGTGCTGCTTTGCCACAGGTCCTGTCGTCTTGAATGCTTACAATCTAGGTGTATGTAAAAGATCCCATGGCACTATATTGTTGGACATCGTGGAGAGTTAAAGGATTAATAGTCCAACTTCTTTGTTTCATAGAGCAATAGACTTTCCAAGATAAACAGGATGACTTTGAAATGTCATGAGGGGAAAGCGTAGCTTGTCTTCTGATATGTAAAGTGCTTGTGTCAGGAAATAAGTGTTAGTAATGATGTCAGCCATGAGTGATTAAAGTGTAATTTCAGGGTAATAAACATTGGTAGAGGTATCCATGAGCTATAGTATGGAAAGATGATGGTTGATAAAGCTTATTCTTCAAAGATGTTAGTGACCGTTACATAGAAACATAGAAGATAGGAGCAGGAGTAGGCCATTCAGCCCCTCGAGCCTGCTCCCCCATTCAATGAGATCATGGCTGATCATCCAAACTCAGTACCCTGTCCCTGCCTTCTCCCCATATCCCTTGATCCCTTTAGCCTTAAGAAATATATCCAACTCTTTCTTGAATATATTTAATGAACTGGCCTCCACCGCCCTCTGTGGCAGAGAATTCCACAGGTTCACCACTCTCTGGGTGAAGAAATTCCTCCTCATCTCAGTCCTAAATGGCTTACCCCTTATCCTTAGACTGTGACCCCTGGTTCTGGACTCCCCCGCCATCGGGAACATCCTTCCTGCATCTAGTCTGTCTAGTCCTGTTAGAATTTTATAAGTTCATTGAGATCCCCTCTCATTCTTCTAAACTCCAGCGAGTATAAGCCCAATCGACCCAATCTCTCCTCATACGTCATTCCTGCCATCCCAGGTATCAGTCTGGTGAATCTTTGCTGCACTCCCTCCATGGCAAGAACATCCTTCCTCAGATAAGGCAACCAAAACTGCACACAATACTCAAGGTGTGGTCTCACCAAGGCCCTGTACAACTGCAGCAAGACATCCTTGTTCCTGTACTCGAATCCTCTCGCTGCGAAGGCCAACATACCATTTGCCTTCTTAACCGCCTGCTGCACCTGCATGCTTACCTTCAGCGACTGGTGCACAAGGACACCCAGGTCTCGTTGCACTTCCCCTTCTCCCAATCTGTTGCTATTCAGATAATAATCTGCCTTCCTGTTTTTGCCACCAAAGTGGATAACCTCGCATTTATCCACATTATACTGCATCTGCCCAATCACCCAACCTGTCCAAATCATAACGTCAGGAAGTTTTGTTTAAGGGAAGTAGCTTTGAGTAAACAACTACAACTGTGTACATTAATAGACTGTCGTCAAAGGATTTGGGAAATAAATACGTCATGGGGTCTTATCTGTGACAAGTACCTTTTGATGTAGGTAAAATATTGATGTATAAAGGAGCATGGTTTGCAGTATTTCTTTGGAGGGCTCAAAAGATAGAAAGAAAGACTTGCATTTATATAGCGCCTTTGACAACCACTGGACATCTCAAAGCGCTTTACAGCCAATGAAGTACTTTTGAACTGTAGTCACTGTTGTAATGTGGGAAACGCGGCAGCCAATTTGTACACAGCAAGCTCCCACAAACGGCAATGTGATAATGGCCAGATACAGGAAACTCTTTGGTATCCGGCACCGACGGGACCGGGATGGTGCCGGTTGATAAAAAATTCTGGATAACGGAGAGGATTATCTACCGAGGCTATTTTTAACAAACAAAAATTAAAAAATCAAGAAATGTGCAGTATAATTGGGTACTCACCTACAGAATGTTGTGTTAAATGGATGGTGGCAGATGCTTGATTAAGTACAGTAATGCCAGTTGAGGGTAATCCATAACTTTAATTACTTAACAGTAAAACAAAACTTTTAAACGACTATACTGTAGTTTTCGGAGTGAGAATTGTGCCGGTTATTAGAGAATTCTCCCCTGCTTTTCTTCGAAATAGTGCCACGGGATCTTTTACGTCCACCTGAGAGCAGACGGGGCCTCGGTTTAACGTCTCATCCAAAAGACGGCACCTCCGACAGGGCAGCACTCCCTCAGCACTGCACTGGAGTGTCAGCCTAGCTTTATGTGCTCAAGTCCCTGGTGATACAGAAACCGAAAAGCCACTCTCTGATCCGGGTTGGGTTGATCCCTCAACCTAGGTATCAATAAAGTCTGTTCCGTACACTACACTATGAAGTGTCTCATGCTTACTTGAAATGTGTTGTTGTGAACCATAGAAGGAAGGAGGTTGAAGGCTAACAAGTGAAGAAGAATACTGAGCTCTCAAGATATCCTGGTTGTCATTCTTCCCCCAACTAAGACTATCCTGAGGATGTGAAAGGTGTGATATAGATTCATGGTCTTTCTTTACTGAGCGAATAATACATTATCAGAGGTGCCATCCCTCAGATGTGGCATTAAAGCAAGAACCATCTGCCAGTTCTGGTGGCTGTTAAAGATCCATTCAAAGAGCAGGGACTTCTTCTGATGTCCTGGCCAACATTCCTCCCACATCCAATCAGGGGCGACGACAGCCTAGTGCTTATGGCACAAGAGTAATTACACAGAAACTGAGTGTTCAAATCTCACCATGGCAAGTTGGAAAAAATAATTCAATAATTCTGGTAATTTATGGTCTAGCACCAGAGAATGACCATGAAAGCTGCTTTACTGTTGTAGAAAAAGAGTTGCATTTATATAGTGCCGTTCACAATCTCAGAACATCTCAAAGCTCAAAGTTCTGCTGAGGGAGTTTGAGGAGCTCGGATCCAAATTAAAAAGCAGAACCTCAAAGGTAATAATCTCTGGATTGTTACCGGAGCCATGCACAAATTGGTATAGGGACAAACAGATTAGAGGTTTAAATGCGTGACTCAAAGAGTGGTGTGGGAGGAAGGAGTTTCAGTTCATGGGACCCTGGCACCAGTACTGGGGAAAGAGGGAGCTTTTCCGTTGGGATGGGCTCCACTTAATCGGGCTGGGACCAGTGTCCTGGCGAATCGAATAACTAGGGCAGCAGACAGGGCTTTAAACTAATGAAGGGCTGGGGTGGTGGGTGGGAAGATTCAGGAAAGAATAAATTTAAAAGCAGCAAGAGAAATGTCAAGGCTCTAGAGCAGAGTAGAGTTTTGGGTAAAAATAAGCAGAGTGGGTCAGGAAGGGACAGAGAGAGTAACAAAGGTAATAAGGCATCAGTGACTAAGGTGACATCAGGGAAAAATAGAAAAACGTCAAAGCTAAACGCGCTATATCTGAATTTGCGAAGCATTCGCAACAAAATAGATGAATTAATAGCGCAGATAGAAATTAATAGGTTTGATCTAATAGCCATTACAGAGACGTGGTTGCAAAGTTGGGAACTAAATATTCCAGGACACTTAACTTTTAGAAGAGATAGGCAAAGTAGAAAAGGAGGAGGGGTAGCCCTGATAATAAAGGATGGGATACAGTAGAGAGAAAGGATCTTAGCTCCGAAAATCAAGAAGTAGAATCAGTTTGAGTGGAGCTAAGAAACGGCAAGGGGCTGAAAACATTGGTGGGAGTTGTTTACAGACCCCCAAACAGTCGTCGTAATGTAGGGCAGAGTATAAATCAGGAAATTAGAGGCACATGTAACAAGGGTAATACAGTAATCATGGGGGACTTTAATCTACATATAGACTGGGCAAATCAAATTTGCAGTAATAGTGTGGAGGACAAATTCATGGAATGTATACAAGATAGTTTTCTAGATCAGTATTTGAGGAACCAACTAGGGAACAGGCTATTTTAGATCTAGTATTGTGCAATGAGAAAAGGGTTAATTAATAACCTTGTAGTAAAGGGGCCTTTAGGGAAGAGTGACCATAATATGATAGAATTTTATATTGAGTTTGAAAGTGATTTTGTTAAATCCGAAACTAGGGTCTTCAATCTAAACAAAGCAAACTACGTAGGTGTGAGCGATGAGTTGGCTAAGGTTGATTGGGAAACTACATTAAAAAGTATGACAGTAGACAAGCAATGGCTAGCATTTAAAGAACTACCTGTAATACATAATTTACAACAAATATACATTAATTAAGGCACAAAACCCCCCACAGGAAAAGTGGTCCAACCGTGGCTAACATGAGAAGTTAAAGATAGTATTAGATCAAAGGAAGAGGCTTATAATGTTGCCAAAAAGAGCAGTAAGCCTGAGGATTGGATTTTAGAATTCAGCAAAGGAGAACCAAGAAATTGATATGGAAAGAGAAAAAATGAGAGTAAATTAGCAAGAGACATAAAAACAGATTGTAAACGTTTCTATAGGTATGCAAATAGGAAGGGATTAGTGAAAGTAAACGTGGGCTCATTTGAGGCAGAGACAGGAGAAATTATAATGGGCAATAAGGAAATGGCAGAGGCATTAAACAAATACTTTATATCTGTCTTCACAGTAGAAGACACAAAAAACATTATGGAAATAATGGGGAACCAAGGGTCTAGAGAGAATGAGTACTGTGTACAGTTTTGGGCTCCACACTATAGGAAAGGATGTTGAGGCAATAGAGAAGGTACAGCACAGATTACTAGGATGCCAAACAGAAAATGATGGAAATACTCTGCAGGTCAGGCAACATCTGTGGAGAAACAGAGCTAATATTTCAGGTCTGTGACCCTTTGTCAGAACTGGAAAATGTTAGAGATGTAACAGGTTTCTAAGCAAGAACAGGTGCTTGTCTGGAAACACGGCAGCCAATTTGCACATGTCAAGGTCCCATCAATGATAATGACCAGATAATTTTTTTTTAGTAATATTGGATGAGGGATAAATGTTGGCCAGATTCCCCTGCTGTTCTTCGACATAGTGCCACAGGATCTTTTACATCTACTTGAGAGAACAGACGGGGACTCAGTTTAACATCTCGTCCGAAAGACGGCATCTCTGACAGCGCAGCACTCCCTCAGCACTGCACTGGGAGTGTTGGCCTGGATTTATGTGCGCAAGTCTCTGGAGTGGGACTATGAACCCACAACCATCTGACTCAGAGGCCAGAGCGCTCGCCACGGCTGGGTCCTTAAAATTAAATGCAAGGTCTTTAGGACAGAGAGCATGTACGAATCTTTAATAAAAACAGAAAATGCTGGAAATACTCAGCAGGTCAGGCAACATCTGTGTAGAGAGAGAGAGAAACAGAGTTAGCGTTTCAGGTCGACGACCTTGCGCCAGAACCGTTCCAAACTAAAGCGGAACTAAAGTTATAGCCTGTGTCACCGGAAGGCTTTACAAGGAGCGCCTCCGGAAACTAACCAATCAAAAGGTGCGACGCCATGGCGTCCGATTTTTCTGGCATTTTCTAAACGGGCGAGAGCCCAGGGAATGGAGCGCCTTTAATCGCGGATCGGACAATTGCCGCCTAACTAATGAAATCCTTGAGCCAACTAATTAAATGAAAAAAAAATAGGAAATAAAACTTCGTGTGTGTGTGTGTTCGTTAATGGACATCGCAGCGGGGAAGGAGGGGGCGGCAGTGCCGTAATGTGGTGACCATCAATCAGTGAATGGGCGGGGCGGAAGTGCTGAAACGTCACCACGATGGGCGAGGGCGGTGGAGACAGCGTGCGGGGCGGAAGTGCTGGGTACGTCATGACAATGGACGGTTCAAGGCCGACGGTCTGTGTCGTCACGCCCACCGGCGGCCAAGGCAGAGAGCGGGGTGGAAGTGTTGCAACGTCATAACAATCGCGGGCGGGCGGTCTTGAGGTAGAGGCAGCGTGCGGGGCGGAAGTTCGTTCGGCGTGCGTTGCGAATAAAGGAGGGGGGCGGGGCCCAAGAGGACGACGACGTCACGGCTTTCTAGCATGTTCCAACGGCGAGCAGATAAAGAGTCGAGGAGAGTGGCCGATGGGTGTGCCTGGGTGAAGAGTAGCTGCCATTACCGTCTCGGCTAAAGGGACGGGGGCCCTGAACCTGACGGCCTGGGTATCCGCCCCGGAAATCTCCATCAACGAAGCGCGGTCCTGTTAGATCCATTATATATATATATTTAATTTATTGATTCTGCTTCCACCATCCCCCGCCCTCCGACTCGTGCTGTTGTCACTATGGCCAAGTGGGGACAGGGAGACCCGCGGTGGATCGTGGAGGAGCGGGCCGATGCAACTAACGTCAATAACTGGCATTGGTAAGGGCCATAATAGCCACATATATATGGTTTATTTACATATATATGTAATTTAGATATATGTCCCTTTATATGTTTAGATATATGTCCCTTTATATGTTTAGATATACGTCCCTTTATATATGTTTAGATATACGTCCCTTTATATATGTTTAGATATATGTCCCTTTATATATGTTTAGATATACGTCCCTACATGATTTAGATATACGTCCCTACATGATTTAGATAATGGATTGTGTGTTTTATTTATATATGTATGTATGTATGTGTGTGTATATATATGTGTGTATGTTTTTTTATACATGTGTGCTTTTTAAAAAATATAATCTTTTAATATTTCATGCCAGCTGAGGAAGAACCTTAAGGAGAGTAGGCTGGCTGGAAATGCTTTGTCTTAAAAGACTTTTGTTTTATTTAACAATTGCGCTGATCTGTTTTTTATAGCTGTCATATTTTCTATATAAAACTTTCTGGGCTCCCTGCCACCTTTTTTTTTTCTATTTTTTATAAATACAACTGGGCTGCTGCAGTTGGGAGCTAAATTGCTATGTTCGCCCCCTGCCCGCCCGCCCCAGTGATTTGTGAGAGATTGCATTTTTGCAAGAGTGTGATGATTTAATCCTTTTTTTTGTAACACTTCTCTTACCCCCCCTCCCCACCTCCCAAATACCTTTTGGGGATCTGGTTTGTGTACTTGGAACAAAGCTGTGGCTCAGTGGCTAGCTCTCTCGCCTCAAGGTTGTGGGTTCAAGTCCCACTCCAGAGACTTGAGTACAAAAATCTAGGCTGACACTCCCAGTGCAGTGCTGAGGGAGTGCTGCACTGCCGGAGGTGCCTTCTTTCAAATGAGACGTTAAACCGAGGCCCCGTCTGCGCTCTCGGGTGGATGTAAAAGATCCCATGGCACTATTTTGAAGAAGAGCAGGGGAGTTATCCCTGCTGTCCCGGCCAATATTTATCCCTCAATCAACATCACTAAAACAGATTACCTGGTTATTATCACATTGCTGTTTGTGGGAGCTTGCTGTGTGCAATTGTCAGCCACATTTCCTACATACAACAGTAACTACACTTCAAAAGTACTTCATTGACTGTAAAATGCTTTGGGATGTCCTGAGGTCGTGAAAGGCCCTATATAAATGAAAGAAAGACTTGCATTTCACTACCTCAGGACGTGCTGTAATGTAGGCGATGCGGTAGCCAATTTGTGTACAACCAGCTCCCACAAACAGCAATGTTTGTGGACACCATAACCATCTGACTCCGAGGCGAGGGTGCTACCAACTGAGCCAGGGCTTAAATACAGAAGATAGCATGTGGAAGAGGTAAATCTGGTATGTTATTTTAAACTAGACTGTTGAGAATAGGACAAGGGGGTGAAGGACGAAGCTAGAAAAGGTAAATTGAAGGCTGATTTCAGGACGTGCTTACTTGGAACTGGCTCCCGGGTAGAAGGGTGGAGGTGGCAATGTTGGAATCATTTAAGAAGTGTAATTGGATGCTGCAGTTGGGAGGATTGTATGGTATTTCTGGATGGAAGAATCAAGATAGATGTGGAATAGCATTCTTCATCTGTCCACGTCCTGAAATCAGCCTTTAATTTACCTTTACGATAGCAAAATACTGCAGATGCTGGAAATCCGAAATAACAACAGAAAATGCTGGAAAAACTCAGCAGGCCAGGCAACATCCGTGGAGAGAAATTAGAGTCGACATTTCGGGTGAACTCTTTTTCAAAACTGGAAAGGAAATGAAATAGATCGAAGGCAGGGCTGCGAGAGAACAAAAGAAGTAAAGAGACATTAAGAGGTATTCAAAACCAGACGAGATGGTAATAGGACAGTGGAGACAAAAGACAGCTCCGATTTGGTGTGAAGTGTACTGGCAGGATGGGAGACAGCTGCCATGTGGGAGAGAGGGGGGAAAAAAAGGAAAAGGGGGGGGGGGGGGGGGGGGAAGGTAAAACCCAAAACAAAGGGGTGGGGAAAAAAATAAGTAAAAATGTAATAGGGGCCGAGGTTATGATCTGAAATTGTTGAACTCGATATTGAGTCCAGAAGGCTGCAAAGTGCCTAATCGGAAGATGAGGTGCTGTTCCTCGAGTTTACGTTGAGCTTCCGTGGAACAATGCAAGAGGCCAAGGACGGTGAGGTCCGAGTGGGAATGGAGCGGTGAATTAAAATGACAGGCGACTGGAAGCTCGGGGTCACCCTTACGGACTGAACGGAGGTGTTCCGCAAAGCTAGCTTATACAGATTGATCCAAAGCTTCAGACTTGAGTCAATAGGGATGATTTTAACCTGTTCACAGTAAAGCTGATCTTCAAAATTCATCTGTAGGACAGAGAGAGATGCCTCGAATTGGTCCGTAGATAAACTTAAGTCACTGATGCTGGCAGTCAATGTAGAAAACGAAGAGGGAGCGTGCAACGTGACAGAGGTGAGCAAGGTCGATGGGGAAGCTTCAATTAACAACAGAAAAGGAAAACTGATTTTCTTCTTTGAATGGAACATCCACATGGCATGGACAGGTGAGTCTGCAACAACAACTTTTTTTTCTATAGCGCCTTTAACATAGTAAAACGTCCCAAGGTGCTTCACAGGAGCGTTATCAAACAAAATTTGACACTGAGCCACAAGGGGAAATAGGGCAGATGACCAAAAGCTTGGTCAGAGAGGTGATGCGCCATCAATAACTCCAGAAGACTAAGAGTTAAACTTATAACAAGTAGTCTTTTATTAACAAAAGAATACGAGCATGCCTCTGCTGGTAGACCGATCCTTAAAGCCAGGGGGACTGGAGGTCAATCACCTTTATACTTGGGCTTAGGGGTGGAGCCAGGGGCGGAGCCAGCTGAGGCATGCCCAGACATGTTCTGTACAGGCAGATTAGTGGTTTACCACAAGAGGTAGGTTTGAAGGAGCCCTATCTGTTAACTGAGCTCAGCCACGATGGTGATGAGGGTGTCACAGTACACTTTGGAGGGATAGAAAACAGCCAGCATTCCCATTCTAAATCACTTTTCAGTGAGTCCTACTGGAAGTGCCTACGAAAGGATATCGATGAGGACACGATTGACCTAAGCTGTAATGATGCTTACAGTCAAATAACATGCTGACATGATGTGGCTGGTGAGTAATAGCCACGTGGGCATGGTATTGCCGGATGACCGACAGCTGTGGAACAGTATCCCAGTGAAGAGTCAAAGCCTTGAATGCAGGGGAGAAAATGTGATTTGGAAGAGGGAGGGGAAAGAGCAACGTGCTTTCATCTGCATTCCAGTTTTGACAGTTGGCCCATTTCTTTCAGTAATGCATGTTATTGGGACACAGCTTCAACCTGCCTCTCTCCCTTGGGAGTGCTTAATGCTGCCTCTGTGTCCCCAAAGTTGAACTGTTTCCTTTCCCAGTACTGACATTTTTCACCTTGATTTAGTTTACAAATATTCCTAAATACAATTTTTTAATCAAAAAGGGAACATAAACCAGGTCACTGTCTTTCTAATTTTAAAACCGAAATCACATCCTTAATTAAAAGGATTTCAAATTCCCTCCTCCTCCTCGCTTCCCTCCTTCAGCAAACATTATGCGTTATTTGTGCTGGGCCACGGTTCTATGGGTGCTGGCAGCTATTTGGTACCTTGACTAAATGCCAGTTAGACACATTGTCATTGCAGCAAAGCCTGATTCTATCTACCTGTGCAACGTTACCAGCAGGGTCTGTTGGATAGCAAGCCAGCAGTAAATATATCCAATTTCTCTTCCAAAACAAGTCTAGGGTGGAAAGGATACAAGAGTTCAGTCACACTAAATACCACTACAGTAAGATACACCAGGGACAGGGGTTGGACCTGAGCAGGAGATCGGGTGGTGACCAACGGTGTGGTTTGGAAAAAATACAATTTTAATTAGACTTTTTGATGGTGGACAGAGGTGTAGTCAGAGAATTGAGTATGGAGGCAAGATTGCCAAAGGCACTACCAATTTTGAAATTGCACTCGGGGATAGGGATCCAGGCATGATTAAGTAATTAACAATACAAACCTAGGCCTTTAGTGGTCTGTATAGCCCACTACCAGACCAGGTATGCATGTTAAACTTTCAGTTTTTCACTCCTCCCCTGAGAGAAAGTGTCTTCTGATGTTTAGGCCTCTATTATATGAACAAACCATTTATCTAATTATCTTAGACGGGAGCCTTAATTTCAAGAAGTGTGAAATCTTATAAAGTACAGGAAACTCTGGTATCCGACACTGATGGGACCGAGCTGGTGCCGTTAGATCAAAACTGCCATATAAACCAGTGGCAATTGTTGAGTCTGTGTGTCCCAGTTATGCTTAGGATCAATCACTGGACACAGACAACAAGAATAACTTTTAACAGGTCTTTACTATTTGGAGGTCAGGGCTGAACTGCCCAGCAAATCCCTACACAACACTTATATACCGGTGTGGTCACCACCGGTATTACAGTATACAGCAGCCAAGAGAAAGTAGTACATCTCTTAAGGTAGTTCTCTTAAGGTGGAACAGGTTACATACACCACAATCCTCCCTTTTTAGCTTAACAGTTATATCCCCATTTAACATAACATTATATATATATATATATATATATATATATATATATAATATATACAACTTCATGCAAAACAGTTCAAAGATTCAGTCTCTGAGGAGGCCTCCTGATTCGAGTTGGATAACGCCTTTCAGGGGTCTCTGATTCTCGTTGCTGGGGTGACTCATCTAGTTGGTCTCTTACGGATTGGACATCATCATCAGGTACATTCACTTCTGAGGTAGATGCTTCAGGTTCACTAACTTCTTCCACGGTTGTCTCTGCCGTAACCATGGGTTCGACCCTTGTTCTCGATTCTACCAGTTGGTCAGCATGACGCCGTATTACATTTTCACCAATATCTACCGTGTACATCAGGGGTCCTTGTCTGGCCCGAATTGTTCCAGATTGCCATTTCTCGTTTTTTATAGTCCCGGGCTAACACTGGTTGTCCTATTTCGAAACTCCGAGTGGTCTTGTTATTTATATGCTGGAACTGTTTGTTTTCAACTTCCCTCCGCACATTTGGTTTTAACAAGTCCAACCTGGACCGCAACCTCCTGTTATAGAACATCATGGCAGGACTTTGGTTTGTCACTGCATGAGTGGCGTTTCGATATGCCAGTAGGAATTTGTCCACCTTGTGTTGTAGTGGAATCTGATCTTCGCTCATGGCCTTTATTGCATTTTTGAACGTTTGTACAAATCTCTCGGCCAACCCATTTGTAGCCGGATGATATGGGGCAGAGGTATAATGTTTCACCCCATTCTTCTTCATGAATTTCTGGAATTCTTCTGACACGAACTGCGGTCCGTTGTCTGAACATATTTGTTCTGGCAATCCATTTCTTGCAAATATCGTTCTTATCACCGCGATCGTCTTATCCGAGGTAGTGGTAGTCATCTTAATCACTTCTGGCCATTTAGAATGTGCATCCACCGCAATTAAAAACATGGAGTCCATGAATGGACCAGCAAAGTCAATATGTACACGTTGCCATGGGGTTGAAGGCCATTCCCATGGATGCAGCGGTGCAATCGGAGGTGCATTTTGCACTTTTTGGCACCCTGAGCAGCTTTTAGTCAGATCCTCTATCTGTTGGTCGATACCCGGCCAGCACACATAAGCCCTAGCAAGGCTTTTCATCTTGACTCCCCCCCCCCAGATGACCTTCATGCAGTTCCTTTAGAACTCTCTCTCTTAACTTAGGAGGAATAATCACCCTTGTTCCATACATCAATGTTCCTTGACAGACGGACAGCTGGTCTCGTCTTGCTGAGAATGCCGGTAACAGTGGATCACCATGTGCTGGCCATCCCTTCACTGTCACTTCGTAGACCCGGGACAGTGTCGGGTCGTTCCTGGTTTCTCTTTCAACACTTGCATTGGTGACTGGTAAATATTCGATGATGGTCGAGTGAAATAACTCAACAGGGTCAACCGTCGGTGCCTCCTCCTCTGTAGGTAGTGGCAGGCGCGACAGCCCATCAGCATTACCATGCTGCTTTGTACCTTTGAATTCGATCTGATATTGATGTGCCCCTAGGAAAAGGGACCATCTCTGGAGTCTCTGTGCTGTCATCACCGAAACACCCTTCTTAGGGTTAAAAATGGATACCAACAGCTAGTGGTCTGTCAGAAGTGTAAACTTTTGGCCCTGCAGGTAATGATTAAACTTCTTTACTCCCCACACAAGGCTGAGAGCCTCCCTATCTATCTGAGCATAGTTGCGCTCCACGGAGGTCAATGATCTGGATGCGAACGCAACTGGCCTCTCCAGGCCATTTGGCAACTTGTGTGAGAGTACTGCCCCAATACCATATGGAGAAGCATCACAAGCCAAACGAATAGGCAGCGTTGGGTTGAAGTGAGCCAACACTTCCTCCTGAGGTGATCAATGCCTTGCTTTTGCGAAAGGCCCTCTTACAGTCCTCGCTCCACTTCCATGGTACTCCCTTCTGCAAAAGAGCGTTCAGCGGGTGCAGCACCGTGGATAAATTTGGCAGAAACTTATGGTAATAGTTAATCAACCCTAGGAACGACCTCAACTGGGATACATTATCCGGAGCGGGAGCCTTCACAACAGCTTCGATCTTGTCAGGAGACTTATGAAGCCCCTCCTGGTCAATGACATGACCACAGTATGAGATCCGCTTCTGAAAGAACTCACATTTCTGGCGATTAACTCGAAGTCCATATTCTTTCAATCTGGTGAGCACCAGTTCCAAATTTGCAAGGTGTTCCTCGTCATCATCTCCTGTAATCAGAATATCGTCCAGGTAACATTGTGTGCCTGGAATTCCCTGTAATACCTGTTCCGTGGCCCTCTGCCAAATTGCTGGAGCCGGTGCCACTCCAAAAACCAGTCTGTTATACCGGTACAAGCCTCTATGCGTGTTGATCGTGAGATACTGGCGTGACTCTTCCTCAACTTCCATCTGTAAGTACGCCTGCGCCAGGTCTATCTTGGTGAAGTGTTTCCCGCCAGACAACGAAGTGAAGATATCCTCAATCCGCGGAAGCGGATACTGCACCGTGTGAAGCACCGGATTAACAGTGATCTTGAAATCTCCACAGATGCGAACCTTCCCCGGTTCCCCCGGCTTGTTGCTCAATGAACGCTTCATGACAGGAACAATGGGCGTAGCCCACTCACTCCAGTCTACCTTAGACAGTACTCCTGAACGTTCTAGCCCTTCCAGCTCAGCTTCCACAGCAGGACGTATCGCATAAGGTACCGGTCTGGCTTTGAAAAATTTCGGGTTTGCATGTTCTTCAACCTTGATGTTTGCCGTAATTCCTCTGTGTTCCCAGTCCCTGTTGGAACACCTCTTTAGCATCGTCCAATATTCTGGACAATCGTTTAGGTTTGACATCTTTTTTACCGGAATCTACCGTTAGTGCTTTTAAAGAATGCCAGTCCATATTTATTTTCCTAATCCACTCCCGTCCCAGTAGTGGTGGACCTCCCTCCGGTAGCACATAAGTCCATTCCTCGGCTTTCTTTGCCCTTGTGGACCACCTTTACCTCTATCTTCCCGATGGGGTATACTCTTTGCCCCGTGTATGTTTTCAATACAATCTCCGTATCCCGTAGGGGAATATGTGGGAATAACCTTTTGTAATCTTGCTTATTCATGACCGTCAATGCCGATCCAGTGTCCAATGCCATCTTCACTTGGACTCCTGCTATCTGAAGTGTGACCCAAATTGTTTGGAGGTCTGCTTCCTTACCAACATTGTGTACTCTTAGACTACCCAGTTCATTACTGCTGGAGTCTGAATCTGACTTCTGTTCGTTCGAACTGTTCTCTGTCACCTTGTGTACCTTTCTGTACTTTTCCTGCGGTGACTTTTTGTTGCTGGTCTTCTTTCCTGACCGGCATACTTTAGCTATGTGACCAAGCCTGCCACATTTTCTGCATTCCTGATTTTTGAACCAGCACTGGTTCTGATCGTGCGTTGTCTTTCCACAACGATAACATTTTACTGTACCCAAGACCATTTGATTGGTGCTGAGTTCCGGTGACCGTAGCTGCATTTCCGCCGTGCCTCTCGCTGCGGCTTCTTGCGATGCTGCAATAGTGGCAGCTTTATCAAGCGTAAGATCATTCTCCTCAAGCAGTCGCTTTTGTGTTCCTTCTTTTAACAATCCACACACAAATTTATCTCTCGGCGCATCTGCTAGTCCTGTTCCAAACTGACAGTACTTCGATAGCTTACGCAGTTCAATTAAAAATTCGGCGTTGCTTTCGTCTTTCAGCTGCGTTCTTCTGTAAAATTTAAATCATTCCGCTATCATCAGCGGCGTGGGGTTTAAATGATTTTTCAGGACAGTAACAATATTCGCGAAAGTCTGATCCGCCGGTTTATTTGGTGATAGAAGGTGCTTCAATAGCCCGTATGTCTTCGCACCCATTGAGCTTAATAAGGTTAGTGCTTTCTCATCATCTGGTACCTTATTTGCTTTACAATAAACTTCCATGCGTTCTACATACGTGGTCCAATCTTCGATATCGCTATCAAAGGTATTAATGTTCCCATGTTTAGGCATCCTTGCAAGTTTTTAAATTTTTCTTTTTCTCAAAATGGCGGCTTGCCACGCTTGTCTTCTTCCCCCGCCTACTAAAATGGCGGCTTCCCGCGCTTGGCGGTCTTTCCCACGCTCGTCTTCTTCCCCCGCCGACTACAATGGCGGATACCCGCGTTTGCCTTCTTCCCCCGCTGGCTGCAATGGCGATTGCCGTGCTGCTGCCGTTCTCGCCTCCCCAGCGGTTCTCAATTCCCCGACGCTGCTTGCCTCGCAGCCCCGCTTGCAGCCCGGTCCTTTACACCGGCTGCGTTTGAGTTCTCCGCGGCTCTCGTGCCTTAAGCTGCCCCAGTCGCTGCGCTTCTCGGCCTCGATTGCAGCCCGGCCCTTTCTACCGGCCGTGGTCGAGTTCTCCGCCCTTATTCCTCCGTTTTCCCTCCCCTACTCCACAGCCAACGCGGCCGACTTTCTGCTCGTGTCGCTGATCGGCTTACCCACCACCGTGGTAGAAGGGATGATCACTGCCTGTCGCTGATGGAGGGCTTCGTGGTCAGAATTTTTCTTTTAACCCGGGTTCTCGATGCCTCCCGTGCGATGGTGCTCAGCAGGATGATGAGGGCGGATGCCTCTTCTCGACGCCCGTTCTGAGGACGAAGCTGCCTTGGATGTAAAACTGCCGCAGGGTAAGATCGGACTCGTCGCCACTGTTAAGTCTGTGTGTCCCAGTTATGCTTATTATAAATCACTGGACACAGACCACAAGAATAACTTTAACAGGTCTTTACTATTCGGAGGTCAGGGCTGAACTGCCCAGCAAATCCCTACACAACCATATATACCGGTGTGGTCACCACCGGTATTACAGTATACAGCAGCCAAGAGAAAGTAGTACATCTCTTAAGGTAGTTCTCAAGGTGGAACAGGTTACATACACCACAGCAATGTTAAAACATAGAGCTTTTCAGCTCCATGTGAATCAACAAACCCTGTTGCTCAGCAACAGCTTCAAAACAGTCGGCTGCAGCTGCAAGCGTCTCTAGCTGAAGTTGTTGCTTAGCTACAGACCTTGCAGAGCCTGACTGGGGAGGGGAAAAAAGCAACGAGAAGTAAAAAAACTTATAGAAAACGGCTCCTGAATTTTGCCGGTAGATAGAGCTTTCGGACTTTTAACCTCCGGTTAAACGAAAGTTTCCTGTAGTATGCTTTGGGGAAATGGAAATAATTTTAGATTGGGAAGCAGCGTAGGAAAAACTAGGGCTTGTCTGATTTATATTGTGCTCACCTTGATGAGAAATTCTTAATAAATCTAATTAATAAAGTAAAAAATAGTTTAGCCAGCTCTTTTTCCACCACCCCCCACCTGCTGAAGTTGATAGGTTTTGTTCATTAAAATTTCTGCCTGTATCGCTGCATAAACTTGATATTCTTCCACTGTAGGGACTTCAAAAACTGGAATTAAATATAAAGGAACTGTGGAGATACCAAATCTCTCAGATGAAAATGATGTTGATGAAGTAGATGTAAGTTTTTCTTTTTATATAATCTTTGTTAATTATCCCTATTCTGGAGCTAAATTAGACAGCACTTTCAAAGAGCTGGCATAGGCCCGACGGGCCAAATGATCTCCTGTGCTGTAAGCTTCTATGATTCTATTCTATCATTTTTCAGTTTGCTTTAGCTGAAAGGTGTCAGGGCCTGCTGCCAAACTTTTCCCAATTCTCCTGGAAAGCGCGAGTTGCCATCTTGTCTGGGCTTGCCCATCTGTTCCACTCGTTCTTCCCCTGGTCCCTGCTTGAGACGGTCTGGATTGGGACCGAAGAGTGGGAGGAGTTGAACCTGTCCCCTTCCATGCATTGAAACTGATCATCGTTGTCCAACACACTGCAGCCGCTTCTCTGAAACCTAACTCTGTTTATTACACCAGTATCTCCTAGGTGTAGTCAACTTTGCTAAAAGTATATTATATTATTACCTAAAAATGGAGTGCAACTTGTGCATCAAAGAGAGCAATTTGGAACTTTTTGATGAACAGAAGCAAATTAATCAATAGCATGAAACTGGCTATTTCAGCTCTGCAGCTGCACCACTAAGCTAGAAGAGGCTAAGTGCTGCTTTACATATATACGTTAAAAACTGCTGAAAATCAAACCAGTCCTAAGCCCATCTTTGAGACTGACTTTATTGACATTTTGCTTTGTAAAATGAGCATCGATTTTAATTGAAGTTATTTAGAAATTCATTTTTAAAATGTCTACAGCTGCAATACTCATCCCTTGTGTTGCCTGGTAAAGTTCATGGTATTTAGTTCAGTTAAGTGTTCTCTTCCGCCTTCCTTCCCCTCCCTCCATAATTGCCTTCGTGCTTTCTTTACTGTTCCCAGTTGCACTTTATAAAACAATGTAGTGTATTTGTTCTATGTCGGGGAAGGATAATGCTTCACAAATAGAGGATTGGCTAACTAACAGAAAACAGAGAGAGTCGGGATAAATGGGTCATTTTCAGGTTGGCAAACTAACTAGTGGGGTGCTGCAGGGATCAGTGCTGGGGCCTCAACTATTTACAATCTATATCAATGACGTGGATGAAGGGACCGAGTGTACTGTAGCCAGATTTGCTGACGATACAAAGATAGGTGGGAAAGCAAGTTGTGAGGAGGACACAGTCTGCAAAAGGATATAGATAGGTTAAATGAGTGGGCAAAAATTTGGTAGATGGAGTAAATGTGAGATTATCCACTTTGATAGGAGGAATAGAAAAGCATAACATTATTTAACTGGAGAGAGACTACAGAATGTTGCGGTAAGAGGGGTGTGGGTGTCCTCGTACATGAAACACAAAACGTTGGCATGCAGGTACAGCAAGTAATTAGGAAGGCACATGGAATGTTGGCCTTTATTGCAAGGGGGCTGGAGTATAAACGTAGGCAAGTCTTGCTACAACTGTACAGAGTGTTGGTGAGATCATGAGTACTGCATACAGTTTTCCTTATTTAAGGAGGGATATACTTGCATTGGAGGCAGTTCAGAGAATGTTTTACTAGGTTGATTCCTAGGTTGTCTTATGAAGAAAGGTTGAGCAGGTTGGCCTATACTCATTGGAGTTTAGAAGAATGAGAGGTGATCTTATTGAAACATAAGATTCTGAGGGGGCTCGACAAGGTAGATGCTGAGAGGATGTTTTCCCTCTTGGGGGAATCTAGAACTAGGGGGCATAGTTTCAGAATAAGGGGTCGCCCATTAAGACTGAGATGAGGAGGAATTTCTTCTGAGGTTTGTGAATCTGTGGAATTCTCTACCCCAGAGAGCTGTGGAGGCTGTGTCATTGAATATATTCAAGGCTGAGATAGACCGATATTTGAACTATAGGGGAGTCGAGGGTTATGGGGAACAGGCAGAAAAGTGGAGTTGAGGCCAAGAGTGGATCAGCCATGATCTTATTGAATGGTGGAGCAGGCTCGAGGGGCCGAATGGCCGACTCCTGCTCCTGTTTCTTGTGTTCATTTCCCCCCCCCCCCCCCCTTGAAGTAATTACAAGATGAACACAGAGTTGTGGTAGTGTTAATGCAGGAAAAAATATTTGCAAGGAGTTGGCAATAAATATGATCCTATATAAAAAGAACTAGCTGGGGAGCCCCGCGTTGCGAGGGCAATTTTGGGGCGCTTGGTCTCCCTGCCCCTGTGTGTGCCCCCTCTCCCTGTCATGTCCTCTCCCTGTCATGTCCTCTCCCGTCATGTCCTCTCCCCCGTCATGTCCTCTCCCCGTCATGTCCTCTCCCCGTCATGTCCTCTCCCGTCATGTCCTCTCCCCGTCATGTCCTCTCCCGTCATGTCCTCTCCCCGTCATGTCCTCTCCCCGTCATGTCCTCTCCCCGTCATGTCCTCTCCCCGTCATGTCCTCTCCCCGTCATGTCTCTCCCGTCATGTCCTCTCCCCGTCATGTCCTCTCCCCGTCATGTCCCTCTCCCCGTCATGTCCTCTCCCGTCATGTCCTCTCCCCGTCATGTCCTCTCCCCGTCATGTCCTCTCCCCGTCATGTCCTCTCCCCGTCATGTCCTCTCCCCGTCATGTCCTCTCCCCGTCATGTCCTCTCCCCGTCATGTCCTCTCCCCGTCATGTCCTCTCCCGTCATGTCCTCTCCCCGTCATGTCCTCTCCCCGTCATGTCCTCTCCCGTCATGTCCTCTCCCGTCATGTCCTCTCCCCGTCATGTCCTCTCCCCGTCATGTCCCTCTCCCCGTCATGTCCTCTCCCCGTCATGTCCTCTCCCCCGTCATGTCCTCTCCCCGTCATGTCCTCATCCCGTCATGTCCTCTCCCCGTCATGTCCTCTCCCCGTCATGTCCTCTCCTCCGTTCATGTCCTCTCCCCGTCATGTCCTCTCCCCGTCATGTCCTCTCCCCGTCATGTCCTCTCCCGTCATGTCTCTCCCCGTCATGTCCTCTCCCCGTCATGTCCTCTCCCCGTCATGTCCTCTCCCCGTCATGTCCTCTCCCCGTCATGTCCTCTCCCCGTCATGTCCTCTCCCCGTCATGTCCTCTCCCCGTCATGTCCTCTCCCCGTCATGTCCTCTCCCCGTCATGTCCTCTCCCCGTCATGTCCTCTCCCCGTCATGTCCTCTCCCCGTCATGTCCTCTCCCGTCATGTCCTCTCCCCGTCATGTCCTCTCCCGTCATGTCCTCTCCCGTCATGTCCTCTCCCCGTCATGTCCTCTCCCCGTCATGTCCTCTCCCCGTCATGTCCTCTCCCCGTCATGTCCTCTCCCCGTCATGTCCTCTCCCGTCATGTCCTCTCCCCGTCATGTCCTCTCCCCGTCATGTCCTCTCCCCGTCATGTCCTCTCCCCGTCATGTCTCTCCCCGTCTGTCTCTCCCCGTCATGTCCTCTCCCCGTCATGTCCTCTCCCGTCATGTCCTCTCCCCGTCATGTCCTCTCCCCGTCATGTCCTTCTCCCCGTCATGTCCTCTCCCCGTCATGTCTCTCCCCGTCATGTCCTCTCCCCGTCATGTCCTCTCCCCGTCATGTCCTCTCCCCGTCATGTCCTCTCCCCGTCATGTCCTCTCCCCGTCATGTCCTCTCCCCCGTCATGTCCTCTCCCCGTCATGTCCTCTCCCCGTCATGTCCTCTCCCCGTCATGTCCTCTCCCCGTCATGTCCTCTCCCCGTCATGTCCTCTCCCCGTCATGTCCTCTCCCCGTCATGTCCTCTCCCGTCATGTCCTCTCCCCGTCATGTCCTCTCCCCGTCATGTCCTCTCCCCGTCATGTCCTCTCCCCGTCATGTCCTCTCCCCCGTCATGTCCTCTCCCCGTCATGTCCTCTCCCCGTCATGTCCTCTCCCCGTCATGTCCTCTCCCCGTCATGTCCTCTCCCCGTCATGTCCTCTCCCCGTCATGTCCTCTCCCCGTCATGTCCTCTCCCCGTCATGTCCTCTCCCCGTCATGTCCTCTCCCCGTCATGTCCTCTCCCCGTCATGTCCTCTCCCCGTCATGTCCTCTCCCCGTCATGTCCTCTCCCCGTCATGTCCTCTCCCCGTCATGTCCTCTCCCCGTCATGTCCTCTCCCCGTCATGTCCTCTCCCCGTCATGTCCTCTCCCCGTCATGTCCTCTCCCCCGTCATGTCCTCTCCCCGTCATGTCCTCTCCCCGTCATGTCCTCTCCCCGTCATGTCCTCCTCCCCGTCATGTCCTCTCCCCGTCATGTCCTCTCCCCGTCATGTCCTCTCCCCGTCATGTCCTCTCCCCGTCATGTCCTCTCCCCGTCATGTCCCTCTCCCGTCATGTCTCTCCCCGTCATGTCCTCTCCCGTCATGTCCTCTCCCGTCATGTCCTACTCCCCGTCATGTCCTCTCCCCGTCATGTCCTCTCTCCCTTCATGTCTCTCCCGTCATGTCCTCCTCCCCTTCAGTCCTCTCCCCGTCATGTCCTCTCCCCGTAATGTTCCTCTCCCCGTCATGTCCTCTCCCCGTATGTCTCTCCCCGTCCCATGTCCTCTCCCCGTCTTTCCTCTCCCCGTCATGTCCTCCCCTCATCCCCCCGTCATGTCCCT